>NW_027436572.1:314876-629753 GCF_031877795.1 Strix aluco
CATTGCTTCGCAGAATCGCTTTTGTGCAGAAAACAGTAACACTTGTTCAGAAGGAAAGAAAGCACAGAGCCCCAGATTCTATGTTGTCCTGGAGAGCTTGCAGAGCACTGGGGAAAGGCAGGCAGAGAATTCCTTGCTAGCACCTTCTCTGTGCCTGGGAAGCAGAAGTGTTCACATTGCTTCGCAAGAATCGCTTTTGTGCAGAAAACAGTAACACTTGTTCAGAAGGAAAGAAAGCACAGAGCCCCAGATTTTATGTTGTCCTGGAGAGCTTGCAGAGCACTGGGGAAAGGCAGGCAGAGAATTCCTTGCTAGCACCTTCTCTGTGCCTGGGAAGCAGAAGTGTTCACATTGCTTCGCAAGAATCGCTTTTGTGCAGAAAACAGTAACACTTGTTCAGAAGGAAAGAAAGCACAGAGCCCCAGATTCTATGTTGTCCTGGAGAGCTTGCAGAGCACTGGGGAAAGGCAGGCAGAGAATTCCCTGCTAGCACCTTCTCTGTGCCTGTTCACATTGCTTCGCAGAATCGCTTTTGTGCAGAAAACACTAACACTTGTTCAGAAGGAAAGAAAGCACAGAGCCCCAGATTTGCTGTTGTCCTGGAGAGCTTGCAGAGCACTGGGGAAAAGCAGGCAGAGAATTCCTTGCTAGCACCTTCTCTGTGCCTGGGAAGCAGAGGTGTTCACATTGCTTCGCAGAATCGCTTTTGTGCAGAAAACAGTAACACTTGTTCAGAAGGAAAGAAAGCACAGAGCCCCAGATTTTATGTTGTCCTGGAGAGCTTGCAGAGCACTGGGGAAAGGCAGGCAGAGAATTCCTTGCTAGCACCTTCTCTGTGCCTGGGAAGCAGAAGTGTTCACATTGCTTCGCAAGAATCGCTTTTGTGCAGAAAACAGTAACACTTGTTCAGAAGGAAAGAAAGCACAGAGCCCCAGATTTTATGTTGCCCTGGAGAGCTTGCAGAGCACTGGGGAAAGGCAGGCAGAGAATTCCCTGCTAGCACCTTCTCTGTGCCTGGGAAGCAGAAGTGTTCACATTGCTTCGCAGAATCGCTTTTGTGCAGAAAACAGTAACACTTGTTCAGAAGGAAAGAAAGCACAGAGCCCCAGATTCTATGTTGTCCTGGAGAGCTTGCAGAGCACTGGGGAAAGGCAGGCAGAGAATTCCCTGCTAGCACCTTCTCTGTGCCTGTTCACATTGCTTCGCAAGAATCGCTTTTGTGCAGAAAACATTAACACTTGTTCAGAACGAAAGAAAGCACAGAGCCCCAGATTCTATGTTGTCCTGGAGAGCTTGCAGAGCACTGGGGAAAGGCAGGCAGAGAATTCCCTGCTAGCACCTTCTCTGTGCCTGGGAAGCAGAAGTGTTCACATTGCTTCGCAGGAATCGCTTTTGTGCAGAAAACACTAACAGTTGTTCAGAACGAAAGAAAGCACAGAGCCCCAGATTCTATGTTGTCCTGGAGAGCTTGCAGAGCACTGGGGAAAGGCAGGCAGAGAATTCCCTGATAGCACCTTCTCTGTGCCTGTTCACATTGCTTCGCAGAATCGCTTTTGTGCAGAAAACAGTAACACTTGTTCAGAACGAAAGAAAGCACAGAGCCCCAGATTCTATGTTGTCCTGGAGAGCTTGCAGAGCACTGGGGAAAGGCAGGCAGAGAATTCCTTGCTAGCACCTTCTCTGTGCCTGGGAAGCAGAAGTGTTCACATTGCTTCGCAGAATCGCTTTTGTGCAGAAAACAGTAACACTTGTTCAGAAGGAAAGAAAGCACAGAGCCCCAGATTTTATGTTGTCCTGGAGAGCTTGCAGAGCACTGGGGAAAGGCAGGCAGAGAATTCCTTGCTAGCACCTTCTCTGTGCCTGGGAAGCAGAAGTGTTCACATTGCTTCGCAAGAATCGCTTTTGTGCAGAAAACAGTAACACTTGTTCAGAAGGAAAGAAAGCACAGAGCCCCAGATTTTATGTTGCCCTGGAGAGCTTGCAGAGCACTGGGGAAAGGCAGGCAGAGAATTCCCTGCTAGCACCTTCTCTGTGCCTGTTCACATTGCTTCGCAGAATCGCTTTTGTGCAGAAAACACTAAGACTTGTTCAGAAGGAAAGAAAGCACAGAGCCCCAGATTTTATGTTGTCCTGGAGAGCTTGCAGAGCACTGGGGAAAGGCAGGCAGAGAATTCCTTGCTAGCACCTTCTCTGTGCCTGGGAAGCAGAAGTGTTCACATTGCTTCGCAGAATCGCTTTTGTGCAGAAAACAGTAACACTTGTTCAGAAGGAAAGAAAGCACAGAGCCCCAGATTTTATGTTGTCCTGGAGAGCTTGCAGAGCACTGGGGAAAGGCAGGCAGAGAATTCCCTGCTAGCACCTTCTCTGTGCCTGGGAAGCAGAAGTGTACACATTGCTTCGCAGAATCGCTTTTGTGCAGAAAACACTAACACTTGTTCAGAAGGAAAGAAAGCACAGAGCACCAGATTCTATGTTGTCCTGGAGAGCTTGCAGAGCACTGGGGAAAGGCAGGCAGAGAATTCCCTGATAGCACCTTCTCTGTGCCTGTTCACATTGCTTCGCAAGAATCGCTTTTGTGCAGAAAACAGTAACACTTGTTCAGAAGGAAAGAAAGCACAGAGCCCCAGATTCTATGTTGTCCTGGAGAGCTTGCAGAGCACTGGGGAAAGGCAGGCAGAGAATTCCCTGCTAGCACCTTCTCTGTGCCTGGGAAGCACAAGTGTACACATTGTTTCGCAGGAATCGCTTTTGTGCAGAAAACAGTAACAGTTGTTCAGAACGAAAGAAAGCACAGAGCCCCAGATTCTATGTTGTCCTGGAGAGCTTGCAGAGCACTGGGGAAAGGCAGGCAGAGAATTCCCTGATAGCACCTTCTCTGTGCCTGTTCACATTGCTTCGCAGAATCGCTTTTGTGCAGAAAACAGTAACACTTGTTCAGAACGAAAGAAAGCACAGAGCCCCAGATTCTATGTTGTCCTGGAGAGCTTGCAGAGCACTGGGGAAAGGCAGGCAGAGAATTCCTTGCTAGCACCTTCTCTGTGCCTGGGAAGCAGAAGTGTTCACATTGCTTCGCAGAATCGCTTTTGTGCAGAAAACAGTAACACTTGTTCAGAAGGAAAGAAAGCACAGAGCCCCAGATTTTATGTTGTCCTGGAGAGCTTGCAGAGCACTGGGGAAAGGCAGGCAGAGAATTCCCTGCTAGCACCTTCTCTGTGCCTGTTCACATTGCTTCGCAGAATTGCTTTTGTGCAGAAAACAGTAACACTTGTTCAGAAGGAAAGAAAGCACAGAGCCCCAGATTTTATGTTGTCCTGGAGAGCTTGCAGAGCACTGGGGAAAGGCAGGCAGAGAATTCCTTGCTAGCACCTTCTCTGTGCCTGGGAAGCAGAAGTGTTCACATTGCTTCGCAGAATCGCTTTTGTGCAGAAAACAGTAACACTTGTTCAGAAGGAAAGAAAGCACAGAGCCCCAGATTTTATGTTGTCCTGGAGAGCTTGCAGAGCACTGGGGAAAGGCAGGAAGAGAATTCCCTGATAGCACCTTCTCTGTGCCTGGGAAGCAGAAGTGTTCACATTGCTTCGCAAGAATCGCTTTTGTGCAGAAAACAGTAACACTTGTTCAGAAGGAAAGAAAGCACAGAGCCCCAGATTTTATGTTGTCCTGGAGAGCTTGCAGAGCACTGGGGAAAGGCAGGCAGAGAATTCCCTGCTAGCACCTTCTCTGTGCCTGGGAAGCAGAAGTGTTCACATTGCTTCGCAGAATCGCTTTTGTGCAGAAAACAGTAACACTTGTTCAGAAGGAAAGAAAGCACAGAGCCCCAGATTCTATGTTGTCCTGGAGAGCTTGCAGAGCACTGGGGAAAGGCAGGCAGAGAATTCCCTGCTAGCACCTTCTCTGTGCCTGGGAACCAAGTGTTCACATTGCTTCGCAAGAATCGCTTTTGTGCAGAAAACAGTAACACTTGTTCAGAAGGAAAGAAAGCACAGAGCCCCAGATTTTATGTTGTCCTGGAGAGCTTGCAGAGCACTGGGGAAAGGCAGGCAGAGAATTCCTTGCTAGCACCTTCTCTGTGCCTGGGAAGCAGAAGAGTTCACATTGCTTCACAAGAATCGCTTTTGTGCAGAAAACAGTAACACTTGTTCAGAAGGAAAGAAAGCACAGAGCCCCAGATTTGCTGTTGTCCTGGAGAGCTTGCAGAGCACTGGGGAAAGGCAGGCAGAGAATTCCCTGCTAGCACCTTCTCTGTGCATGGGAAGCAGAAGTGTTCACATTGCTTCGCAAGAATCGCTTTTGTGCAGAAAGCAGTAACAGTTGTTCAGAACGAAAGAAAGCACAGAGCCCCAGATTCTATGTTGTCCTGGAGAGCTTGCAGAGCACTGGGGAAAGGCAGGCAGAGAATTCCCTGCAAGCACCTTCTCTGTACCTGTTCACATTTTTTCGCAGAATCGCTTTTGTGCAGAAAACACTAACACTTGTTCAGAACGAAAGAAAGCACAGAGCCCCAGATTGTATGTGGTCCTGGAGAGCTTGCAGAGCACTGGGGAAAGGCAGGCAGAGAATTCCCTGATAGCACCTTCTCTGTGCCTGGGAAGCAGAAGTGTTCACATTGCTTCGCAAGAATCGTTTTTGTGCAGAAAACAGTAACACTTGTTCAGAAGGAAAGAAAGCACAGAGCCCCAGATTTTATGTTGTCCTGGAGAGCTTGCAGAGCACTGGGGAAAGGCAGGCAGAGAATTCCCTGCTAGCACCTTCTCTGTGCCTGTTCACATTGCTTCGCAGAATTGCTTTTGTGCAGAAAACAGTAACACTTGTTCAGAAGGAAAGAAAGCACAGAGCCCCAGATTCTATGTTGTCCTGGAGAGCTTGCAGAGCACTGGGGAAAGGCAGGCAGAGAATTCCCTGCTAGTACCTTCTCTGTGCCTGGGAAGCAGAAGTGTTCACATTGCTTCGCAAGAATCGCTTTTGTGCAGAAAACAGTAACACTTGTTCAGAAGGAAAGAAAGCACAGAGCCCCAGATTTTATGTTGCCCTGGAGAGCTTGCAGAGCACTGGGGAAAGGCAGGCAGAGAATTCCCTGCAAGCACCTTCTCTGTGCCTGGGAAGCAGAAGTGTTCACATTGCTTCGCAGAATCGCTTTTGTGCAGAAAACAGTAACACTTGTTCAGAAGGAAAGAAAGCACAGAGCCCCAGATTCGATGTTGTCCTGGAGAGCTTGCAGAGCACTGGGGAAAGGCAGGCAGAGAATTCCCTGCTAGCACCTTCTCTGTGCCTGTTCACATTGCTTCGCAGAATTGCTTTTGTGCAGAAAACAGTAACACTTGTTCAGAAGGAAAGAAAGCACAGAGCCCCAGATTCTATGTTGTCCTGGAGAGCTTGCAGAGCACTGGGGAAAGGCAGGCAGAGAATTCCCTGCTAGTACCTTCTCTGTGCCTGGGAAGCAGAAGTGTTCACATTGCTTCGCAAGAATCGCTTTTGTGCAGAAAACAGTAACACTTGTTCAGAAGGAAAGAAAGCACAGAGCCCCAGATTCGATGTTGTCCTGGAGAGCTTGCAGAGCACTGGGGAAAGGCAGGCAGAGAATTCCCTGCTAGCACCTTCTCTGTGCCTGTTCACATTGCTTCGCAGAATTGCTTTTGTGCAGAAAACAGTAACACTTGTTCAGAAGGAAAGAAAGCACAGAGCCCCAGATTTTATGTTGTCCTGGAGAGCTTGCAGAGCACTGGGGAAAGGCAGGCAGAGAATTCCTTGCTAGCACCTTCTCTGTGCCTGGGAAGCAGAAGTGTTCACATTGCTTCGCAGAATCGCTTTTGTGCAGAAAACAGTAACACTTGTTCAGAAGGAAAGAAAGCACAGAGCCCCAGAATTTATGTTGTCCTGGAGAGCTTGCAGAGCACTGGGGAAAGGCAGGAAGAGAATTCCCTGATAGCACCTTCTCTGTGCCTGGGAAGCAGAAGTGTTCACATTGCTTCGCAAGAATCGCTTTTGTGCAGAAAACAGTAACACTTGTTCAGAAGGAAAGAAAGCACAGAGCCCCAGATTTTATGTTGTCCTGGAGAGCTTGCAGAGCACTGGGGAAAGGCAGGCAGAGAATTCCCTGCTAGCACCTTCTCTGTGCCTGGGAAGCAGAAGTGTTCACATTGCTTCGCAGAATCGCTTTTGTGCAGAAAACAGTAACACTTGTTCAGAAGGAAAGAAAGCACAGAGCCCCAGATTCTATGTTGTCCTGGAGAGCTTGCAGAGCACTGGGGAAAGGCAGGCAGAGAATTCCCTGCTAGCACCTTCTCTGTGCCTGGGAAGCAGAAGTGTTCACATTGCTTCGCAAGAATCGCTTTTGTGCAGAAAACAGTAACACTTGTTCAGAAGGAAAGAAAGCACAGAGCCCCAGATTTTATGTTGTCCTGGAGAGCTTGCAGAGCACTGGGGAAAGGCAGGCAGAGAATTCCTTGCTAGCACCTTCTCTGTGCCTGGGAAGCAGAAGAGTTCACATTGCTTCACAAGAATCGCTTTTGTGCAGAAAACAGTAACACTTGTTCAGAAGGAAAGAAAGCACAGAGCCCCAGATTTGCTGTTGTCCTGGAGAGCTTGCAGAGCACTGGGGAAAGGCAGGCAGAGAATTCCCTGCTAGCACCTTCTCTGTGCATGGGAAGCAGAAGTGTTCACATTGCTTCGCAAGAATCGCTTTTGTGCAGAAAGCAGTAACAGTTGTTCAGAACGAAAGAAAGCACAGAGCCCCAGATTCTATGTTGTCCTGGAGAGCTTGCAGAGCACTGGGGAAAGGCAGGCAGAGAATTCCCTGCAAGCACCTTCTCTGTACCTGTTCACATTTTTTCGCAGAATCGCTTTTGTGCAGAAAACACTAACACTTGTTCAGAACGAAAGAAAGCACAGAGCCCCAGATTGTATGTGGTCCTGGAGAGCTTGCAGAGCACTGGGGAAAGGCAGGCAGAGAATTCCCTGATAGCACCTTCTCTGTGCCTGGGAAGCAGAAGTGTTCACATTGCTTCGCAAGAATCGTTTTTGTGCAGAAAACAGTAACACTTGTTCAGAAGGAAAGAAAGCACAGAGCCCCAGATTTTATGTTGTCCTGGAGAGCTTGCAGAGCACTGGGGAAAGGCAGGCAGAGAATTCCCTGCTAGCACCTTCTCTGTGCCTGTTCACATTGCTTCGCAGAATTGCTTTTGTGCAGAAAACAGTAACACTTGTTCAGAAGGAAAGAAAGCACAGAGCCCCAGATTCTATGTTGTCCTGGAGAGCTTGCAGAGCACTGGGGAAAGGCAGGCAGAGAATTCCCTGCTAGTACCTTCTCTGTGCCTGGGAAGCAGAAGTGTTCACATTGCTTCGCAAGAATCGCTTTTGTGCAGAAAACAGTAACACTTGTTCAGAAGGAAAGAAAGCACAGAGCCCCAGATTTTATGTTGCCCTGGAGAGCTTGCAGAGCACTGGGGAAAGGCAGGCAGAGAATTCCCTGCAAGCACCTTCTCTGTGCCTGGGAAGCAGAAGTGTTCACATTGCTTCGCAGAATCGCTTTTGTGCAGAAAACAGTAACACTTGTTCAGAAGGAAAGAAAGCACAGAGCCCCAGATTCGATGTTGTCCTGGAGAGCTTGCAGAGCACTGGGGAAAGGCAGGCAGAGAATTCCCTGCTAGCACCTTCTCTGTGCCTGTTCACATTGCTTCGCAGAATTGCTTTTGTGCAGAAAACAGTAACACTTGTTCAGAAGGAAAGAAAGCACAGAGCCCCAGATTCTATGTTGTCCTGGAGAGCTTGCAGAGCACTGGGGAAAGGCAGGCAGAGAATTCCCTGCTAGTACCTTCTCTGTGCCTGGGAAGCAGAAGTGTTCACATTGCTTCGCAAGAATCGCTTTTGTGCAGAAAACAGTAACACTTGTTCAGAAGGAAAGAAAGCACAGAGCCCCAGATTCGATGTTGTCCTGGAGAGCTTGCAGAGCACTGGGGAAAGGCAGGCAGAGAATTCCCTGCTAGCACCTTCTCTGTGCCTGTTCACATTGCTTCGCAGAATTGCTTTTGTGCAGAAAACAGTAACACTTGTTCAGAAGGAAAGAAAGCACAGAGCCCCAGATTCTATGTTGTCCTGGAGAGCTTGCAGAGCACTGGGGAAAGGCAGGCAGAGAATTCCCTGCTAGTACCTTCTCTGTGCCTGGGAAGCAGAAGTGTTCACATTGCTTCGCAAGAATCGCTTTTGTGCAGAAAACAGTAACACTTGTTCAGAAGGAAAGAAAGCACAGAGCCCCAGATTTTATGTTGTCCTGGAGAGCTTGCAGAGCACTGGGGAAAGGCAGGCAGAGATTTCCCTGCTAGCACCTTCTCTGTGCCTGTTCACATTGCTTCGCATAATCGCTTTTGTGCAGAAAACACTAACACTTGTTCAGAAGGAAAGAAAGCACAGAGCCCCAGATTCTATGTTGTCCTGGAGAGCTTGCAGAGCACTGGGGAAAGGCAGGCAGCGAATTCCCTGATAGCACCTTCTCTGTACCTATTCACATTGTTTCGCAGAATCGCTTTTGTGCAGAAAACAGTAACACTTGTTCAGAAGGAAAGAAAGCACAGAGCCCCAGATTTTATGTTGTCCTGGAGAGCTTGCAGAGCACTGGGGAAAGGCAGGCAGAGAATTCCCTGCTAGCACCTTCTCTGTGCCTATGAAGCAGAAGTGTACACATTGCTTTGCAGAATCGCTTTTGTGCAGAAAACACTAACACTTGTTCAGAAGGAAAGAAAGCACAGAGCCCCAGATTCTATGTTGTCCTGGAGAGCTTGCAGAGCACTGGGGAAAGGCAGGCAGAGAATTCCTTGCTAGCACCTTCTCTGTGCCTGGGAAGCAGAAGTGTTCACATTGCTTCGCAGAATCGCTTTTGTGCAGAAAACAGTAACACTTGTTCAGAAGGAAAGAAAGCACAGAGCCCCAGATTTTATGTTGTCCTGGAGAGCTTGCAGAGCACTGGGGAAAGGCAGGCAGAGAATTCCTTGCTAGCACCTTCTCTGTGCCTGGGAAGCAGAAGTGTTCACATTGCTTCGCAGAATCGCTTTTGTGCAGAAAACAGTAACACTTGTTCAAAAGGAAAGAAAGCACAGAGCCCCAGATTTTATGTTCTCCTGGAGAGCTTGCAGAGCACTGGGGAAAGGCAGGCAGAGAATTCCTTGCTAGCACCTTCTCTGTGCCTGGGAAGCAGAAGTGTTCACATTGCTTCGCAAGAATCGCTTTTGTGCAGAAAACAGTAACACTTGTTCAGAAGGAAAGAAAGCACAGAGCCCCAGATTTTATGTTGCCCTGGAGAGCTTGCAGAGCACTGGGGAAAGGCAGGCAGAGAATTCCCTGCAAGCACCTTCTCTGTGCCTGGGAAGCAGAAGTGTTCACATTGCTTCGCAGAATCGCTTTTGTGCAGAAAACAGTAACACTTGTTCAGAAGGAAAGAAAGCACAGAGCCCCAGATTCGATGTTGTCCTGGAGAGCTTGCAGAGCACTGGGGAAAGGCAGGCAGAGAATTCCCTGCTAGCACCTTCTCTGTGCCTGTTCACATTGCTTCGCAGAATTGCTTTTGTGCAGAAAACAGTAACACTTGTTCAGAAGGAAAGAAAGCACAGAGCCCCAGATTCTATGTTGTCCTGGAGAGCTTGCAGAGCACTGGGGAAAGGCAGGCAGAGAATTCCCTGCTAGTACCTTCTCTGTGCCTGGGAAGCAGAAGTGTTCACATTGCTTCGCAAGAATCGCTTTTGTGCAGAAAACAGTAACACTTGTTCAGAAGGAAAGAAAGCACAGAGCCCCAGATTTTATGTTGTCCTGGAGAGCTTGCAGAGCACTGGGGAAAGGCAGGCAGAGATTTCCCTGCTAGCACCTTCTCTGTGCCTGTTCACATTGCTTCGCATAATCGCTTTTGTGCAGAAAACACTAACACTTGTTCAGAAGGAAAGAAAGCACAGAGCCCCAGATTCTATGTTGTCCTGGAGAGCTTGCAGAGCACTGGGGAAAGGCAGGCAGCGAATTCCCTGATAGCACCTTCTCTGTACCTATTCACATTGTTTCGCAGAATCGCTTTTGTGCAGAAAACAGTAACACTTGTTCAGAAGGAAAGAAAGCACAGAGCCCCAGATTTTATGTTGTCCTGGAGAGCTTGCAGAGCACTGGGGAAAGGCAGGCAGAGAATTCCCTGCTAGCACCTTCTCTGTGCCTATGAAGCAGAAGTGTACACATTGCTTTGCAGAATCGCTTTTGTGCAGAAAACACTAACGCTTGTTCAGAAGGAAAGAAAGCACAGAGCCCCAGATTCTATGTTGTCCTGGAGAGCTTGCAGAGCACTGGGGAAAGGCAGGCAGAGAATTCCCTGATAGCACCTTCTCTGTGCCTGTTCACATTGCTTCGCAGAATCGCTTTTGTGCAGAAAACAGTAACACTTGTTCAGAAGGAAAGAAAGCACAGAGCCCCAGATTCTATGTTGTCCTGGAGAGCTTGCAGAGCACTGGGGAAAGGCAGGCAGAGAATTCCCTGATAGCACCTTCTCTGTGCCTGTTCACATTGCTTCGCAGAATCGCTTTTGTGCAGAAAACAGTAACACTTGTTCAGAAGGAAAGAAAGCACAGAGCCCCAGATTCTATGTTGTCCTGGAGAGCTTGCAGAGCACTGGGGAAAGGCAGGCAGAGAATTCCTTGCTAGCACCTTCTCTGTGCCTGGGAAGCAGAAGTGTTCACATTGCTTCGCAGAATCGCTTTTGTGCAGAAAACAGTAACAGTTGTTCAGAACGAAAGAAAGCACAGAGCCCCAGATTCTATGTTGTCCTGGAGAGCTTGCAGAGCACTGGGGAAAGGCAGGCAGAGAATTCCCTGCTAGCACCTTCTCTGTGCCTGTTCACATTGCTTCGCAGAATCGCTTTTGTGCAGAAAACAGTAACACTTGTTCAGAAGGAAAGAAAGCACAGAGCCCCAGATTTTATGTTGTCCTGGAGAGCTTGCAGAGCACTGGGGAAAGGCAGGCAGAGAATTCCCTGATAGCACCTTCTCTGTACCTGTTCACATTGTTTCGCAGAATCGCTTTTGTGCAGAAAACAGTAACACTTGTTCAGAACGAAAGAAAGCACAGAGCCCCAGATTCTATGTTGTCCTGGAGAGTTTGCAGAGCACTGGGGAAAGGCAGGCAGAGAATTCCTTGCTAGCACCTTCTCTGTGCCTGGGAAGCAGAAGTGTTCACATTGCTTCGCAAGAATCGCTTTTGTGCAGAAAACAGTAACACTTGTTCAGAAGGAAAGAAAGCACAGAGCCCCAGATTTTATGTTGCCCTGGAGAGCTTGCAGAGCACTGGGGAAAGGCAGGCAGAGAATTCCCTGCAAGCACCTTCTCTGTGCCTGGGAAGCAGAAGTGTTCACATTGCTTCGCAGAATCGCTTTTGTGCAGAAAACAGTAACACTTGTTCAGAAGGAAAGAAAGCACAGAGCCCCAGATTCTATGTTGTCCTGGAGAGCTTGCAGAGCACTGGGGAAAGGCAGGCAGAGAATTCCCTGCTAGCACCTTCTCTGTGCCTGTTCACATTGCCTCGCAGAATCGCTTTTGTGCAGAAAACAGTAACACTTGTTCAGAAGGAAAGAAAGCACAGAGCCCCAGAATTTATGTTGTCCTGGAGAGCTTGCAGAGCACTGGGGAAAGGCAGGCAGAGAATTCCTTGCTAGCACCTTCTCTGTGCCTGGGAAGCAGAAGTGTACACATTGCTTCGCAGAATCGCTTTTGTGCAGAAAACACTAACACTTGTTCAGAAGGAAAGAAAGCACAGAGCACCAGATTCTATGTTGTCCTGGAGAGCTTGCAGAGCACTGGGGAAAGGCAGGCAGAGAATTCCCTGATAGCACCTTCTCTGTGCCTGTTCACATTGCTTCGCAAGAATCGCTTTTGTGCAGAAAACAGTAACACTTGTTCAGAACGAAAGAAAGCACAGAGCCCCAGATTCTATGTTGTCCTGGAGAGCTTGCAGAGCACTGGGGAAAGGCAGGCAGAGAATTCCTTGCTAGCACCTTCTCTGTGCCTGGGAAGCAGAAGTGTTCACATTGCTTCGCAGAATCGCTTTTGTGCAGAAAACAGTAACACTTGTTCAGAAGGAAAGAAAGCACAGAGCCCCAGATTTTATGTTGTCCTGGAGAGCTTGCAGAGCACTGGGGAAAGGCAGGCAGAGAATTCCTTGCTAGCACCTTCTCTGTGCCTGGGAAGCAGAAGTGTTCACATTGCTTCGCAGAATCGCTTTTGTGCAGAAAACAGTAACACTTGTTCAAAAGGAAAGAAAGCACAGAGCCCCAGATTTTATGTTCTCCTGGAGAGCTTGCAGAGCACTGGGGAAAGGCAGGCAGAGAATTCCTTGCTAGCACCTTCTCTGTGCCTGGGAAGCAGAAGTGTTCACATTGCTTCGCAAGAATCGCTTTTCTGCAGAAAACAGTAACACTTGTTCAGAAGGAAAGAAAGCACAGAGCCCAAGATTTTATGTTGCCCTGGAGAGCTTGCAGAGCACTGGGGAAAGGCAGGCAGAGAATTCCCTGCAAGCACCTTCTCTGTGCCTGGGAAGCAGAAGTGTTCACATTGCTTCGCAGAATCGCTTTTGTGCAGAAAACAGTAACACTTGTTCAGAAGGAAAGAAAGCACAGAGCCCCAGATTCGATGTTGTCCTGGAGAGCTTGCAGAGCACTGGGGAAAGGCAGGCAGAGAATTCCCTGCTAGCACCTTCTCTGTGCCTGTTCACATTGCTTCGCAAGAATCGCTTTTGTGCAGAAAACATTAACACTTGTTCAGAACGAAAGAAAGCACAGAGCCCCAGATTCTATGTTGTCCTGGAGAGCTTGCAGAGCACTGGGGAAAGGCAGGCAGAGAATTCCCTGCTAGCACCTTCTCTGTGCCTGGGAAGCAGAAGTGTTCACATTGCTTCGCAGGAATCGCTTTTGTGCAGAAAACAGTAACAGTTGTTCAGAACGAAAGAAAGCACAGAGCCCCAGATTCTATGTTGTCCTGGAGAGCTTGCAGAGCACTGGGGAAAGGCAGGCAGAGAATTCCCTGCAAGCACCTTCTCTGTGCCTGTTCACATTGCTTCGCAGAATCGCTTTTGTGCAGAAAACACTAACTGTTGTTCAGAACGAAAGAAAGCACAGAGCCCCAGATTCTATGTTGTCCTGGAGAGCTTGCAGAGCACTGGGGAAAGGCAGGCAGAGAATTCCTTGCTAGCACCTTCTCTGTGCCTGTGAAGCAGAAGTGTTCACATTGCTTCGCAGAATCGCTTTTGTGCAGAAAACAGTAACACTTGTTCAGAAGGAAAGAAAGCACAGAGCCCCAGATTTTATGTTGTCCTGGAGAGCTTGCAGAGCACTGGGGAAAGGCAGGCAGAGAATTCCTTGCTAGCACCTTCTCTGTGCCTGGGAAGCAGAAGTGTTCACATTGCTTCGCAGGAATCGCTTTTGTGCAGAAAACAGTAACACTTGTTCAGAAGGAAAGAAAGCACGGAGCCCCAGATTTTATGTTGTCCTGGAGAGCTTGCAGAGCACTGGGGAAAGGCAGGCAGAGAATTCCCTGCTAGCACCTTCTCTGTGCCTGGGAAGCAGAAGTGTACACATTGCTTCGCAGAATTGCTTTTGTGCAGAAAACACTAACACTTGTTCAGAAGGAAAGAAAGCACAGAGCACCAGATTCTATGTTGTCCTGGAGAGCTTGCAGAGCACTGGGGAAAGGCAGGCAGAGAATTCCCTGATAGCACCTTCTCTGTGCCTGGGAACCAAGTGTTCACATTGCTTCGCAAGAATCGCTTTTGTGCAGAAAACAGTAACACTTGTTCAGAAGGAAAGAAAGCACAGAGCCCCAGATTTTATGTTGTCCTGGAGAGCTTGCAGAGCACTGGGGAAAGGCAGGCAGAGAATTCCCTGCTAGCACCTTCTCTGTGCCTGTTCACATTGCTTCGCAGAATCGCTTTTGTGCAGAAAACAGTAACACTTGTTCAGAAGGAAAGAAAGCACAGAGCCCCAGATTCTATGTTGTCCTGGAGAGCTTGCAGAGCACTGGGGAAAGGCAGGCAGAGAATTCCCTGATAGCACCTTCTCTGTGCCTGGGAAGCAGAAGTGTTCACATTGCTTCGCAAGAATCGCTTTTGTGCAGAAAACACTAACACTTGTTCAGAAGGAAAGAAAGCACAGAGCCCCAGATTTTATGTTGTCCTGGAGAGCTTGCAGAGCACTGGGGAAAGGCAGGCAGAGAATTCCCTGATAGCACCTTCTCTGTGCCTGTTCACATTGCTTCGCAGAATTGCTTTTGTGCAGAAAACAGTAACACTTGTTCAGAAGGAAAGAAAGCACAGAGCCCCAGATTCTATGTTGTCCTGGAGAGCTTGCAGAGCACTGGGGAAAGGCAGGCAGAGAATTCCCTGCTAGTACCTTCTCTGTGCCTGGGAAGCAGAAGTGTTCACATTGCTTCGCAAGAATCGCTTTTGTGCAGAAAACAGTAACACTTGTTCAGAAGGAAAGAAAGCACAGAGCCCCAGATTTTATGTTGTCCTGGAGAGCTTGCAGAGCACTGGGGAAAGGCAGGCAGAGATTTCCCTGCTAGCACCTTCTCTGTGCCTGTTCACATTGCTTCGCATAATCGCTTTTGTGCAGAAAACACTAACACTTGTTCAGAACGAAAGAAAGCACAGAGCCCCAGATTCTATGTTGTCCGGGAGAACTTGCAGAGCACTGGGGAAAGGCAGGCAGAGAATTCCCTGCTAGCACCTTCTCTGTGCCTGTTCACATTGCTTCGCAGAATTGCTTTTGTGCATAAAACAGTAACACTTGTTCAGAAGGAAAGAAAGCACAGAGCCCCAGATTTGCTGTTGTCCTGGAGAGCTTGCAGAGCACTGGGGAAAGGCAGGCAGAGAATTCCCTGCTAGCACCTTCTCTGTGCCTGGGAAGCAGAAGTGTTCACATTGCTTCGCAAGAATCGCTTTTGTGCAGAAAACAGTAACAGTTGTTCAGAACGAAAGAAAGCACAGAGCCCCAGATTCTATGTTGTCCTGGAGAGCTTGCAGAGCACTGGGGAAAGGCAGGCAGAGAATTCCCTGATAGCACCTTCTCTGTACCTGTTCACATTGTTTCGCAGAATCGCTTTTGTGCAGAAAACAGTAACACTTGTTCAGAACGAAAGAAAGCACAGAGCCCCAGATTTTATGTGGTCCTGGAGAGCTTGCAGAGCACTGGGGAAAGGCAGGCAGAGAATTCCTTGCTAGCACCTTCTCTGTGCCTGGGAAGCAGAAGTGTTCACATTGCTTCGCAAGAATCGCTTTTGTGCAGAAAACAGTAACACTTGTTCAGAAGGAAAGAAAGCACAGAGCCCCAGATTTTATGTTGCCCTGGAGAGCTTGCAGAGCACTGGGGAAAGGCAGGCAGAGAATTCCCTGCAAGCACCTTCTCTGTGCCTGGGAAGCAGAAGTGTTCACATTGCTTCGCAGAATCGCTTTTGTGCAGAAAACAGTAACACTTGTTCAGAAGGAAAGAAAGCACAGAGCCCCAGATTCTATGTTGTTCTGGAGAGCTTGCAGAGCACTGGGGAAAGGCAGGCAGAGAATTCCCTGCTAGCACCTTCTCTGTGCCTGTTCACATTGCTTCGCAGAATCGCTTTTGTGCAGAAAACACTAACACTTGTTCAGAAGGAAAGAAAGCACAGAGCCCCAGATTTTATGTTGTCCTGGAGAGCTTGCAGAGCACTGGGGAAAGGCAGGCAGAGAATTCCTTGCTAGCACCTTCTCTGTGCCTGGGAAGCAGAAGTGTTCACATTGCTTCGCAGAATCGCTTTTGTGCAGAAAACAGTAACACTTGTTCAGAAGGAAAGAAAGCACAGAGCCCCAGCTTTTATGTTGTCCTGGAGAGCTTGCAGAGCACTGGGGAAAGGCAGGCAGAGAATTCCCTGCTAGCACCTTCTCTGTGCCTGGGAAGCAGAAGTGTACACATTGCTTCGCAGAATCGCTTTTGTGCAGAAAACACTAACACTTGTTCAGAAGGAAAGAAAGCACAGAGCCCCAGATTCTATGTTGTCCTGGAGAGCTTGCAGAGCACTGGGGAAAGGCAGGCAGAGAATTCCCTGATAGCACCTTCTCTGTGCCTGTTCACATTGCTTCGCAAGAATCGCTTTTGTGCAGAAAACAGTAACACTTGTTCAGAAGGAAAGAAAGCACAGAGCCCCAGATTCTATGTTGTCCTGGAGAGCTTGCAGAGCACTGGGGAAAGGCAGGCAGAGAATTCCTTGCTAGCACCTTCTCTGTGCCTGGGAAGCAGAAGTGTTCACATTGCTTCGCAGAATCGCTTTTGTGCAGAAAACAGTAACACTTGTTCAGAAGGAAAGAAAGCACAGAGCCCCAGATTTTATGTTGTCCTGGAGAGCTTGCAGAGCACTGGGGAAAGGCAGGCAGAGAATTCCTTGCTAGCACCTTCTCTGTGCCTGGGAAGCAGAAGTGTTCACATTGCTTCGCAGAATCGCTTTTGTGCAGAAAACACTAACACATGTTCAGAAGGAAAGAAAGCACAGAGCCCCAGATTTTATGTTGTCCTGGAGAGCTTGCAGAGCACTGGGGAAAGGCAGGCAGAGAATTCCTTGCTAGCACCTTCTCTGTGCCTGGGAAGCAGAAGTGTTCACATTGCTTCGCAAGAATCGCTTTTGTGCAGAAAACAGTAACACTTGTTCAGAAGGAAAGAAAGCACAGAGCCCCAGATTTTATGTTGCCCTGGAGAGCTTGCAGAGCACTGGGGAAAGGCAGGCAGAGAATTCCCTGCAAGCACCTTCTCTGTGCCTGGGAAGCAGAAGTGTTCACATTGCTTCGCAGAATCGCTTTTCTGCAGAAAACAGTAACACTTGTTCAGAACGAAAGAAAGCACAGAGCCCCAGATTCTATGTTGTCCTGGAGAGCTTGCAGAGCACTGGGGAAAGGCAGGCAGAGAATTCCCTGATAGCACCTTCTCTGTACCTGTTCACATTGTTTCGCAGAATCGCTTTTGTGCAGAAAACAGTAACACTTGTTCAGAAGGAAAGAAAGCACAGAGCCCCAGATTTTATGTGGTCCTGGAGAGCTTGCAGAGCACTGGGGAAAGGCAGGCAGAGAATTCCTTGCTAGCACCTTCTCTGTGCCTGGGAAGCAGAAGTGTTCACATTGCTTCGCAAGAATCGCTTTTGTGCAGAAAACAGTAACACTTGTTCAGAAGGAAAGAAAGCACAGAGCCCCAGATTTTATGTTGCCCTGGAGAGCTTGCAGAGCACTGGGGAAAGGCAGGCAGAGAATTCCCTGCAAGCACCTTCTCTGTGCCTGGGAAGCAGAAGTGTTCACATTGCTTCGCAGAATCGCTTTTGTGCAGAAAACAGTAACACTTGTTCAGAAGGAAAGAAAGCACAGAGCCCCAGATTCTATGTTGTCCTGGAGAGCTTGCAGAGCACTGGGGAAAGGCAGGCAGAGAATTCCCTGCTAGCACCTTCTCTGTGCCTGTTCACATTGCTTCGCAGAATCGCTTTTGTGCAGAAAACAGTAACACTTGTTCAGAAGGAAAGAAAGCACAGAGCCCCAGATTTTATGTTGTCCTGGAGAGCTTGCAGAGCACTGGGGAAAGGCAGGCAGAGAATTCCTTGCTAGCACCTTCTCTGTGCCTGGGAAGCAGAAGTGTTCACATTGCTTCGCAGAATCGCTTTTGTGCAGAAAACAGTAACACTTGTTCAGAAGGAAAGAAAGCACAGAGCCCCAGATTTTATGTTGTCCTGGAGAGCTTGCAGAGCACTGGGGAAAGGCAGGCAGAGAATTCCCTGCTAGCACCTTCTCTGTGCCTATGAAGCAGAAGTGTACACATTGCTTCGCAGAATTGCTTTTGTGCAGAAAACACTAACACTTGTTCAGAAGGAAAGAAAGCACAGAGCCCCAGATTCTATGTTGTCCTGGAGAGCTTGCAGAGCACTGGGGAAAGGCAGGCAGAGAATTCCTTGCTAGCACCTTCTCTGTGCCTGGGAAGCAGAAGTGTTCACATTGCTTCGCAGGAATCGCTTTTGTGCAGAAAACAGTAACAGTTGTTCAGAACGAAAGAAAGCACAGAGCCCCAGATTCTATGTTGTCCTGGAGAGCTTGCAGAGCACTGGGGAAAGGCAGGCAGAGAATTCCCTGATAGCACCTTCTCTGTGCCTGTTCACATTGCTTCGCAGAATCGCTTTTGTGCAGAAAACAGTAACACTTGTTCAGAAGGAAAGAAAGCACAGAGCCCCAGATTCTATGTTGTCCTGGAGAGCTTGCAGAGCACTGGGGAAAGGCAGGCAGAGAATTCCTTGCTAGCACCTTCTCTGTGCCTGGGAAGCAGAAGTGTTCACATTGCTTCGCAGAATCGCTTTTGTGCAGAAAACAGTAACACTTGTTCAGAAGGAAAGAAAGCACAGAGCCCCAGATTTTATGTTGTCCTGGAGAGCTTGCAGAGCACTGGGGAAAGGCAGGCAGAGAATTCCCTGATAGCACCTTCTCTGTGCCTGTTCACATTGCTTCGCAGAATTGCTTTTGTGCAGAAAACAGTAACACTTGTTCAGAAGGAAAGAAAGCACAGAGCCCCAGATTTTATGTTGCCCTGGAGAGCTTGCAGAGCACTGGGGAAAGGCAGACAGAGAATTCCCTGCTAGCACCTTCTCTGTGCCTGGGAAGCAGAAGTGTTCACATTGCTTCGCAGAATCGCTTTTGTGCAGAAAACAGTAACACTTGTTCAGAAGGAAAGAAAGCACAGAGCCCCAGATTCTATGTTGTCCTGGAGAGCTTGCAGAGCACTGGGGAAAGGCAGGCAGAGAATTCCCTGCTAGCACCTTCTCTGTGCCTGGGAACCAAGTGTTCACATTGCTTCGCAAGAATCGCTTTTGTGCAGAAAACAGTAACACTTGTTCAGAAGGAAAGAAAGCACAGAGCCCCAGATTTTATGTTGTCCTGGAGAGCTTGCAGAGCACTGGGGAAAGGCAGGCAGAGAATTCCCTGCTAGCACCTTCTCTGTGCCTGTTCACATTGCTTCGCAGAATTGCTTTTGTGCAGAAAACAGTAACACTTGTTCAGAAGGAAAGAAAGCACAGAGCCCCAGATTTGCTGTTGTCCTGGAGAGCTTGCAGAGCACTGGGGAAAGGCAGGCAGAGAATTCCCTGCTAGCACCTTCTCTGTGCCTGGGAAGCAGAAGTGTTCACATTGCTTCGCAAGAATCGCTTTTGTGCAGAAAACAGTAACACTTGTTCAGAACGAAAGAAAGCACAGAGCCCCAGATTTTATGTGGTCCTGGAGAGCTTGCAGAGCACTGGGGAAAGGCAGGCAGAGAATTCCTTGCTAGCACCTTCTCTGTGCCTGGGAAGCAGAAGTGTTCACATTGCTTCGCAAGAATCGCTTTTGTGCAGAAAACACTAACACTTGTTCAGAAGGAAAGAAAGCACAGAGCCCCAGATTTTATGTTGCCCTGGAGAGCTTGCAGAGCACTGGGGAAAGGCAGGCAGAGAATTCCCTGCTAGCACCTTCTCTGTGCCTGTTCACATTGCTTCGCAGAATCGCTTTTGTGCAGAAAACAGTAACACTTGTTCAGAAGGAAAGAAAGCACAGAGCCCCAGATTTTATGTTGTCCTGGAGAGCTTGCAGAGCACTGGGGAAAGGCAGGCAGAGAATTCCCTGATAGCACCTTCTCTGTGCCTGGGAAGCAGAAGTGTTCACATTGCTTCGCAGGAATCGCTTTTGTGCAGAAAACAGTAACACTTGTTCAGAACGAAAGAAAGCACAGAGCCCCAGATTCTATGTTGTCCTGGAGAGCTTGCAGAGCACTGGGGAAAGGCAGGCAGAGAATTCCCTGATAGCACCTTCTCTGTGCCTGGGAAGCAGAAGTGTTCACATTGCTTCGCAAGAATCGCTTTTGTGCAGAAAACAGTAACACTTGTTCAGAAGGAAAGAAAGCACAGAGCCCCAGATTTTATGTTGTCCTGGAGAGCTTGCAGAGCACTGGGGAAAGGCAGGCAGAGAATTCCCTGCAAGCACCTTCTCTGTGCCTGGGAAGCAGAAGTGTTCACATTGCTTCGCAGAATCGCTTTTGTGCAGAAAACAGTAACACTTGTTCAGAAGGAAAGAAAGCACAGAGCCCCAGATTCTATGTTGTCCTGGAGAGCTTGCAGAGCACTGGGGAAAGGCAGGTAGAAAATTCCCTGATAGCACCTTCTCTGTGCCTGTTCACATTGCTTCGCAAGAATCGCTTTTGTGCAGAAAACATTAACACTTGTTCAGAACGAAAGAAAGCACAGAGCCCCAGATTCTATGTTGTCCTGGAGAGCTTGCAGAGCACTGGGGAAAGGCAGGCAGAGAATTCCCTGATAGCACCTTCTCTGTGCCTGGGAAGCAGAAGTGTTCACATTGCTTCGCAGGAATCGCTTTTGTGCAGAAAACACTAACAGTTGTTCAGAACGAAAGAAAGCACAGAGCCCCAGATTCTATGTTGTCCTGGAGAGCTTGCAGAGCACTGGGGAAAGGCAGGCAGAGAATTCCCTGATAGCACCTTCTCTGTGCCTGTTCACATTGCTTCGCAGAATTGCTTTTGTGCAGAAAACAGTAACACTTGTTCAGAAGGAAAGAAAGCACAGAGCCCCAGATTTTATGTTGCCCTGGAGAGCTTGCAGAGCACTGGGGAAAGGCAGACAGAGAATTCCCTGCTAGCACCTTCTCTGTGCCTGGGAAGCAGAAGTGTTCACATTGCTTCGCAGAATCGCTTTTGTGCAGAAAACAGTAACACTTGTTCAGAAGGAAAGAAAGCACAGAGCCCCAGATTCTATGTTGTCCTGGAGAGCTTGCAGAGCACTGGGGAAAGGCAGGCAGAGAATTCCCTGCTAGCACCTTCTCTGTGCCTGGGAACCAAGTGTTCACATTGCTTCGCAAGAATCGCTTTTGTGCAGAAAACAGTAACACTTGTTCAGAAGGAAAGAAAGCACAGAGCCCCAGATTTTATGTTGTCCTGGAGAGCTTGCAGAGCACTGGGGAAAGGCAGGCAGAGAATTCCCTGCTAGCACCTTCTCTGTGCCTGTTCACATTGCTTCGCAGAATTGCTTTTGTGCAGAAAACAGTAACACTTGTTCAGAAGGAAAGAAAGCACAGAGCCCCAGATTTGCTGTTGTCCTGGAGAGCTTGCAGAGCACTGGGGAAAGGCAGGCAGAGAATTCCCTGCTAGCACCTTCTCTGTGCCTGGGAAGCAGAAGTGTTCACATTGCTTCGCAAGAATCGCTTTTGTGCAGAAAACAGTAACACTTGTTCAGAACGAAAGAAAGCACAGAGCCCCAGATTTTATGTGGTCCTGGAGAGCTTGCAGAGCACTGGGGAAAGGCAGGCAGAGAATTCCTTGCTAGCACCTTCTCTGTGCCTGGGAAGCAGAAGTGTTCACACTGCTTCGCAAGAATCGCTTTTGTGCAGAAAACACTAACACTTGTTCAGAAGGAAAGAAAGCACAGAGCCCCAGATTTTATGTTGCCCTGGAGAGCTTGCAGAGCACTGGGGAAAGGCAGGCAGAGAATTCCCTGCTAGCACCTTCTCTGTGCCTGTTCACATTGCTTCGCAGAATCGCTTTTGTGCAGAAAACAGTAACACTTGTTCAGAAGGAAAGAAAGCACAGAGCCCCAGATTTTATGTTGTCCTGGAGAGCTTGCAGAGCACTGGGGAAAGGCAGGCAGAGAATTCCTTGCTAGCACCTTCTCTGTGCCTGCGAAGCAGAAGTGTTCACATTGCTTCGCAGAATCGCATTGTGCAGAAAACAGTAACACTTGTTCAGAAGGAAAGAAAGCACAGAGCCCCAGATTTTATGTTGTCCTGGAGAGCTTGCAGAGCACTGGGGAAAGGCAGGCAGAGAATTCCTTGCTAGCACCTTCTCTGTGCCTGGGAAGCAGAAGTGTTCACATTGCTTCGCAAGAATCGCTTTTGTGCAGAAAACAGTAACACTTGTTCAGAAGGAAAGAAAGCACAGAGCCCCAGATTTTATGTTGTCCTGGAGAGCTTGCAGAGCACTGGGGAAAGGCAGGCAGAGAATTCCCTGCAAGCACCTTCTCTGTGCCTGGGAAGCAGAAGTGTTCACATTGCTTCGCAGAATCGCTTTTGTGCAGAAAACAGTAACACTTGTTCAGAAGGAAAGAAAGCACAGAGCCCCAGATTCTATGTTGTCCTGGAGAGCTTGCAGAGCACTGGGGAAAGGCAGGCAGAAAATTCCCTGATAGCACCTTCTCTGTGCCTGTTCACATTGCTTCGCAAGAATCGCTTTTGTGCAGAAAACATTAACACTTGTTCAGAAGGAAAGAAAGCACAGAGCCCCAGATTCTATGTTGTCCTGGAGAGCTTGCAGAGCACTGGGGAAAGGCAGGCAGAGAATTCCCTGCTAGCACCTTCTCTGTGCCTGGGAAGCAGAAGTGTTCACATTGCTTCGCAGGAATCGCTTTTGTGCAGAAAACACTAACAGTTGTTCAGAACGAAAGAAAGCACAGAGCCCCAGATTCTATGTTGTCCTGGAGAGCTTGCAGAGCACTGGGGAAAGGCAGGCAGAGAATTCCCTGATAGCACCTTCTCTGTGCCTGTTCACATTGCTTCGCAGAATCGCTTTTGTGCAGAAAACAGTAACACTTGTTCAGAAGGAAAGAAAGCACAGAGCCCCAGATTCTATGTTGTCCTGGAGAGCTTGCAGAGCACTGGGGAAAGGCAGGCAGAGAATTCCTTGCTAGCACCTTCTCTGTGCCTGGGAAGCAGAAGTGTTCACATTGCTTCGCAGAATCGCTTTTGTGCAGAAAACAGTAACACTTGTTCAGAAGGAAAGAAAGCACAGAGCCCCAGATTTTATGTTGTCCTGGAGAGCTTGCAGAGCACTGGGGAAAGGCAGGCAGAGAATTCCTTGCTAGCACCTTCTCTGTGCCTTGGAAGCAGAAGTGTTCACATTGCTTCGCAGAATCGCTTTTGTGCAGAAAACAGTAACACTTGTTCAGAAGGAAAGAAAGCACAGAGCCCCAGATTTTATGTTGTCCTGGAGAGCTTGCAGAGCACTGGGGAAAGGCAGGCAGAGAATTCCTTGCTAGCACCTTCTCTGTGCCTGGGAAGCAGAAGTGTTCACATTGCTTCGCAAGAATCGCTTTTGTGCAGAAAACAGTAACACTTGTTCAGAAGGAAAGAAAGCACAGAGCCCCAGATTTTATGTTGCCCTGGAGAGCTTGCAGAGCACTGGGGAAAGGCAGGCAGAGAATTCCCTGCTAGCACCTTCTCTGTGCCTGTTCACATTGCTTCGCAGAATCGCTTTTGTGCAGAAAACACTAACACTAGTTCAGAAGGAAAGAAAGCACAGAGCCCCAGATTTTATGTTGTCCTGGAGAGCTTGCAGAGCACTGGGGAAAGGCAGGCAGAGAATTCCTTGCTAGCACCTTCTCTGTGCCTGGGAAGCAGAAGTGTTCACATTGCTTCGCAGAATCACTTTTGTGCAGAAAACAGTAACACTTGTTCAGAAGGAAAGAAAGCACAGAGCCCCAGATTTTATGTTGTCCTGGAGAGCTTGCAGAGCACTGGGGAAAGACAGGCAGAGAATTCCCTGCTAGCACCTTCTCTGTGCCTGGGAAGCAGAAGTGTTCACATTGCTTCGCAGAATCGCTTTTGTGCAGAAAACAGTAACACTTGTTCAGAAGGAAAGAAAGCACAGAGCCCCAGATTTGCTGTTGTCCTGGAGAGCTTGCAGAGCACTGGGGAAAGGCAGGCAGAGAATTCCCTGCTAGCACCTTCTCTGTGCCTGGGAAGCAGAAGTGTTCACATTGCTTCGCAAGAATCGCTTTTGTGCAGAAAACAGTAACACTTGTTCAGAAGGAAAGAAAGCACAGAGCCCCAGATTCTATGTTGTCCTGGAGAGCTTGCAGAGCACTGGGGAAAGGCAGGCAGAGAATTCCCTGATAGCACCTTCTCTGTACCTGTTCACATTGTTTCGCAGAATCGCTTTTGTGCAGAAAACAGTAACACTTGTTCAGAACGAAAGAAAGCACAGAGCCCCAGATTTTATGTGGTCCTGGAGAGCTTGCAGAGCACTGGGGAAACGCAGGCAGAGAATTCCTTGCTAGCACCTTCTCTGTGCCTGGGAAGCAGAAGTGTTCACATTGCTTCGCAAGAATCGCTTTTGTGCAGAAAACAGTAGCACTTGTTCAGAAGGAAAGAAAGCACAGAGCCCCAGATTTTATGTTGCCCTGGAGAGCTTGCAGAGCACTGGGGAAAGGCAGGCAGAGAATTCCCTGCAAGCACCTTCTCTGTGCCTGGGAAGCAGAAGTGTTCACATTGCTTCGCAGAATCGCTTTTGTGCAGAAAACAGTAACACTTGTTCAGAAGGAAAGAAAGCACAGAGCCCCAGATTCTATGTTGTTCTGGAGAGCTTGCAGAGCACTGGGGAAAGGCAGGCAGAGAATTCCCTGCTAGCACCTTCTCTGTGCCTGTTCACATTGCTTCGCAGAATCGCTTTTGTGCAGAAAACACTAACACTTGTTCAGAAGGAAAGAAAGCACAGAGCCCCAGATTTTATGTTGTCCTGGAGAGCTTGCAGAGCACTGGGGAAAGGCAGGCAGAGAATTCCTTGCTAGCACCTTCTCTGTGCCTGGGAAGCAGAAGTGTTCACATTGCTTCGCAGAATCGCTTTTGTGCAGAAAACAGTAACACTTGTTCAGAAGGAAAGAAAGCACAGAGCCCCAGATTCTATGTTGTCCTGGAGAGCTTGCAGAGCACTGGGGAAAGGCAGGCAGAGAATTCCCTGATAGCACCTTCTCTGTGCCTGTTCACATTGCTTCGCAAGAATCGCTTTTGTGCAGAAAACAGTAACACTTGTTCAGAAGGAAAGAAAGCACAGAGCCCCAGATTCTATGTTGTCCTGGAGAGCTTGCAGAGCACTGGGGAAAGGCAGGCAGAGAATTCCTTGCTAGCACCTTCTCTGTGCCTGGGAAGCAGAAGTGTTCACATTGCTTCGCAGAATCGCTTTTGTGCAGAAAACAGTAACACTTGTTCAGAAGGAAAGAAAGCACAGAGCCCCAGATTTTATGTTGTCCTGGAGAGCTTGCAGAGCACTGGGGAAAGGCAGGCAGAGAATTCCTTGCTAGCACCTTCTCTGTGCCTGGGAAGCAGAAGTGTTCACATTGCTTCGCAGAATCGCTTTTGTGCAGAAAACACTAACACATGTTCAGAAGGAAAGAAAGCACAGAGCCCCAGATTTTATGTTGTCCTGGAGAGCTTGCAGAGCACTGGGGAAAGGCAGGCAGAGAATTCCTTGCTAGCACCTTCTCTGTGCCTGGGAAGCAGAAGTGTTCACATTGCTTCGCAAGAATCGCTTTTGTGCAGAAAACAGTAACACTTGTTCAGAAGGAAAGAAAGCACAGAGCCCCAGATTTTATGTTGCCCTGGAGAGCTTGCAGAGCACTGGGGAAAGGCAGGCAGAGAATTCCCTGCAAGCACCTTCTCTGTGCCTGGGAAGCAGAAGTGTTCACATTGCTTCGCAGAATCGCTTTTGTGCAGAAAACAGTAACAGTTGTTCAGAACGAAAGAAAGCACAGAGCCCCAGATTCTATGTTGTCCTGGAGAGCTTGCAGAGCACTGGGGAAAGGCAGGCAGAGAATTCCCTGATAGCACCTTCTCTGTACCTGTTCACATTGTTTCGCAGAATCGCTTTTGTGCAGAAAACAGTAACACTTGTTCAGAAGGAAAGAAAGCACAGAGCCCCAGATTTTATGTGGTCCTGGAGAGCTTGCAGAGCACTGGGGAAAGGCAGGCAGAGAATTCCTTGCTAGCACCTTCTCTGTGCCTGGGAAGCAGAAGTGTTCACATTGCTTCGCAAGAATCGCTTTTGTGCAGAAAACAGTAACACTTGTTCAGAAGGAAAGAAAGCACAGAGCCCCAGATTTTATGTTGCCCTGGAGAGCTTGCAGAGCACTGGGGAAAGGCAGGCAGAGAATTCCCTGCAAGCACCTTCTCTGTGCCTGGGAAGCAGAAGTGTTCACATTGCTTCGCAGAATCGCTTTTGTGCAGAAAACAGTAACACTTGTTCAGAAGGAAAGAAAGCACAGAGCCCCAGATTCTATGTTGTCCTGGAGAGCTTGCAGAGCACTGGGGAAAGGCAGGCAGAGAATTCCCTGCTAGCACCTTCTCTGTGCCTGTTCACATTGCTTCGCAGAATCGCTTTTGTGCAGAAAACAGTAACACTTGTTCAGAAGGAAAGAAAGCACAGAGCCCCAGATTTTATGTTGTCCTGGAGAGCTTGCAGAGCACTGGGGAAAGGCAGGCAGAGAATTCCTTGCTAGCACCTTCTCTGTGCCTGGGAAGCAGAAGTGTTCACATTGCTTCGCAGAATCGCTTTTGTGCAGAAAACAGTAACACTTGTTCAGAAGGAAAGAAAGCACAGAGCCCCAGATTTTATGTTGTCCTGGAGAGCTTGCAGAGCACTGGGGAAAGGCAGGCAGAGAATTCCCTGCTAGCACCTTCTCTGTGCCTATGAAGCAGAAGTGTACACATTGCTTCGCAGAATCGCTTTTGTGCAGAAAACACTAACACTTGTTCAGAAGGAAAGAAAGCACAGAGCCCCAGATTCTATGTTGTCCTGGAGAGCTTGCAGAGCACTGGGGAAAGGCAGGCAGAGAATTCCTTGCTAGCACCTTCTCTGTGCCTGGGAAGCAGAAGTGTTCACATTGCTTCGCAGGAATCGCTTTTGTGCAGAAAACAGTAACAGTTGTTCAGAACGAAAGAAAGCACAGAGCCCCAGATTCTATGTTGTCCTGGAGAGCTTGCAGAGCACTGGGGAAAGGCAGGCAGAGAATTCCCTGATAGCACCTTCTCTGTGCCTGTTCACATTGCTTCGCAGAATCGCTTTTGTGCAGAAAACAGTAACACTTGTTCAGAACGAAAGAAAGCACAGAGCCCCAGATTCTATGTTGTCCTGGAGAGCTTGCAGAGCACTGGGGAAAGGCAGGCAGAGAATTCCTTGCTAGCACCTTCTCTGTGCCTGGGAAGCAGAAGTGTTCACATTGCTTCGCAGAATCGCTTTTGTGCAGAAAACAGTAACACTTGTTCAGAAGGAAAGAAAGCACAGAGCCCCAGATTTTATGTTGTCCTGGAGAGCTTGCAGAGCACTGGGGAAAGGCAGGCAGAGAATTCCCTGATAGCACCTTCTCTGTGCCTGTTCACATTGCTTCGCAGAATTGCTTTTGTGCAGAAAACAGTAACACTTGTTCAGAAGGAAAGAAAGCACAGAGCCCCAGATTTTATGTTGCCCTGGAGAGCTTGCAGAGCACTGGGGAAAGGCAGACAGAGAATTCCCTGCTAGCACCTTCTCTGTGCCTGGGAACCAAGTGTTCACATTGCTTCGCAAGAATCGCTTTTGTGCAGAAAACAGTAACACTTGTTCAGAAGGAAAGAAAGCACAGAGCCCCAGATTTTATGTTGTCCTGGAGAGCTTGCAGAGCACTGGGGAAAGGCAGGCAGAGAATTCCCTGCTAGCACCTTCTCTGTGCCTGTTCACATTGCTTCGCAAATTGCTTTTGTGCAGAAAACAGTAACACTTGTTCAGAAGGAAAGAAAGCACAGAGCCCCAGATTTGCTGTTGTCCTGGAGAGCTTGCAGAGCACTGGGGAAAGGCAGGCAGAGAATTCCCTGCTAGCACCTTCTCTGTGCCTGGGAAGCAGAAGTGTTCACATTGCTTCGCAAGAATCGCTTTTGTGCAGAAAACAGTAACACTTGTTCAGAACGAAAGAAAGCACAGAGCCCCAGATTTTATGTGGTCCTGGAGAGCTTGCAGAGCACTGGGGAAAGGCAGGCAGAGAATTCCTTGCTAGCACCTTCTCTGTGCCTGGGAAGCAGAAGTGTTCACATTGCTTCGCAAGAATCGCTTTTGTGCAGAAAACACTAACACTTGTTCAGAAGGAAAGAAAGCACAGAGCCCCAGATTTTATGTTGCCCTGGAGAGCTTGCAGAGCACTGGGGAAAGGCAGGCAGAGAATTCCCTGCTAGCACCTTCTCTGTGCCTGTTCACATTGCTTCGCAGAATCGCTTTTGTGCAGAAAACAGTAACACTTGTTCAGAAGGAAAGAAAGCACAGAGCCCCAGATTTTATGTTGTCCTGGAGAGCTTGCAGAGCACTGGGGAAAGGCAGGCAGAGAATTCCTTGCTAGCACCTTCTCTGTGCCTGCGAAGCAGAAGTGTTCACATTGCTTCGCAGAATCGCATTGTGCAGAAAACAGTAACACTTGTTCAGAAGGAAAGAAAGCACAGAGCCCCAGATTTTATGTTGTCCTGGAGAGCTTGCAGAGCACTGGGGAAAGGCAGGCAGAGAATTCCTTGCTAGCACCTTCTCTGTGCCTGGGAAGCAGAAGTGTTCACATTGCTTCGCAAGAATCGCTTTTGTGCAGAAAACAGTAACACTTGTTCAGAAGGAAAGAAAGCACAGAGCCCCAGATTTTATGTTGTCCTGGAGAGCTTGCAGAGCACTGGGGAAAGGCAGGCAGAGAATTCCCTGCAAGCACCTTCTCTGTGCCTGGGAAGCAGAAGTGTTCACATTGCTTCGCAGAATCGCTTTTGTGCAGAAAACAGTAACACTTGTTCAGAAGGAAAGAAAGCACAGAGCCCCAGATTCTATGTTGTCCTGGAGAGCTTGCAGAGCACTGGGGAAAGGCAGGCAGAAAATTCCCTGATAGCACCTTCTCTGTGCCTGTTCACATTGCTTCGCAAGAATCGCTTTTGTGCAGAAAACATTAACACTTGTTCAGAACGAAAGAAAGCACAGAGCCCCAGATTCTATGTTGTCCTGGAGAGCTTGCAGAGCACTGGGGAAAGGCAGGCAGAGAATTCCCTGATAGCACCTTCTCTGTACCTGTTCACATTGTTTCGCAGAATCGCTTTTGTGCAGAAAACAGTAACACTTGTTCAGAACGAAAGAAAGCACAGAGCCCCAGATTTTATGTGGTCCTGGAGAGCTTGCAGAGCACTGGGGAAAGGCAGGCAGAGAATTCCTTGCTAGCACCTTCTCTGTGCCTGGGAAGCAGAAGTGTTCACATTGCTTCGCAAGAATCGCTTTTGTGCAGAAAACAGTAGCACTTGTTCAGAAGGAAAGAAAGCACAGAGCCCCAGATTTTATGTTGCCCTGGAGAGCTTGCAGAGCACTGGGGAAAGGCAGGCAGAGAATTCCCTGCAAGCACCTTCTCTGTGCCTGGGAAGCAGAAGTGTTCACATTGCTTCGCAGAATCGCTTTTGTGCAGAAAACAGTAACACTTGTTCAGAAGGAAAGAAAGCACAGAGCCCCAGATTCTATGTTGTTCTGGAGAGCTTGCAGAGCACTGGGGAAAGGCAGGCAGAGAATTCCCTGCTAGCACCTTCTCTGTGCCTGTTCACATTGCTTCGCAGAATCGCTTTTGTGCAGAAAACACTAACACTTGTTCAGAAGGAAAGAAAGCACAGAGCCCCAGATTTTATGTTGTCCTGGAGAGCTTGCAGAGCACTGGGGAAAGGCAGGCAGAGAATTCCTTGCTAGCACCTTCTCTGTGCCTGGGAAGCAGAAGTGTTCACATTGCTTCGCAGAATCGCTTTTGTGCAGAAAACAGTAACACTTGTTCAGAAGGAAAGAAAGCACAGAGCCCCAGCTTTTATGTTGTCCTGGAGAGCTTGCAGAGCACTGGGGAAAGGCAGGCAGAGAATTCCCTGCTAGCACCTTCTCTGTGCCTGGGAAGCAGAAGTGTACACATTGCTTCGCAGAATCGCTTTTGTGCAGAAAACACTAACACTTGTTCAGAAGGAAAGAAAGCACAGAGCCCCAGATTCTATGTTGTCCTGGAGAGCTTGCAGAGCACTGGGGAAAGGCAGGCAGAGAATTCCCTGATAGCACCTTCTCTGTGCCTGTTCACATTGCTTCGCAAGAATCGCTTTTGTGCAGAAAACAGTAACACTTGTTCAGAAGGAAAGAAAGCACAGAGCCCCAGATTCTATGTTGTCCTGGAGAGCTTGCAGAGCACTGGGGAAAGGCAGGCAGAGAATTCCTTGCTAGCACCTTCTCTGTGCCTGGGAAGCAGAAGTGTTCACATTGCTTCGCAGAATCGCTTTTGTGCAGAAAACAGTAACACATGTTCAGAAGGAAAGAAAGCACAGAGCCCCAGATTTTATGTTGTCCTGGAGAGCTTGCAGAGCACTGGGGAAAGGCAGGCAGAGAATTCCTTGCTAGCACCTTCTCTGTGCCTGGGAAGCAGAAGTGTTCACATTGCTTCGCAAGAATCGCTTTTGTGCAGAAAACAGTAACACTTGTTCAGAAGGAAAGAAAGCACAGAGCCCCAGATTTTATGTTGCCCTGGAGAGCTTGCAGAGCACTGGGGAAAGGCAGGCAGAGAATTCCCTGCAAGCACCTTCTCTGTGCCTGGGAAGCAGAAGTGTTCACATTGCTTCGCAGAATCGCTTTTGTGCAGAAAACAGTAACAGTTGTTCAGAACGAAAGAAAGCACAGAGCCCCAGATTCTATGTTGTCCTGGAGAGCTTGCAGAGCACTGGGGAAAGGCAGGCAGAGAATTCCCTGATAGCACCTTCTCTGTACCTGTTCACATTGTTTCGCAGAATCGCTTTTGTGCAGAAAACAGTAACACTTGTTCAGAAGGAAAGAAAGCACAGAGCCCCAGATTTTATGTGGTCCTGGAGAGCTTGCAGAGCACTGGGGAAAGGCAGGCAGAGAATTCCTTGCTAGCACCTTCTCTGTGCCTGGGAAGCAGAAGTGTTCACATTGCTTCGCAAGAATCGCTTTTGTGCAGAAAACAGTAACACTTGTTCAGAAGGAAAGAAAGCACAGAGCCCCAGATTTTATGTTGCCCTGGAGAGCTTGCAGAGCACTGGGGAAAGGCAGGCAGAGAATTCCCTGCAAGCACCTTCTCTGTGCCTGGGAAGCAGAAGTGTTCACATTGCTTCGCAGAATCGCTTTTGTGCAGAAAACAGTAACACTTGTTCAGAAGGAAAGAAAGCACAGAGCCCCAGATTCTATGTTGTCCTGGAGAGCTTGCAGAGCACTGGGGAAAGGCAGGCAGAGAATTCCCTGCTAGCACCTTCTCTGTGCCTGTTCACATTGCTTCGCAGAATCGCTTTTGTGCAGAAAACAGTAACACTTGTTCAGAAGGAAAGAAAGCACAGAGCCCCAGATTTTATGTTGTCCTGGAGAGCTTGCAGAGCACTGGGGAAAGGCAGGCAGAGAATTCCTTGCTAGCACCTTCTCTGTGCCTGGGAAGCAGAAGTGTTCACATTGCTTCGCAGAATCGCTTTTGTGCAGAAAACAGTAACACTTGTTCAGAAGGAAAGAAAGCACAGAGCCCCAGATTTTATGTTGTCCTGGAGAGCTTGCAGAGCACTGGGGAAAGGCAGGCAGAGAATTCCCTGCTAGCACCTTCTCTGTGCCTATGAAGCAGAAGTGTACACATTGCTTCGCAGAATCGCTTTTGTGCAGAAAACACTAACACTTGTTCAGAAGGAAAGAAAGCACAGAGCCCCAGATTCTATGTTGTCCTGGAGAGCTTGCAGAGCACTGGGGAAAGGCAGGCAGAGAATTCCTTGCTAGCACCTTCTCTGTGCCTGGGAAGCAGAAGTGTTCACATTGCTTCGCAGGAATCGCTTTTGTGCAGAAAACAGTAACAGTTGTTCAGAACGAAAGAAAGCACAGAGCCCCAGATTCTATGTTGTCCTGGAGAGCTTGCAGAGCACTGGGGAAAGGCAGGCAGAGAATTCCCTGATAGCACCTTCTCTGTGCCTGTTCACATTGCTTCGCAGAATCGCTTTTGTGCAGAAAACAGTAACACTTGTTCAGAACGAAAGAAAGCACAGAGCCCCAGATTCTATGTTGTCCTGGAGAGCTTGCAGAGCACTGGGGAAAGGCAGGCAGAGAATTCCTTGCTAGCACCTTCTCTGTGCCTGGGAAGCAGAAGTGTTCACATTGCTTCGCAGAATCGCTTTTGTGCAGAAAACAGTAACACTTGTTCAGAAGGAAAGAAAGCACAGAGCCCCAGATTTTATGTTGTCCTGGAGAGCTTGCAGAGCACTGGGGAAAGGCAGGCAGAGAATTCCCTGATAGCACCTTCTCTGTGCCTGTTCACATTGCTTCGCAGAATTGCTTTTGTGCAGAAAACAGTAACACTTGTTCAGAAGGAAAGAAAGCACAGAGCCCCAGATTTTATGTTGCCCTGGAGAGCTTGCAGAGCACTGGGGAAAGGCAGACAGAGAATTCCCTGCTAGCACCTTCTCTGTGCCTGGGAACCAAGTGTTCACATTGCTTCGCAAGAATCGCTTTTGTGCAGAAAACAGTAACACTTGTTCAGAAGGAAAGAAAGCACAGAGCCCCAGATTTTATGTTGTCCTGGAGAGCTTGCAGAGCACTGGGGAAAGGCAGGCAGAGAATTCCCTGCTAGCACCTTCTCTGTGCCTGTTCACATTGCTTCGCAAATTGCTTTTGTGCAGAAAACAGTAACACTTGTTCAGAAGGAAAGAAAGCACAGAGCCCCAGATTTGCTGTTGTCCTGGAGAGCTTGCAGAGCACTGGGGAAAGGCAGGCAGAGAATTCCCTGCTAGCACCTTCTCTGTGCCTGGGAAGCAGAAGTGTTCACATTGCTTCGCAAGAATCGCTTTTGTGCAGAAAACAGTAACACTTGTTCAGAACGAAAGAAAGCACAGAGCCCCAGATTTTATGTGGTCCTGGAGAGCTTGCAGAGCACTGGGGAAAGGCAGGCAGAGAATTCCTTGCTAGCACCTTCTCTGTGCCTGGGAAGCAGAAGTGTTCACATTGCTTCGCAAGAATCGCTTTTGTGCAGAAAACACTAACACTTGTTCAGAAGGAAAGAAAGCACAGAGCCCCAGATTTTATGTTGCCCTGGAGAGCTTGCAGAGCACTGGGGAAAGGCAGGCAGAGAATTCCCTGCTAGCACCTTCTCTGTGCCTGTTCACATTGCTTCGCAGAATCGCTTTTGTGCAGAAAACAGTAACACTTGTTCAGAAGGAAAGAAAGCACAGAGCCCCAGATTTTATGTTGTCCTGGAGAGCTTGCAGAGCACTGGGGAAAGGCAGGCAGAGAATTCCTTGCTAGCACCTTCTCTGTGCCTGGGAAGCAGAAGTGTTCACATTGCTTCGCAAGAATCGCTTTTGTGCAGAAAACACTAACACTTGTTCAGAAGGAAAGAAAGCACAGAGCCCCAGATTTTATGTTGCCCTGGAGAGCTTGCAGAGCACTGGGGAAAGGCAGGCAGAGAATTCCCTGCTAGCACCTTCTCTGTGCCTGTTCACATTGCTTCGCAGAATCGCTTTTGTGCAGAAAACAGTAACACTTGTTCAGAACGAAAGAAAGCACAGAGCCCCAGATTTTATGTTGTCCTGGAGAGCTTGCAGAGCACTGGGGAAAGGCAGGCAGAGAATTCCTTGCTAGCACCTTCTCTGTGCCTGGGAAGCAGAAGTGTTCACATTGCTTCGCAAGAATCGCTTTTGTGCAGAAAACAGTAACACTTGTTCAGAAGGAAAGAAAGCACAGAGCCCCAGATTTTATGTTGTCCTGGAGAGCTTGCAGAGCACTGGGGAAAGGCAGGCAGAGAATTCCCTGCAAGCACCTTCTCTGTGCCTGGGAAGCAGAAGTGTTCACATTGCTTCGCAGAATCGCTTTTGTGCAGAAAACAGTAACACTTGTTCAGAAGGAAAGAAAGCACAGAGCCCCAGATTCTATGTTGTCCTGGAGAGCTTGCAGAGCACTGGGGAAAGGCAGGCAGAAAATTCCCTGATAGCACCTTCTCTGTGCCTGTTCACATTGCTTCGCAAGAATCGCTTTTGTGCAGAAAACATTAACACTTGTTCAGAACGAAAGAAAGCACAGAGCCCCAGATTCTATGTTGTCCTGGAGAGCTTGCAGAGCACTGGGGAAAGGCAGGCAGAGAATTCCCTGCTAGCACCTTCTCTGTGCCTGGGAAGCAGAAGTGTTCACATTGCTTCGCAGGAATCGCTTTTGTGCAGAAAACACTAACAGTTGTTCAGAACGAAAGAAAGCACAGAGCCCCAGATTCTATGTTGTCCTGGAGAGCTTGCAGAGCACTGGGGAAAGGCAGGCAGAGAATTCCCTGATAGCACCTTCTCTGTGCCTGTTCACATTGCTTCGCAGAATCGCTTTTGTGCAGAAAACAGTAACACTTGTTCAGAAGGAAAGAAAGCACAGAGCCCCAGATTCTATGTTGTCCTGGAGAGCTTGCAGAGCACTGGGGAAAGGCAGGCAGAGAATTCCTTGCTAGCACCTTCTCTGTGCCTGGGAAGCAGAAGTGTTCACATTGCTTCGCAGAATCGCTTTTGTGCAGAAAACAGTAACACTTGTTCAGAAGGAAAGAAAGCACAGAGCCCCAGATTTTATGTTGTCCTGGAGAGCTTGCAGAGCACTGGGGAAAGGCAGGCAGAGAATTCCTTGCTAGCACCTTCTCTGTGCCTGGGAAGCAGAAGTGTTCACATTGCTTCGCAGAATCGCTTTTGTGCAGAAAACAGTAACACTTGTTCAGAAGGAAAGAAAGCACAGAGCCCCAGATTTTATGTTGTCCTGGAGAGCTTGCAGAGCACTGGGGAAAGGCAGGCAGAGAATTCCTTGCTAGCACCTTCTCTGTGCCTGGGAAGCAGAAGTGTTCACATTGCTTCGCAAGAATCGCTTTTGTGCAGAAAACAGTAACACTTGTTCAGAAGGAAAGAAAGCACAGAGCCCCAGATTTTATGTTGCCCTGGAGAGCTTGCAGAGCACTGGGGAAAGGCAGGCAGAGAATTCCCTGCTAGCACCTTCTCTGTGCCTGTTCACATTGCTTCGCAGAATCGCTTTTGTGCAGAAAACACTAACACTTGTTCAGAAGGAAAGAAAGCATAGAGCCCCAGATTTTATGTTGTCCTGGAGAGCTTGCAGAGCACTGGGGAAAGGCAGGCAGAGAATTCCTTGCTAGCACCTTCTCTGTGCCTGGGAAGCAGAAGTGTTCACATTGCTTCGCAGAATCACTTTTGTGCAGAAAACAGTAACACTTGTTCAGAAGGAAAGAAAGCACAGAGCCCCAGATTTTATGTTGTCCTGGAGAGCTTGCAGAGCACTGGGGAAAGGCAGGCAGAGAATTCCCTGCTAGCACCTTCTCTGTGCCTGGGAAGCAGAAGTGTACACATTGCTTCGCAGAATCGCTTTTGTGCAGTAAACACTAACACTTGTTCAGAAGGAAAGAAAGCACAGAGCACCAGATTCTATGTTGTCCTGGAGAGCTTGCAGAGCACTGGGGAAAGGCAGGCAGAGAATTCCCTGATAGCACCTTCTCTGTGCCTGTTCACATTGCTTCGCAAGAATCGCTTTTGTGCAGAAAACAGTAACACTTGTTCAGAACGAAAGAAAGCACAGAGCCCCAGATTCTATGTTGTCCTGGAGAGCTTGCAGAGCACTGGGGAAAGGCAGGCAGAGAATTCCCTGATAGCACCTTCTCTGTGCCTGGGAAGCAGAAGTGTTCACATTGCTTCGCAGAATCGCTTTTGTGCAGAAAACAGTAACACTTGTTCAGAACGAAAGAAAGCACAGAGCCCCAGATTCTATGTTGTCCTGGAGAGCTGGCAGAGCACTGGGGAAAGGCAGGCAGAGAATTCCCTGATAGCACCTTCTCTGTGCCTGTTCACATTGCTTCGCAGAATCGCTTTTGTGCAGAAAACAGTAACACTTGTTCAGAACGAAAGAAAGCACAGAGCCCCAGATTCTATGTTGTCCTGGAGAGCTTGCAGAGCACTGGGGAAAGGCAGGCAGAGAATTCCTTGCTAGCACCTTCTCTGTGCCTGGGAAGCAGAAGTGTTCACATTGCTTCGCAGAATTGCTTTTGTGCAGAAAACAGTAACACTTGTTCAGAAGGAAAGAAAGCACAGAGCCCCAGATTTTATGTTGTCCTGGAGAGCTTGCAGAGCACTGGGGAAAGGCAGGCAGAGAATTCCTTGCTAGCACCTTCTCTGTGCCTGGGAAGCAGAAGTGTTCACATTGCTTCGCAGAATCGCTTTTGTGCAGAAAACAGTAACACTTGTTCAGAAGGAAAGAAAGCACAGAGCCCCAGATTTTATGTTGTCCTGGAGAGCTTGCAGAGCACTGGGGAAAGGCAGGAAGAGAATTCCCTGATAGCACCTTCTCTGTGCCTGGGAAGCAGAAGTGTTCACATTGCTTCGCAAGAATCGCTTTTGTGCAGAAAACAGTAACACTTGTTCAGAAGGAAAGAAAGCACAGAGCCCCAGATTTTATGTTGTCCTGGAGAGCTTGCAGAGCACTGGGGAAAGGCAGGCAGAGAATTCCCTGCTAGCACCTTCTCTGTGCCTGGGAAGCAGAAGTGTACACATTGCTTCGCAGAATCGCTTTTGTGCAGAAAACACTAACACTTGTTCAGAAGGAAAGAAAGCACAGAGCCCCAGATTCTATGTTGTCCTGGAGAGCTTGCAGAGCACTGGGGAAAGGCAGGCAGAGAATTCCCTGCTAGCACCTTCTCTGTGCCTGGGAAGCAGAAGTGTTCACATTGCTTCGCAGGAATCGCTTTTGTGCAGAAAACAGTAACACTTGTTCAGAACGAAAGAAAGCACAGAGCCCCAGATTCTATGTTGTCCTGGAGAGCTTGCAGAGCACTGGGGAAAGGCAGGCAGAGAATTCCCTGATAGCACCTTCTCTGTGCCTGTTCACATTGCTTCGCAGAATCGCTTTTGTGCAGAAAACAGTAACACTTGTTCAGAAGGAAAGAAAGCACAGAGCCCCAGATTCTATGTTGTCCTGGAGAGCTTGCAGAGCACTGGGGAAAGGCAGGCAGAGAATTCCTTGCTAGCACCTTCTCTGTGCCTGGGAAGCAGAAGTGTTCACATTGCTTCGCAGAATCGCTTTTCTGCAGAAAACAGTAACACTTGTTCAGAAGGAAAGAAAGCACAGAGCCCCAGATTTTATGTTGTCCTGGAGAGCTTGCAGAGCACTGGGGAAAGGCAGGCAGAGAATTCCCTGCTAGCACCTTCTCTGTGCCTGTTCACATTGCTTCGCAGAATTGCTTTTGTGCAGAAAACAGTAACACTTGTTCAGAAGGAAAGAAAGCACAGAGCCCCAGATTTTATGTTGTCCTGGAGAGCTTGCAGAGCACTGGGGAAAGGCAGGCAGAGAATTCCTTGCTAGCACCTTCTCTGTGCCTGGGAAGCAGAAGTGTTCACATTGCTTCGCAAGAATCGCTTTTGTGCAGAAAACAGTAACACTTGTTCAGAAGGAAAGAAAGCACAGAGCCCCAGATTTTATGTTGTCCTGGAGAGCTTGCAGAGCACTGGGGAAAGGCAGGCAGAGAATTCCCTGCTAGCACCTTCTCTGTGCCTGGGAAGCAGAAGTGTTCACATTGCTTCGCAGAATCGCTTTTGTGCAGAAAACAGTAACACTTGTTCAGAAGGAAAGAAAGCACAGAGCCCCAGATTTTATGTTGTCCTGGAGAGCTTGCAGAGCACTGGGGAAAGGCAGGCAGAGAATTCCCTGCTAGCACCTTCTCTGTGCCTGGGAACCAAGTGTTCACATTGCTTCGCAAGAATCGCTTTTGTGCAGAAAACAGTAACACTTGTTCAGAAGGAAAGAAAGCACAGAGCCCCAGATTTTATGTTGTCCTGGAGAGCTTGCAGAGCACTGGGGAAAGGCAGGCAGAGAATTCCCTGATAGCACCTTCTCTGTGCCTGTTCACATTGCTTCGCAGAATTGCTTTTGTGCAGAAAACAGTAACACTTGTTCAGAAGGAAAGAAAGCACAGAGCCCCAGATTTGCTGTTGTCCTGGAGAGCTTGCAGAGCACTGGGGAAAGGCAGGCAGAGAATTCCCTGATAGCACCTTCTCTGTGCCTGGGAAGCAGAAGTGTTCACATTGCTTCGCAGGAATCGCTTTTGTGCAGAAAACAGTAACACTTGTTCAGAACGAAAGAAAGCACAGAGCCCCAGATTCTATGTTGTCCTGGAGAGCTTGCAGAGCACTGGGGAAAGGCAGGCAGAGAATTCCCTGATAGCACCTTCTCTGTGCCTGTTCACATTGCTTCGCAGAATCGCTTTTGTGCAGAAAACAGTAACACTTGTTCAGAAGGAAAGAAAGCACAGAGCCCCAGATTCTATGTTGTCCTGGAGAGCTTGCAGAGCACTGGGGAAAGGCAGGCAGAGAATTCCTTGCTAGCACCTTCTCTGTGCCTGGGAAGCAGAAGTGTTCACATTGCTTCGCAGAATCGCTTTTCTGCAGAAAACAGTAACACTTGTTCAGAAGGAAAGAAAGCACAGAGCCCCAGATTTTATGTTGTCCTGGAGAGCTTGCAGAGCACTGGGGAAAGGCAGGCAGAGAATTCCCTGCTAGCACCTTCTCTGTGCCTGTTCACATTGCTTCGCAGAATTGCTTTTGTGCAGAAAACAGTAACACTTGTTCAGAAGGAAAGAAAGCACAGAGCCCCAGATTTTATGTTGTCCTGGAGAGCTTGCAGAGCACTGGGGAAAGGCAGGCAGAGAATTCCCTGCTAGCACCTTCTCTGTGCCTGGGAAGCAGAAGTGTTCACATTGCTTCGCAGGAATCGCTTTTGTGCAGAAAACAGTAACACTTGTTCAGAACGAAAGAAAGCACAGAGCCCCAGATTCTATGTTGTCCTGGAGAGCTTGCAGAGCACTGGGGAAAGGCAGGCAGAGAATTCCCTGATAGCACCTTCTCTGTGCCTGTTCACATTGCTTCGCAGAATCGCTTTTGTGCAGAAAACAGTAACACTTGTTCAGAAGGAAAGAAAGAACAGAGCCCCAGATTCTATGTTGTCCTGGAGAGCTTGCAGAGCACTGGGGAAAGGCAGGCAGAGAATTCCTTGCTAGCACCTTCTCTGTGCCTGGGAAGCAGAAGTGTTCACATTGCTTCGCAGAATCGCTTTTGTGCAGAAAACAGTAACACTTGTTCAGAAGGAAAGAAAGCACAGAGCCCCAGATTTTATGTTGTCCTGGAGAGCTTGCAGAGCACTGGGGAAAGGCAGGAAGAGAATTCCCTGATAGCACCTTCTCTGTGCCTGGGAAGCAGAAGTGTTCACATTGCTTCGCAAGAATCGCTTTTGTGCAGAAAACAGTAACACTTGTTCAGAAGGAAAGAAAGCACAGAGCCCCAGATTTTATGTTGTCCTGGAGAGCTTGCAGAGCACTGGGGAAAGGCAGGCAGAGAATTCCCTGCTAGCACCTTCTCTGTGCCTGGGAAGCAGAAGTGTTCACATTGCTTCGCAGAATCGCTTTTGTGCAGAAAACAGTAACACTTGTTCAGAAGGAAAGAAAGCACAGAGCCCCAGATTTTATGTTGTCCTGGAGAGCTTGCAGAGCACTGGGGAAAGGCAGGCAGAGAATTCCCTGCTAGCACCTTCTCTGTGCCTGGGAACCAAGTGTTCACATTGCTTCGCAAGAATCGCTTTTGTGCAGAAAACAGTAACACTTGTTCAGAAGGAAAGAAAGCACAGAGCCCCAGATTTTATGTTGTCCTGGAGAGCTTGCAGAGCACTGGGGAAAGGCAGGCAGAGAATTCCCTGATAGCACCTTCTCTGTGCCTGTTCACATTGCTTCGCAGAATTGCTTTTGTGCAGAAAACAGTAACACTTGTTCAGAAGGAAAGAAAGCACAGAGCCCCAGATTTGCTGTTGTCCTGGAGAGCTTGCAGAGCACTGGGGAAAGGCAGGCAGAGAATTCCCTGATAGCACCTTCTCTGTGCCTGGGAAGCAGAAGTGTTCACATTGCTTCGCAGGAATCGCTTTTGTGCAGAAAACAGTAACACTTGTTCAGAACGAAAGAAAGCACAGAGCCCCAGATTCTATGTTGTCCTGGAGAGCTTGCAGAGCACTGGGGAAAGGCAGGCAGAGAATTCCCTGATAGCACCTTCTCTGTGCCTGTTCACATTGCTTCGCAGAATCGCTTTTGTGCAGAAAACAGTAACACTTGTTCAGAAGGAAAGAAAGCACAGAGCCCCAGATTCTATGTTGTCCTGGAGAGCTTGCAGAGCACTGGGGAAAGGCAGGCAGAGAATTCCTTGCTAGCACCTTCTCTGTGCCTGGGAAGCAGAAGTGTTCACATTGCTTCGCAGAATCGCTTTTCTGCAGAAAACAGTAACACTTGTTCAGAAGGAAAGAAAGCACAGAGCCCCAGATTTTATGTTGTCCTGGAGAGCTTGCAGAGCACTGGGGAAAGGCAGGCAGAGAATTCCCTGCTAGCACCTTCTCTGTGCCTGTTCACATTGCTTCGCAGAATTGCTTTTGTGCAGAAAACAGTAACACTTGTTCAGAAGGAAAGAAAGCACAGAGCCCCAGATTTTATGTTGTCCTGGAGAGCTTGCAGAGCACTGGGGAAAGGCAGGCAGAGAATTCCTTGCTAGCACCTTCTCTGTGCCTGGGAAGCAGAAGTGTTCACATTGCTTCGCAGAATCGCTTTTGTGCAGAAAACAGTAACACTTGTTCAGAAGGAAAGAAAGCACAGAGCCCCAGATTTTATGTTGTCCTGGAGAGCTTGCAGAGCACTGGGGAAAGGCAGGAAGAGAATTCCCTGATAGCACCTTCTCTGTGCCTGGGAAGCAGAAGTGTTCACATTGCTTCGCAAGAATCGCTTTTGTGCAGAAAACAGTAACACTTGTTCAGAAGGAAAGAAAGCACAGAGCCCCAGATTTTATGTTGTCCTGGAGAGCTTGCAGAGCACTGGGGAAAGGCAGGCAGAGAATTCCCTGCTAGCACCTTCTCTGTGCCTGGGAAGCAGAAGTGTTCACATTGCTTCGCAGAATCGCTTTTGTGCAGAAAACAGTAACACTTGTTCAGAAGGAAAGAAAGCACAGAGCCCCAGATTTTATGTTGTCCTGGAGAGCTTGCAGAGCACTGGGGAAAGGCAGGCAGAGAATTCCCTGCTAGCACCTTCTCTGTGCCTGGGAACCAAGTGTTCACATTGCTTCGCAAGAATCGCTTTTGTGCAGAAAACAGTAACACTTGTTCAGAAGGAAAGAAAGCACAGAGCCCCAGATTTTATGTTGTCCTGGAGAGCTTGCAGAGCACTGGGGAAAGGCAGGCAGAGAATTCCCTGATAGCACCTTCTCTGTGCCTGTTCACATTGCTTCGCAGAATTGCTTTTGTGCAGAAAACAGTAACACTTGTTCAGAAGGAAAGAAAGCACAGAGCCCCAGATTTGCTGTTGTCCTGGAGAGCTTGCAGAGCACTGGGGAAAGGCAGGCAGAGAATTCCCTGATAGCACCTTCTCTGTGCATGGGAAGCAGAAGTGTTCACATTGCTTCGCAAGAATCGCTTTTGTGCAGAAAGCAGTAACACTTGTTCAGAAGGAAAGAAAGCACAGAGCCCCAGATTCTATGTTGTCCTGGAGAGCTTGCAGAGCACTGGGGAAAGGCAGGCAGAGAATTCCCTGATAGCACCTTCTCTGTACCTGTTCACATTTTTTCGCAGAATCGCTTTTGTGCAGAAAACACTAACACTTGTTCAGAACGAAAGAAAGCACAGAGCCCCAGATTGTATGTGGTCCTGGAGAGCTTGCAGAGCACTGGGGAAAGGCAGGCAGAGAATTCCCTGATAGCACCTTCTCTGTGCCTGGGAAGCAGAAGTGTTCACATTGCTTCGCAAGAATCGCTTTTGTGCAGAAAACAGTAACACTTGTTCAGAAGGAAAGAAAGCACAGAGCCCCAGATTTTATGTTGTCCTGGAGAGCTTGCAGAGCACTGGGGAAAGGCAGGCAGAGATTTCCCTGCTAGCACCTTCTCTGTGCCTGTTCACATTGCTTCGCATAATCGCTTTTGTGCAGAAAACACTAACACTTGTTCAGAACGAAAGAAAGCACAGAGCCCCAGATTTTATGTGGTCCTGGAGAGCTTGCAGAGCACTGGGGAAAGGCAGGCAGAGAATTCCTTGCTAGCACCTTCTCTGTGCCTGGGAAGCAGAAGTGTTCACATTGCTTCGCAAGAATCGCTTTTGTGCAGAAAACAGTAACACTTGTTCAGAAGGAAAGAAAGCACAGAGCCCCAGATTTTATGTTGCCCTGGAGAGCTTGCAGAGCACTGGGGAAAGGCAGGCAGAGAATTCCCTGCAAGCACCTTCTCTGTGCCTGGGAAGCAGAAGTGTTCACATTGCTTCGCAGAATCGCTTTTGTGCAGAAAACAGTAACACTTGTTCAGAAGGAAAGAAAGCACAGAGCCCCAGATTCTATGTTGTCCTGGAGAGCTTGCAGAGCACTGGGGAAAGGCAGGCAGAGAATTCCCTGCTAGCACTTTCTCTGTGCCTGTTCACATTGCTTCGCAGAATCGCTTTTGTGCAGAAAACACTAACACTTGTTCAGAACGAAAGAAAGCACAGAGCCCCAGATTGTTTGTGGTCCTGGAGAGCTTGCAGAGCACTGGGGAAAGGCAGGCAGAGAATTCCCTGATAGCACCTTCTCTGTGCCTGGGAAGCAGAAGTGTTCACATTGCTTCGCAGAATCGCTTTTGTGCAGAAAACAGTAACACTTGTTCAGAAGGAAAGAAAGCACAGAGCCCCAGATTTTATGTTGTCCTGGAGAGCTTGCAGAGCACTGGGGAAAGGCAGGCAGAGAATTCCCTGATAGCACCTTCTCTGTGCCTGTTCACATTGCTTCGCAGAATTGCTTTTGTGCAGAAAACAGTAACACTTGTTCAGAACGAAAGAAAGCACAGAGCCCCAGATTCTATGTTGTCCTGGAGAGCTTGCAGAGCACTGGGGAAAGGCAGGCAGAGAATTCCCTGCTAGTACCTTCTCTGTGCCTGGGAAGCAGAAGTGTTCACATTGCTTCGCAAGAATCGCTTTTGTGCAGAAAACAGTAACACTTGTTCAGAAGGAAAGAAAGCACAGAACCCCAGATTCTATGTTGTCCTGGAGAGCTTGCAGAGCACTGGGGAAAGGCAGGCAGAGAATTCCCTGATAGCACCTTCTCTGTACCTGTTCACATTGTTTCGCAGAATCGCTTTTGTGCAGAAAACAGTAACACTTGTTCAGAACGAAAGAAAGCACAGAGCCCCAGATTTTATGTGGTCCTGGAGAGCTTGCAGAGCACTGGGGAAAGGCAGGCAGAGAATTCCCTGCTAGCAGCTTCTCTGTGCCTGGGAAGCAGAAGTGTTCACATTGCTTCGCAGAATCGCTTTTGTGCAGAAAACAGTAACACTTGTTCAGAAGGAAAGAAAGCACAGAGCCCCAGATTTTATGTTGTCCTGGAGAGCTTGCAGAGCACTGGGGAAAGGCAGGCAGAGAATTCCCTGCTAGCACCTTCTCTGTGCCTATGAAGCAGAAGTGTACACATTGCTTCGCAGAATCGCTTTTGTGCAGAAAACACTAACACTTGTTCAGAAGGAAAGAAAGCACAGAGCCCCAGATTTTATGTTGTCCTGGAGAGCTTGCAGAGCACTGGGGAAAGGCAGGCAGAGAATTCCCTGATAGCACCTTCTCTGTGCCTGTTCACATTGCTTCGCAGAATCGCTTTTGTGCAGAAAACAGTAACACTTGTTCAGAACGAAAGAAAGCACAGAGCCCCAGATTCTATGTTGTCCTGGAGAGCTTGCAGAGCACTGGGGAAAGGCAGGCAGAGAATTCCTTGCTAGCACCTTCTCTGTGCCTGGGAAGCAGAAGTGTTCACATTGCTTCGCAGAATCGCTTTTGTGCAGAAAACAGTAACACTTGTTCAGAAGGAAAGAAAGCACAGAGCCCCAGATTTTATGTTGTCCTGGAGAGCTTGCAGAGCACTGGGGAAAGGCAGGCAGAGAATTCCCTGCTAGCACCTTCTCTGTGCCTGGGAAGCAGAAGTGTTCACATTGCTTCGCAGAATCGCTTTTGTGCAGAAAACAGTAACACTTGTTCAGAAGGAAAGAAAGCACAGAGCCCCAGATTTTATGTTGTCCTGGAGAGCTTGCAGAGCACTGGGGAAAGGCAGGCAGAGAATTCCCTGCTAGCACCTTCTCTGTGCCTGGGAACCAAGTGTTCACATTGCTTCGCAAGAATCGCTTTTGTGCAGAAAACAGTAACACTTGTTCAGAAGGAAAGAAAGCACAGAGCCCCAGATTTTATGTTGTCCTGGAGAGCTTGCAGAGCACTGGGGAAAGGCAGGCAGAGAATTCCCTGATAGCACCTTCTCTGTGCCTGTTCACATTGCTTCGCAGAATTGCTTTTGTGCAGAAAACAGTAACACTTGTTCAGAAGGAAAGAAAGCACAGAGCCCCAGATTTGCTGTTGTCCTGGAGAGCTTGCAGAGCACTGGGGAAAGGCAGGCAGAGAATTCCCTGATAGCACCTTCTCTGTGCATGGGAAGCAGAAGTGTTCACATTGCTTCGCAAGAATCGCTTTTGTGCAGAAAGCAGTAACACTTGTTCAGAAGGAAAGAAAGCACAGAGCCCCAGATTCTATGTTGTCCTGGAGAGCTTGCAGAGCACTGGGGAAAGGCAGGCAGAGAATTCCCTGATAGCACCTTCTCTGTACCTGTTCACATTTTTTCGCAGAATCGCTTTTGTGCAGAAAACACTAACACTTGTTCAGAACGAAAGAAAGCACAGAGCCCCAGATTGTATGTGGTCCTGGAGAGCTTGCAGAGCACTGGGGAAAGGCAGGCAGAGAATTCCCTGATAGCACCTTCTCTGTGCCTGGGAAGCAGAAGTGTTCACATTGCTTCGCAAGAATCGCTTTTGTGCAGAAAACAGTAACACTTGTTCAGAAGGAAAGAAAGCACAGAGCCCCAGGTTTTATGTTGTCCTGGAGAGCTTGCAGAGCACTGGGGAAAGGCAGGCAGAGATTTCCCTGCTAGCACCTTCTCTGTGCCTGTTCACATTGCTTCGCATAATCGCTTTTGTGCAGAAAACACTAACACTTGTTCAGAACGAAAGAAAGCACAGAGCCCCAGATTTTATGTGGTCCTGGAGAGCTTGCAGAGCACTGGGGAAAGGCAGGCAGAGAATTCCTTGCTAGCACCTTCTCTGTGCCTGGGAAGCAGAAGTGTTCACATTGCTTCGCAAGAATCGCTTTTGTGCAGAAAACAGTAACACTTGTTCAGAAGGAAAGAAAGCACAGAGCCCCAGATTTTATGTTGCCCTGGAGAGCTTGCAGAGCACTGGGGAAAGGCAGGCAGAGAATTCCCTGCAAGCACCTTCTCTGTGCCTGGGAAGCAGAAGTGTTCACATTGCTTCGCAGAATCGCTTTTGTGCAGAAAACAGTAACACTTGTTCAGAAGGAAAGAAAGCACAGAGCCCCAGATTCTATGTTGTCCTGGAGAGCTTGCAGAGCACTGGGGAAAGGCAGGCAGAGAATTCCCTGCTAGCACCTTCTCTGTGCCTGTTCACATTGCTTCGCAGAATCGCTTTTGTGCAGAAAACACTAACACTTGTTCAGAACGAAAGAAAGCACAGAGCCCCAGATTGTTTGTGGTCCTGGAGAGCTTGCAGAGCACTGGGGAAAGGCAGGCAGAGAATTCCCTGATAGCACCTTCTCTGTGCCTGGGAAGCAGAAGTGTTCACATTGCTTCGCAGAATCGCTTTTGTGCAGAAAACAGTAACACTTGTTCAGAAGGAAAGAAAGCACAGAGCCCCAGATTTTATGTTGTCCTGGAGAGCTTGCAGAGCACTGGGGAAAGGCAGGCAGAGAATTCCCTGATAGCACCTTCTCTGTGCCTGTTCACATTGCTTCGCAGAATTGCTTTTGTGCAGAAAACAGTAACACTTGTTCAGAAGGAAAGAAAGCACAGAGCCCCAGATTCTATGTTGTCCTGGAGAGCTTGCAGAGCACTGGGGAAAGGCAGGCAGAGAATTCCCTGCTAGTACCTTCTCTGTGCCTGGGAAGCAGAAGTGTTCACATTGCTTCGCAAGAATCGCTTTTGTGCAGAAAACAGTAACACTTGTTCAGAAGGAAAGAAAGCACAGAACCCCAGATTCTATGTTGTCCTGGAGAGCTTGCAGAGCACTGGGGAAAGGCAGGCAGAGAATTCCCTGATAGCACCTTCTCTGTACCTGTTCACATTGTTTCGCAGAATCGCTTTTGTGCAGAAAACAGTAACACTTGTTCAGAACGAAAGAAAGCACAGAGCCCCAGATTTTATGTGGTCCTGGAGAGCTTGCAGAGCACTGGGGAAAGGCAGGCAGAGAATTCCCTGCTAGCAGCTTCTCTGTGCCTGGGAAGCAGAAGTGTTCACATTGCTTCGCAGAATCGCTTTTGTGCAGAAAACAGTAACACTTGTTCAGAAGGAAAGAAAGCACAGAGCCCCAGATTTTATGTTGTCCTGGAGAGCTTGCAGAGCACTGGGGAAAGGCAGGCAGAGAATTCCCTGATAGCACCTTCTCTGTGCCTATGAAGCAGAAGTGTACACATTGCTTCGCAGAATCGCTTTTGTGCAGAAAACACTAACACTTGTTCAGAAGGAAAGAAAGCACAGAGCCCCAGATTTTATGTTGTCCTGGAGAGCTTGCAGAGCACTGGGGAAAGGCAGGCAGAGAATTCCCTGATAGCACCTTCTCTGTGCCTGTTCACATTGCTTCGCAGAATCGCTTTTGTGCAGAAAACAGTAACACTTGTTCAGAACGAAAGAAAGCACAGAGCCCCAGATTCTATGTTGTCCTGGAGAGCTTGCAGAGCACTGGGGAAAGGCAGGCAGAGAATTCCTTGCTAGCACCTTCTCTGTGCCTGGGAAGCAGAAGTGTTCACATTGCTTCGCAGAATCGCTTTTGTGCAGAAAACAGTAACACTTGTTCAGAAGGAAAGAAAGCACAGAGCCCCAGATTTTATGTTGTCCTGGAGAGCTTGCAGAGCACTGGGGAAAGGCAGGCAGAGAATTCCCTGCTAGCACCTTCTCTGTGCCTGTTCACATTGCATCGCAGAATAGATTTGTGCAGAAAACAGTAACACTTGTTCAGAACGAAAGAAAGCACAGAGCCCCAGATTTTATGTTGTCCTGGAGAGCTTGCAGAGCACTGGGGAAAGGCAGGCAGAGAATTCCCTGCTAGCACCTTCTCTGTGCCTGGGAAGCAGAAGTGTTCACATTGCTTCGCAGAATCGCTTTTGTGCAGAAAACAGTAACACATGTTCAGAAGGAAAGAAAGCACAGAGCCCCAGATTCTATGTTGTCCTGGAGAGCTTGCAGAGCACTGGGGAAAGGCAGGCAGAGAATTCCCTGATAGCACCTTCTCTGTACCTGTTCACATTGTTTCGCAGAATCGCTTTTGTGCAGAAAACAGTAACACTTGTTCAGAACGAAAGAAAACACAGAGCCCCAGATTTTATGTTGTCCTGGAGAGCTTGCAGAGCACTGGGGAAAGGCAGGCAGAGAATTCCTTGCTAGCACCTTCTCTGTGCCTGGGAAGCAGAAGTGTTCACATTGCTTCGCAAGAATCGCTTTTGTGCAGAAAACAGTAACACTTGTTCAGAAGGAAAGAAAGCACAGAGCCCCAGATTTTATGTTGCCCTGGAGAGCTTGCAGAGCACTGGGGAAAGGCAGGCAGAGAATTCCCTGCAAGCACCTTCTCTGTGCCTGGGAAGCAGAAGTGTTCACATTGCTTCGCAGAATCGCTTTTGTGCAGAAAACAGTAACACTTGTTCAGAAGGAAAGAAAGCACAGAGCCCCAGATTCTATGTTGTCCTGGAGAGCTTGCAGAGCACTGGGGAAAGGCAGGCAGAGAATTCCCTGCTAGCACCTTCTCTGTGCCTGTTCACATTGCTTCGCAGAATCGCTTTTGTGCAGAAAACACTAACACTTGTTCAGAACGAAAGAAAGCACAGAGCCCCAGATTGTTTGTGGTCCTGGAGAGCTTGCAGAGCACTGGGGAAAGGCAGGCAGAGAATTCCCTGATAGCACCTTCTCTGTGCCTGGGAAGCAGAAGTGTTCACATTGCTTCGCAAGAATCGCTTTTGTGCAGAAAACAGTAACACTTGTTCAGAAGGAAAGAAAGCACAGAGCCCCAGATTTTATGTTGCCCTGGAGAGCTTGCAGAGCACTGGGGAAAGGCAGGCAGAGAATTCCCTGCTAGCACCTTCTCTGTGCCTGGGAAGCAGAAGTGTACACATTGCTTCGCAGAATCGCTTTTGTGCAGAAAACACTAACACTTGTTCAGAAGGAAAGAAAGCACAGAGCACCAGATTCTATGTTGTCCTGGAGAGCTTGCAGAGCACTGGGGAAAGGCAGGCAGAGAATTCCCTGATAGCACCTTCTCTGTGCCTGTTCACATTGCTTCGCAAGAATCGCTTTTGTGCAGAAAACAGTAACACTTGTTCAGAACGAAAGAAAGCACAGAGCCCCAGATTCTATGTTGTCCTGGAGAGCTTGCAGAGCACTGGGGAAAGGCAGGCAGAGAATTCCTTGCTAGCACCTTCTCTGTGCCTGGGAAGCAGAAGTGTTCACATTGCTTCGCAGAATCGCTTTTGTGCAGAAAACAGTAACACTTGTTCAGAAGGAAAGAAAGCACAGAGCCCCAGATTTTATGTGGTCCTGGAGAGCTTGCAGAGCACTGGGGAAAGGCAGGCAGAGAATTCCCTGCTAGCACCTTCTCTGTGCCTGTTCACATTGCTTCGCAAGAATCGCTTTTGTGCAGAAAACATTAACACTTGTTCAGAACGAAAGAAAGCACAGAGCCCCAGATTCTATGTTGTCCTGGAGAGCTTGCAGAGCACTGGGGAAAGGCAGGCAGAGAATTCCTTGCTAGCACCTTCTCTGTGCCTGGGAAGCAGAAGTGTTCACATTGCTTCGCAGAATCGCTTTTGTGCAGAAAACAGTAACACTTGTTCAGAAGGAAAGAAAGCACAGAGCCCCAGATTTTATGTTGTCCTGGAGAGCTTGCAGAGCACTGGGGAAAGGCAGGCAGAGAATTCCTTGCTAGCATCTTCTCTGTGCCTGGGAAGCAGAAGTGTTCACATTGCTTCGCAAGAATCGCTTTTGTGCAGAAAACAGTAACACTTGTTCAGAAGGAAAGAAAGCACAGAGCCCCAGATTTTATGTTGTCCTGGAGAGCTTGCAGAGCACTGGGGAAAGGCAGGCAGAGAATTCCTTGCTAGCACCTTCTCTGTGCCTGGGAAGCAGAAGAGTTCACATTGCTTCACAAGAATCGCTTTTGTGCAGAAAACATTAACACTTGTTCAGAAGGAAAGAAAGCACAGAGCCCCAGATTTTATGTTGCCCTGGAGAGCTTGCAGAGCACTGGGGAAAGGCAGGCAGAGAATTCCCTGCTAGCACCTTCTCTGTGCCTGGGAAGCAGAAGTGTTCACATTGCTTCGCAGAATCGCTTTTGTGCAGAAAACAGTAACACTTGTTCAGAAGGAAAGAAAGCACAGAGCCCCAGATTCTATGTTGTCCTGGAGAGCTTGCAGAGCACTGGGGAAAGGCAGGCAGAGAATTCCCTGCTAGCACCTTCTCTGTGCCTGTTCACATTGCTTCGCAAGAATCGCTTTTGTGCAGAAAACATTAACACTTGTTCAGAACGAAAGAAAGCACAGAGCCCCAGATTCTATGTTGTCCTGGAGAGCTTGCAGAGCACTGGGGAAAGGCAGGCAGAGAATTCCCTGCTAGCACCTTCTCTGTGCCTGGGAAGCAGAAGTGTTCACATTGCTTCGCAGGAATCGCTTTTGTGCAGAAAACAGTAACACTTGTTCAGAAGGAAAGAAAGCACAGAGCCCCAGATTCTATGTTGTCCTGGAGAGCTTGCAGAGCACTGGGGAAAGGCAGGCAGAGAATTCCCTGATAGCACCTTCTCTGTGCCTGTTCACATTGCTTCGCAGAATCGCTTTTGTGCAGAAAACAGTAACAGTTGTTCAGAACGAAAGAAAGCACAGAGCCCCAGATTCTATGTTGTCCTGGAGAGCTTGCAGAGCACTGGGGAAAGGCAGGCAGAGAATTCCTTGCTAGCACCTTCTCTGTGCCTGGGAAGCAGAAGTGTTCACATTGCTTCGCAGAATCGCTTTTGTGCAGAAAACAGTAACACTTGTTCAGAAGGAAAGAAAGCACAGAGCCCCAGATTTTATGTTGTCCTGGAGAGCTTGCAGAGCACTGGGGAAAGGCAGGCAGAGAATTCCTTGCTAGCACCTTCTCTGTGCCTGGGAAGCAGAAGTGTTCACATTGCTTCGCAAGAATCGCTTTTGTGCAGAAAACAGTAACACTTGTTCAGAAGGAAAGAAAGCACAGAGCCCCAGATTTTATGTTGTCCTGGAGAGCTTGCAGAGCACTGGGGAAAGGCAGGCAGAGAATTCCCTGCTAGCACCTTCTCTGTGCCTGTTCACATTGCTTCGCAGAATCGCTTTTGTGCAGAAAACACTAACACTTGTTCAGAACGAAAGAAAGCACAGAGCCCCAGATTGTTTGTGGTCCTGGAGAGCTTGCAGAGCACTGGGGAAAGGCAGGCAGAGAATTCCCTGATAGCACCTTCTCTGTGCCTGGGAAGCAGAAGTGTTCACATTGCTTCGCAAGAATCGCTTTTGTGCAGAAAACAGTAACACTTGTTCAGAAGGAAAGAAAGCACAGAGCCCCAGATTTTATGTTGCCCTGGAGAGCTTGCAGAGCACTGGGGAAAGGCAGGCAGAGAATTCCCTGCTAGCACCTTCTCTGTGCCTGGGAAGCAGAAGTGTACACATTGCTTCGCAGAATCGCTTTTGTGCAGAAAACACTAACACTTGTTCAGAAGGAAAGAAAGCACAGAGCACCAGATTCTATGTTGTCCTGGAGAGCTTGCAGAGCACTGGGGAAAGGCAGGCAGAGAATTCCCTGATAGCACCTTCTCTGTGCCTGTTCACATTGCTTCGCAAGAATCGCTTTTGTGCAGAAAACAGTAACACTTGTTCAGAACGAAAGAAAGCACAGAGCCCCAGATTCTATGTTGTCCTGGAGAGCTTGCAGAGCACTGGGGAAAGGCAGGCAGAGAATTCCTTGCTAGCACCTTCTCTGTGCCTGGGAAGCAGAAGTGTTCACATTGCTTCGCAGAATCGCTTTTGTGCAGAAAACAGTAACACTTGTTCAGAAGGAAAGAAAGCACAGAGCCCCAGATTTTATGTGGTCCTGGAGAGCTTGCAGAGCACTGGGGAAAGGCAGGCAGAGAATTCCCTGCTAGCACCTTCTCTGTGCCTGTTCACATTGCTTCGCAAGAATCGCTTTTGTGCAGAAAACATTAACACTTGTTCAGAACGAAAGAAAGCACAGAGCCCCAGATTCTATGTTGTCCTGGAGAGCTTGCAGAGCACTGGGGAAAGGCAGGCAGAGAATTCCTTGCTAGCACCTTCTCTGTGCCTGGGAAGCAGAAGTGTTCACATTGCTTCGCAGAATCGCTTTTGTGCAGAAAACAGTAACACTTGTTCAGAAGGAAAGAAAGCACAGAGCCCCAGATTTTATGTTGTCCTGGAGAGCTTGCAGAGCACTGGGGAAAGGCAGGCAGAGAATTCCTTGCTAGCATCTTCTCTGTGCCTGGGAAGCAGAAGTGTTCACATTGCTTCGCAAGAATCGCTTTTGTGCAGAAAACAGTAACACTTGTTCAGAAGGAAAGAAAGCACAGAGCCCCAGATTTTATGTTGTCCTGGAGAGCTTGCAGAGCACTGGGGAAAGGCAGGCAGAGAATTCCTTGCTAGCACCTTCTCTGTGCCTGGGAAGCAGAAGAGTTCACATTGCTTCACAAGAATCGCTTTTGTGCAGAAAACATTAACACTTGTTCAGAAGGAAAGAAAGCACAGAGCCCCAGATTTTATGTTGCCCTGGAGAGCTTGCAGAGCACTGGGGAAAGGCAGGCAGAGAATTCCCTGCTAGCACCTTCTCTGTGCCTGGGAAGCAGAAGTGTTCACATTGCTTCGCAGAATCGCTTTTGTGCAGAAAACAGTAACACTTGTTCAGAAGGAAAGAAAGCACAGAGCCCCAGATTCTATGTTGTCCTGGAGAGCTTGCAGAGCACTGGGGAAAGGCAGGCAGAGAATTCCCTGCTAGCACCTTCTCTGTGCCTGTTCACATTGCTTCGCAAGAATCGCTTTTGTGCAGAAAACATTAACACTTGTTCAGAACGAAAGAAAGCACAGAGCCCCAGATTCTATGTTGTCCTGGAGAGCTTGCAGAGCACTGGGGAAAGGCAGGCAGAGAATTCCCTGCTAGCACCTTCTCTGTGCCTGGGAAGCAGAAGTGTTCACATTGCTTCGCAGGAATCGCTTTTGTGCAGAAAACAGTAACACTTGTTCAGAAGGAAAGAAAGCACAGAGCCCCAGATTCTATGTTGTCCTGGAGAGCTTGCAGAGCACTGGGGAAAGGCAGGCAGAGAATTCCCTGATAGCACCTTCTCTGTGCCTGTTCACATTGCTTCGCAGAATCGCTTTTGTGCAGAAAACAGTAACAGTTGTTCAGAACGAAAGAAAGCACAGAGCCCCAGATTCTATGTTGTCCTGGAGAGCTTGCAGAGCACTGGGGAAAGGCAGGCAGAGAATTCCTTGCTAGCACCTTCTCTGTGCCTGGGAAGCAGAAGTGTTCACATTGCTTCGCAGAATCGCTTTTGTGCAGAAAACAGTAACACTTGTTCAGAAGGAAAGAAAGCACAGAGCCCCAGATTTTATGTTGTCCTGGAGAGCTTGCAGAGCACTGGGGAAAGGCAGGCAGAGAATTCCTTGCTAGCACCTTCTCTGTGCCTGGGAAGCAGAAGTGTTCACATTGCTTCGCAAGAATCGCTTTTGTGCAGAAAACAGTAACACTTGTTCAGAAGGAAAGAAAGCACAGAGCCCCAGATTTTATGTTGTCCTGGAGAGCTTGCAGAGCACTGGGGAAAGGCAGGCAGAGAATTCCCTGCTAGCACCTTCTCTGTGCCTGTTCACATTGCTTCGCAGAATCGCTTTTGTGCAGAAAACTGTAACACTTGTTCAGAAGGAAAGAAAGCACAGAGCCCCAGATTCTATGTTGTCCTGGAGAGCTTGCAGAGCACTGGGGAAAGGCAGGCAGAGAATTCCTTGCTAGCATCTTCTCTGTGCCTGGGAAGCAGAAGTGTTCACATTGCTTCGCAGAATCGCTTTTGTGCAGAAAACATTAACACTTGTTCAGAAGGAAAGAAAGCACAGAGCCCCAGATTTTATGTTGTCCTGGAGAGCTTGCAGAGCACTGGGGAAAGGCAGGCAGAGAATTCCTTGCTAGCACCTTCTCTGTGCCTGGGAAGCAGAAGAGTTCACATTGCTTCACAAGAATCGCTTTTGTGCAGAAAACATTAACACTTGTTCAGAAGGAAAGAAAGCACAGAGCCCCAGATTTTATGTTGTCCTGGAGAGCTTGCAGAGCACTGGGGAAAGGCAGGCAGAGAATTCCTTGCTAGCACCTTCTCTGTGCCTGGGAAGCAGAAGAGTTCACATTGCTTCACAAGAATCGCTTTTGTGCAGAAAACATTAACACTTGTTCAGAAGGAAAGAAAGCACAGAGCCCCAGATTTTATGTTGCCCTGGAGAGCTTGCAGAGCACTGGGGAAAGGCAGGCAGAGAATTCCGTGCTAGCACCTTCTCTGTGCCTGGGAAGCAGAAGTGTTCACATTGCTTCGCAGAATCGCTTTTGTGCAGAAAACAGTAACACTTGTTCAGAAGGAAAGAAAGCACAGAGCCCCAGATTCTATGTTGTCCTGGAGAGCTTGCAGAGCACTGGGGAAAGGCAGGCAGAGAATTCCCTGCTAGCACCTTCTCTGTGCCTGTTCACATTGCTTCGCAAGAATCGCTTTTGTGCAGAAAACATTAACACTTGTTCAGAACGAAAGAAAGCACAGAGCCCCAGATTCTATGTTGTCCTGGAGAGCTTGCAGAGCACTGGGGAAAGGCAGGCAGAGAATTCCCTGCTAGCACCTTCTCTGTGCCTGGGAAGCAGAAGTGTTCACATTGCTTCGCAGGAATCGCTTTTGTGCAGAAAACAGTAACACTTGTTCAGAAGGAAAGAAAGCACAGAGCCCCAGATTCTATGTTGTCCTGGAGAGCTTGCAGAGCACTGGGGAAAGGCAGGCAGAGAATTCCCTGATAGCACCTTCTCTGTGCCTGTTCACATTGCTTCGCAGAATCGCTTTTGTGCAGAAAACAGTAACAGTTGTTCAGAACGAAAGAAAGCACAGAGCCCCAGATTCTATGTTGTCCTGGAGAGCTTGCAGAGCACTGGGGAAAGGCAGGCAGAGAATTCCCTGATAGCACCTTCTCTGTGCCTGTTCACATTGCTTCGCAAGAATCGCTTTTGTGCAGAAAACATTAACACTTGTTCAGAACGAAAGAAAGCACAGAGCCCCAGATTCTATGTTGTCCTGGAGAGCTTGCAGAGCACTGGGGAAAGGCAGGCAGAGAATTCCTTGCTAGCACCTTCTCTGTGCCTGGGAAGCAGAAGTGTTCACATTGCTTCGCAGAATCGCTTTTGTGCAGAAAACAGTAACACTTGTTCAGAAGGAAAGAAAGCACAGAGCCCCAGATTTTATGTTGTCCTGGAGAGCTTGCAGAGCACTGGGGAAAGGCAGGCAGAGAATTCCTTGCTAGCATCTTCTCTGTGCCTGGGAAGCAGAAGTGTTCACATTGCTTCGCAAGAATCGCTTTTGTGCAGAAAACATTAACACTTGTTCAGAAGGAAAGAAAGCACAGAGCCCCAGATTTTATGTTGTCCTGGAGAGCTTGCAGAGCACTGGGGAAAGGCAGGCAGAGAATTCCTTGCTAGCACCTTCTCTGTGCCTGGGAAGCAGAAGAGTTCACATTGCTTCACAAGAATCGCTTTTGTGCAGAAAACATTAACACTTGTTCAGAAGGAAAGAAAGCACAGAGCCCCAGATTTTATGTTGCCCTGGAGAGCTTGCAGAGCACTGGGGAAAGGCAGGCAGAGAATTCCCTGCTAGCACCTTCTCTGTGCCTGGGAAGCAGAAGTGTTCACATTGCTTCGCAGAATCGCTTTTGTGCAGAAAACAGTAACACTTGTTCAGAAGGAAAGAAAGCACAGAGCCCCAGATTCTATGTTGTCCTGGAGAGCTTGCAGAGCACTGGGGAAAGGCAGGCAGAGAATTCCCTGCTAGCACCTTCTCTGTGCCTGTTCACATTGCTTCGCAAGAATCGCTTTTGTGCAGAAAACATTAACACTTGTTCAGAACGAAAGAAAGCACAGAGCCCCAGATTCTATGTTGTCCTGGAGAGCTTGCAGAGCACTGGGGAAAGGCAGGCAGAGAATTCCCTGCTAGCACCTTCTCTGTGCCTGGGAAGCAGAAGTGTTCACATTGCTTCGCAGGAATCGCTTTTGTGCAGAAAACAGTAACACTTGTTCAGAAGGAAAGAAAGCACAGAGCCCCAGATTCTATGTTGTCCTGGAGAGCTTGCAGAGCACTGGGGAAAGGCAGGCAGAGAATTCCCTGATAGCACCTTCTCTGTGCCTGGGAAGCAGAAGTGTTCACATTGCTTCGCAGAATCGCTTTTGTGCAGAAAACAGTAACACTTGTTCAGAAGGAAAGAAAGCACAGAGCCCCAGATTTTATGTTGTCCTGGAGAGCTTGCAGAGCACTGGGGAAAGGCAGGCAGAGAATTCCTTGCTAGCACCTTCTCTGTGCCTGGGAAGCAGAAGTGTTCACATTGCTTCGCAAGAATCGCTTTTGTGCAGAAAACAGTAACACTTGTTCAGAAGGAAAGAAAGCACAGAGCCCCAGATTTTATGTTGTCCTGGAGAGCTTGCAGAGCACTGGGGAAAGGCAGGCAGAGAATTCCCTGCTAGCACCTTCTCTGTGCCTGTTCACATTGCTTCGCAGAATCGCTTTTGTGCAGAAAACAGTAACACTTGTTCAGAAGGAAAGAAAGCACAGAGCCCCAGATTTTATGTTGTCCTGGAGAGCTTGCAGAGCACTGGGGAAAGGCAGGCAGAGAATTCCCTGCTAGCACCTTCTCTGTGCCTGGGAAGCAGAAGTGTTCACATTGCTTCGCAGAATCGCTTTTGTGCAGAAAACTGTAACACTTGTTCAGAAGGAAAGAAAGCACAGAGCCCCAGATTCTATGTTGTCCTGGAGAGCTTGCAGAGCACTGGGGAAAGGCAGGCAGAGAATTCCTTGCTAGCATCTTCTCTGTGCCTGGGAAGCAGAAGTGTTCACATTGCTTCGCAGAATCGCTTTTGTGCAGAAAACATTAACACTTGTTCAGAAGGAAAGAAAGCACAGAGCCCCAGATTTTATGTTGTCCTGGAGAGCTTGCAGAGCACTGGGGAAAGGCAGGCAGAGAATTCCTTGCTAGCACCTTCTCTGTGCCTGGGAAGCAGAAGAGTTCACATTGCTTCACAAGAATCGCTTTTGTGCAGAAAACATTAACACTTGTTCAGAAGGAAAGAAAGCACAGAGCCCCAGATTTTATGTTGTCCTGGAGAGCTTGCAGAGCACTGGGGAAAGGCAGGCAGAGAATTCCTTGCTAGCACCTTCTCTGTGCCTGGGAAGCAGAAGAGTTCACATTGCTTCACAAGAATCGCTTTTGTGCAGAAAACATTAACACTTGTTCAGAAGGAAAGAAAGCACAGAGCCCCAGATTTTATGTTGCCCTGGAGAGCTTGCAGAGCACTGGGGAAAGGCAGGCAGAGAATTCCGTGCTAGCACCTTCTCTGTGCCTGGGAAGCAGAAGTGTTCACATTGCTTCGCAGAATCGCTTTTGTGCAGAAAACAGTAACACTTGTTCAGAAGGAAAGAAAGCACAGAGCCCCAGATTCTATGTTGTCCTGGAGAGCTTGCAGAGCACTGGGGAAAGGCAGGCAGAGAATTCCCTGCTAGCACCTTCTCTGTGCCTGTTCACATTGCTTCGCAAGAATCGCTTTTGTGCAGAAAACATTAACACTTGTTCAGAACGAAAGAAAGCACAGAGCCCCAGATTCTATGTTGTCCTGGAGAGCTTGCAGAGCACTGGGGAAAGGCAGGCAGAGAATTCCCTGCTAGCACCTTCTCTGTGCCTGGGAAGCAGAAGTGTTCACATTGCTTCGCAGGAATCGCTTTTGTGCAGAAAACAGTAACACTTGTTCAGAAGGAAAGAAAGCACAGAGCCCCAGATTCTATGTTGTCCTGGAGAGCTTGCAGAGCACTGGGGAAAGGCAGGCAGAGAATTCCCTGATAGCACCTTCTCTGTGCCTGTTCACATTGCTTCGCAGAATCGCTTTTGTGCAGAAAACAGTAACAGTTGTTCAGAACGAAAGAAAGCACAGAGCCCCAGATTCTATGTTGTCCTGGAGAGCTTGCAGAGCACTGGGGAAAGGCAGGCAGAGAATTCCTTGCTAGCACCTTCTCTGTGCCTGGGAAGCAGAAGTGTTCACATTGCTTCGCAGAATCGCTTTTGTGCAGAAAACAGTAACACTTGTTCAGAAGGAAAGAAAGCACAGAGCCCCAGATTTTATGTTGTCCTGGAGAGCTTGCAGAGCACTGGGGAAAGGCAGGCAGAGAATTCCTTGCTAGCACCTTCTCTGTGCCTGGGAAGCAGAAGTGTTCACATTGCTTCGCAAGAATCGCTTTTGTGCAGAAAACAGTAACACTTGTTCAGAAGGAAAGAAAGCACAGAGCCCCAGATTTTATGTTGTCCTGGAGAGCTTGCAGAGCACTGGGGAAAGGCAGGCAGAGAATTCCCTGCTAGCACCTTCTCTGTGCCTGTTCACATTGCTTCGCAGAATCGCTTTTGTGCAGAAAACAGTAACACTTGTTCAGAAGGAAAGAAAGCACAGAGCCCCAGATTTTATGTTGTCCTGGAGAGCTTGCAGAGCACTGGGGAAAGGCAGGCAGAGAATTCCCTGCTAGCACCTTCTCTGTGCCTGTTCACATTGCTTCGCAGAATTGCTTTTGTGCAGAAAACAGTAACACTTGTTCAGAAGGAAAGAAAGCACAGAGCCCCAGATTTTATGTTGTCCTGGAGAGCTTGCAGAGCACTGGGGAAAGGCAGGCAGAGAATTCCCTGCTAGCACCTTCTCTGTGCCTGTTCACATTGCTTCGCAGAATCGCTTTTGTGCAGAAAACAGTAACACTTGTTCAGAAGGAAAGAAAGCACAGAGCCCCAGATTCTATGTTGTCCTGGAGAGCTTGCAGAGCACTGGGGAAAGGCAGGCAGAGAATTCCCTGCTAGCACCTTCTCTGTGCCTGTTCACATTGCTTCGCAGAATCGCTTTTGTGCAGAAAACACTAACACTTGTTCAGAAGGAAAGAAAGCACAGAGCCCCAGATTTTATGTTGTCCTGGAGAGCTTGCAGAGCACTGGGGAAAGGCAGGCAGAGAATTCCTTGCTAGCACCTTCTCTGTGCCTGGGAAGCAGAAGTGTTCACATTGCTTCGCAGAATCGCTTTTGTGCAGAAAACAGTAACACTTGTTCAGAAGGAAAGAAAGCACAGAGCCCCAGATTTTATGTTGCCCTGGAGAGCTTGCAGAGCACTGGGGAAAGGCAGGCAGAGAATTCCCTGCTAGCACCTTCTCTGTGCCTGGGAAGCAGAAGTGTACACATTGCTTCGCAGAATCGCTTTTGTGCAGAAAACACTAACACTTGTTCAGAAGGAAAGAAAGCACAGAGCACCAGATTCTATGTTGTCCTGGAGAGCTTGCAGAGCACTGGGGAAAGGCAGGCAGAGAATTCCCTGATAGCACCTTCTCTGTGCCTGTTCACATTGCTTCGCAAGAATCGCTTTTGTGCAGAAAACAGTAACACTTGTTCAGAAGGAAAGAAAGCACAGAGCCCCAGATTCTATGTTGTCCTGGAGAGCTTGCAGAGCACTGGGGAAAGGCAGGCAGAGAATTCCCTGCTAGCACCTTCTCTGTGTCTGGGAAGCAGAAGTGTTCACATTGCTTCGCAGAATCGCTTTTGTGCAGAAAACAGTAACACTTGTTCAGAAGGAAAGAAAGCACAGAGCCCCAGATTTTATGTTGTCCTGGAGAGCTTGCAGAGCACTGGGGAAAGGCAGGCAGAGAATTCCTTGCTAGCACCTTCTCTGTGCCTGGGAAGCAGAAGTGTTCACATTGCTTCGCAGAATCGCTTTTGTGCAGAAAACAGTAACACTTGTTCAGAAGGAAAGAAAGCACAGAGCCCCAGATTTTATGTTGTCCTGGAGAGCTTGCAGAGCACTGGGGAAAGGCAGGCAGAGAATTCCTTGCTAGCACCTTCTCTGTGCCTGGGAAGCAGAAGTGTTCACATTGCTTCGCAAGAATCGCTTTTGTGCAGAAAACAGTAACACTTGTTCAGAAGGAAAGAAAGCACAGAGCCCCAGATTTTATGTTGCCCTGGAGAGCTTGCAGAGCACTGGGGAAAGGCAGGCAGAGAATTCCCTGCAAGCACCTTCTCTGTGCCTGGGAAGCAGAAGTGTTCACATTGCTTCGCAGAATCGCTTTTGTGCAGAAAACAGTAACACTTGTTCAGAAGGAAAGAAAGCACAGAGCCCCAGATTCTATGTTGTCCTGGAGAGCTTGCAGAGCACTGGGGAAAGGCAGGCAGAGAATTCCCTGCTAGCACCTTCTCTGTGCCTGTTCACATTGCTTCGCAAGAATCGCTTTTGTGCAGAAAACAGTAACAGTTGTTCAGAACGAAAGAAAGCACAGAGCCCCAGATTCTATGTTGTCCTGGAGAGCTTGCAGAGCACTGGGGAAAGGCAGGCAGAGAATTCCCTGCTAGCACCTTCTCTGTGCCTGGGAAGCAGAAGTGTTCACATTGCTTCGCAGGAATCGCTTTTGTGCAGAAAACAGTAACACTTGTTCAGAAGGAAAGAAAGCACAGAGCCCCAGATTCTATGTTGTCCTGGAGAGCTTGCAGAGCACTGGGGAAAGGCAGGCAGAGAATTCCTTGCTAGCACCTTCTCTGTGCCTGGGAAGCAGAAGTGTTCACATTGCTTCGCAGAATCGCTTTTGTGCAGAAAACAGTAACACTTGTTCAGAAGGAAAGAAAGCACAGAGCCCCAGATTTTATGTTGTCCTGGAGAGCTTGCAGAGCACTGGGGAAAGGCAGGCAGAGAATTCCTTGCTAGCACCTTCTCTGTGCCTGGGAAGCAGAAGTGTTCACATTGCTTCGCAAGAATCGCTTTTGTGCAGAAAACAGTAACACTTGTTCAGAAGGAAAGAAAGCACAGAGCCCCAGATTTTATGTTGTCCTGGAGAGCTTGCAGAGCACTGGGGAAAGGCAGGCAGAGAATTCCCTGCTAGCACCTTCTCTGTGCCTGGGAAGCAGAAGTGTACACATTGCTTCGCAGAATCGCTTTTGTGCAGAAAACACTAACACTTGTTCAGAAGGAAAGAAAGCACAGAGCACCAGATTCTATGTTGTCCTGGAGAGCTTGCAGAGCACTGGGGAAAGGCAGGCAGAGAATTCCCTGCTAGCACCTTCTCTGTGCCTGTTCACATTGCTTCGCAGAATCGCTTTTGTGCAGAAAACACTAACACTTGTTCAGAAGGAAAGAAAGCACAGAGCCCCAGATTTTATGTTGTCCTGGAGAGCTTGCAGAGCACTGGGGAAAGGCAGGCAGAGAATTCCTTGCTAGCACCTTCTCTGTGCCTGGGAAGCAGAAGTGTTCACATTGCTTCGCAGAATCGCTTTTGTGCAGAAAACAGTAACACTTGTTCAGAAGGAAAGAAAGCACAGAGCCCCAGATTTTATGTTGCCCTGGAGAGCTTGCAGAGCACTGGGGAAAGGCAGGCAGAGAATTCCCTGCTAGCACCTTCTCTGTGCCTGGGAAGCAGAAGTGTACACATTGCTTCGCAGAATCGCTTTTGTGCAGAAAACACTAATACTTGTTCAGAAGGAAAGAAAGCACAGAGCACCAGATTCTATGTTGTCCTGGAGAGCTTGCAGAGCACTGGGGAAAGGCAGGCAGAGAATTCCCTGATAGCACCTTCTCTGTGCCTGTTCACATTGCTTCGCAAGAATCGCTTTTGTGCAGAAAACAGTAACACTTGTTCAGAACGAAAGAAAGCACAGAGCCCCAGATTCTATGTTGTCCTGGAGAGCTTGCAGAGCACTGGGGAAAGGCAGGCAGAGAATTCCTTGCTAGCACCTTCTCTGTGCCTGGGAAGCAGAAGTGTTCACATTGCTTCGCAGAATCGCTTTTGTGCAGAAAACAGTAACACTTGTTCAGAAGGAAAGAAAGCACAGAGCCCCAGATTTTATGTTGTCCTGGAGAGCTTGCAGAGCACTGGGGAAAGGCAGGCAGAGAATTCCTTGCTAGCACCTTCTCTGTGCCTGGGAAGCAGAAGTGTTCACATTGCTTCGCAAGAATCGCTTTTGTGCAGAAAACAGTAACACTTGTTCAGAAGGAAAGAAAGCACAGAGCCCCAGATTTTATGTTGTCCTGGAGAGCTTGCAGAGCACTGGGGAAAGGCAGGCAGAGAATTCCCTGCTAGCACCTTCTCTGTGCCTGGGAAGCAGAAGTGTACACATTGCTTCGCAGAATCGCTTTTGTGCAGAAAACACTAACACTTGTTCAGAAGGAAAGAAAGCACAGAGCACCAGATTCTATGTTGTCCTGGAGAGCTTGCAGAGCACTGGGGAAAGGCAGGCAGAGAATTCCCTGCTAGCACCTTCTCTGTGCCTGTTCACATTGCTTCGCAGAATCGCTTTTGTGCAGAAAACACTAACACTTGTTCAGAAGGAAAGAAAGCACAGAGCCCCAGATTTTATGTTGTCCTGGAGAGCTTGCAGAGCACTGGGGAAAGGCAGGCAGAGAATTCCTTGCTAGCACCTTCTCTGTGCCTGGGAAGCAGAAGTGTTCACATTGCTTCGCAGAATCGCTTTTGTGCAGAAAACAGTAACACTTGTTCAGAAGGAAATAAAGCACAGAGCCCCAGATTTTATGTTGCCCTGGAGAGCTTGCAGAGCACTGGGGAAAGGCAGGCAGAGAATTCCCTGCTAGCACCTTCTCTGTGCCTGGGAAGCAGAAGTGTACACATTGCTTCGCAGAATCGCTTTTGTGCAGAAAACACTAATACTTGTTCAGAAGGAAAGAAAGCACAGAGCACCAGATTCTATGTTGTCCTGGAGAGCTTGCAGAGCACTGGGGAAAGGCAGGCAGAGAATTCCCTGATAGCACCTTCTCTGTGCCTGTTCACATTGCTTCGCAAGAATCGCTTTTGTGCAGAAAACAGTAACACTTGTTCAGAACGAAAGAAAGCACAGAGCCCCAGATTCTATGTTGTCCTGGAGAGCTTGCAGAGCACTGGGGAAAGGCAGGCAGAGAATTCCTTGCTAGCACCTTCTCTGTGCCTGGGAAGCAGAAGTGTTCACATTGCTTCGCAGAATCGCTTTTGTGCAGAAAACAGTAACACTTGTTCAGAAGGAAAGAAAGCACAGAGCCCCAGATTTTATGTTGTCCTGGAGAGCTTGCAGAGCACTGGGGAAAGGCAGGCAGAGAATTCCTTGCTAGCACCTTCTCTGTGCCTGGGAAGCAGAAGTGTTCACATTGCTTCGCAGAATCGCTTTTGTGCAGAAAACAGTAACACTTGTTCAGAAGGAAAGAAAGCACAGAGCCCCAGATTTTATGTTGTCCTGGAGAGCTTGCAGAGCACTGGGGAAAGGCAGGCAGAGAATTCCTTGCTAGCACCTTCTCTGTGCCTGGGAAGCAGAAGAGTTCACATTGCTTCACAAGAATCGCTTTTGTGCAGAAAACAGTAACACTTGTTCAGAAGGAAAGAAAGCACAGAGCCCCAGATTTTATGTTGCCCTGGAGAGCTTGCAGAGCACTGGGGAAAGGCAGGCAGAGAATTCCCTGCAAGCACCTTCTCTGTGCCTGGGAAGCAGAAGTGTTCACATTGCTTCGCAGAATCGCTTTTGTGCAGAAAACAGTAACACTTGTTCAGAAGGAAAGAAAGCACAGAGCCCCAGATTCTATGTTGTCCTGGAGAGCTTGCAGAGCACTGGGGAAAGGCAGGCAGAGAATTCCTTGCTAGCACCTTCTCTGTGCCTGGGAAGCAGAAGTGTTCACATTGCTTCGCAGAATCGCTTTTGTGCAGAAAACAGTAACACTTGTTCAGAAGGAAAGAAAGCACAGAGCCCCAGATTTTATGTTGTCCTGGAGAGCTTGCAGAGCACTGGGGAAAGGCAGGAAGAGAATTCCCTGCTAGCACCTTCTCTGTGCCTGGGAAGCAGAAGTGTACACATTGCTTCGCAGAATCGCTTTTGTGCAGAAAACACTAACACTTGTTCAGAAGGAAAGAAAGCACAGAGCCCCAGATTCTATGTTGTCCTGGAGAGCTTGCAGAGCACTGGGGAAAGGCAGGCAGAGAATTCCCTGCTAGCACCTTCTCTGTGCCTGTTCACATTGCTTCGCAGAATCGCTTTTGTGCAGAAAACACTAACACTTGTTCAGAAGGAAAGAAAGCACAGAGCCCCAGATTTTATGTTGTCCTGGAGAGCTTGCAGAGCACTGGGGAAAGGCAGGCAGAGAATTCCTTGCTAGCACCTTCTCTGTGCCTGGGAAGCAGAAGTGTTCACATTGCTTCGCAGAATCGCTTTTGTGCAGAAAACAGTAACACTTGTTCAGAACGAAAGAAAGCACAGAGCCCCAGATTTTATGTTGCCCTGGAGAGCTTGCAGAGCACTGGGGAAAGGCAGGCAGAGAATTCCCTGCTAGCACCTTCTCTGTGCCTGGGAAGCAGAAGTGTACACATTGCTTCGCAGAATCGCTTTTGTGCAGAAAACACTAACACTTGTTCAGAAGGAAAGAAAGCACAGAGCACCAGATTCTATGTTGTCCTGGAGAGCTTGCAGAGCACTGGGGAAAGGCAGGCAGAGAATTCCCTGCTAGCACCTTCTCTGTGCCTGTTCACATTGCTTCGCAGAATCGCTTTTGTGCAGAAAACAGTAACACTTGTTCAGAAGGAAAGAAAGCACAGAGCCCCAGATTTTATGTTGTCCTGGAGAGCTTGCAGAGCACTGGGGAAAGGCAGGCAGAGAATTCCTTGCTAGCACCTTCTCTGTGCCTGGGAAGCAGAAGTGTTCACATTGCTTCGCAGAATCGCTTTTGTGCAGAAAACAGTAACACTTGTTCAGAAGGAAAGAAAGCACAGAGCCCCAGATTTTATGTTGCCCTGGAGAGCTTGCAGAGCACTGGGGAAAGGCAGGCAGAGAATTCCCTGCTAGCACCTTCTCTGTGCCTGGGAAGCAGAAGTGTACACATTGCTTCGCAGAATCGCTTTTGTGCAGAAAACACTAACACTTGTTCAGAAGGAAAGAAAGCACAGAGCACCAGATTCTATGTTGTCCTGGAGAGCTTGCAGAGCACTGGGGAAAGGCAGGCAGAGAATTCCCTGATAGCACCTTCTCTGTGCCTGTTCACATTGCTTCGCAAGAATCGCTTTTGTGCAGAAAACAGTAACACTTGTTCAGAACGAAAGAAAGCACAGAGCCCCAGATTCTATGTTGTCCTGGAGAGCTTGCAGAGCACTGGGGAAAGGCAGGCAGAGAATTCCTTGCTAGCACCTTCTCTGTGCCTGGGAAGCAGAAGTGTTCACATTGCTTCGCAGAATCGCTTTTGTGCAGAAAACAGTAACACTTGTTCAGAAGGAAAGAAAGCACAGAGCCCCAGATTTTATGTTGTCCTGGAGAGCTTGCAGAGCACTGGGGAAAGGCAGGCAGAGAATTCCTTGCTAGCACCTTCTCTGTGCCTGGGAAGCAGAAGTGTTCACATTGCTTCGCAGAATCGCTTTTGTGCAGAAAACAGTAACACTTGTTCAGAAGGAAAGAAAGCACAGAGCCCCAGATTTTATGTTGTCCTGGAGAGCTTGCAGAGCACTGGGGAAAGGCAGGCAGAGAATTCCTTGCTAGCACCTTCTCTGTGCCTGGGAAGCAGAAGAGTTCACATTGCTTCACAAGAATCGCTTTTGTGCAGAAAACAGTAACACTTGTTCAGAAGGAAAGAAAGCACAGAGCCCCAGATTTTATGTTGCCCTGGAGAGCTTGCAGAGCACTGGGGAAAGGCAGGCAGAGAATTCCCTGCAAGCACCTTCTCTGTGCCTGGGAAGCAGAAGTGTTCACATTGCTTCGCAGAATCGCTTTTGTGCAGAAAACAGTAACACTTGTTCAGAAGGAAAGAAAGCACAGAGCCCCAGATTCTATGTTGTCCTGGAGAGCTTGCAGAGCACTGGGGAAAGGCAGGCAGAGAATTCCCTGCTAGCACCTTCTCTGTGCCTGTTCACATTGCTTCGCAGAATCGCTTTTGTGCAGAAAACACTAACACTTGTTCAGAAGGAAAGAAAGCACAGAGCCCCAGATTTTATGTTGTCCTGGAGAGCTTGCAGAGCACTGGGGAAAGGCAGGCAGAGAATTCCTTGCTAGCACCTTCTCTGTGCCTGGGAAGCAGAAGTGTTCACATTGCTTCGCAGAATCGCTTTTGTGCAGAAAACAGTAACACTTGTTCAGAAGGAAAGAAAGCACAGAGCCCCAGATTTTATGTTGCCCTGGAGAGCTTGCAGAGCACTGGGGAAAGGCAGGCAGAGAATTCCCTGCTAGCACCTTCTCTGTGCCTGGGAAGCAGAAGTGTACACATTGCTTCGCAGAATCGCTTTTGTGCAGAAAACACTAACACTTGTTCAGAAGGAAAGAAAGCACAGAGCACCAGATTCTATGTTGTCCTGGAGAGCTTGCAGAGCACTGGGGAAAGGCAGGCAGAGAATTCCCTGCTAGCACCTTCTCTGTGCCTGTTCACATTGCTTCGCAGAATCGCTTTTGTGCAGAAAACACTAACACTTGTTCAGAAGGAAAGAAAGCACAGAGCCCCAGATTTTATGTTGTCCTGGAGAGCTTGCAGAGCACTGGGGAAAGGCAGGCAGAGAATTCCTTGCTAGCACCTTCTCTGTGCCTGGGAAGCAGAAGTGTTCACATTGCTTCTCAAGAATCGCTTTTGTGCAGAAAACAGTAACACTTGTTCAGAACGAAAGAAAGCACAGAGCCCCAGATTCTATGTTGTCCTGGAGAGCTTGCAGAGCACTGGGGAAAGGCAGGCAGAGAATTCCCTGATAGCACCTTCTCTGTGCCTGTTCACATTGCTTCGCAAGAATCGCTTTTGTGCAGAAAACAGTAACACTTGTTCAGAACGAAAGAAAGCACAGAGCCCCAGATTCTATGTTGTCCTGGAGAGCTTGCAGAGCACTGGGGAAAGGCAGGCAGAGAATTCCTTGCTAGCACCTTCTCTGTGCCTGGGAAGCAGAAGTGTTCACATTGCTTCGCAGAATCGCTTTTGTGCAGAAAACAGTAACACTTGTTCAGAAGGAAAGAAAGCACAGAGCACCAGATTTTATGTTGTCCTGGAGAGCTTGCAGAGCACTGGGGAAAGGCAGGCAGAGAATTCCTTGCTAGCACCTTCTCTGTGCCTGGGAAGCAGAAGTGTTCACATTGCTTCGCAGAATCGCTTTTGTGCAGAAAACAGTAACACTTGTTCAGAAGGAAAGAAAGCACAGAGCCCCAGATTTTATGTTGTCCTGGAGAGCTTGCAGAGCACTGGGGAAAGGCAGGCAGAGAATTCCTTGCTAGCACCTTCTCTGTGCCTGGGAAGCAGAAGAGTTCACATTGCTTCACAAGAATCGCTTTTGTGCAGAAAACAGTAACACTTGTTCAGAAGGAAAGAAAGCACAGAGCCCCAGATTTTATGTTGCCCTGGAGAGCTTGCAGAGCACTGGGGAAAGGCAGGCAGAGAATTCCCTGCAAGCACCTTCTCTGTGCCTGGGAAGCAGAAGTGTTCACATTGCTTCGCAGAATCGCTTTTGTGCAGAAAACAGTAACACTTGTTCAGAAGGAAAGAAAGCACAGAGCCCCAGATTCTATGTTGTCCTGGAGAGCTTGCAGAGCACTGGGGAAAGGCAGGCAGAGAATTCCTTGCTAGCACCTTCTCTGTGCCTGGGAAGCAGAAGTGTTCACATTGCTTCGCAGAATCGCTTTTGTGCAGAAAACAGTAACACTTGTTCAGAAGGAAAGAAAGCACAGAGCCCCAGATTTTATGTTGTCCTGGAGAGCTTGCAGAGCACTGGGGAAAGGCAGGAAGAGAATTCCCTGCTAGCACCTTCTCTGTGCCTGGGAAGCAGAAGTGTACACATTGCTTCGCAGAATCGCTTTTGTGCAGAAAACACTAACACTTGTTCAGAAGGAAAGAAAGCACAGAGCCCCAGATTCTATGTTGTCCTGGAGAGCTTGCAGAGCACTGGGGAAAGGCAGGCAGAGAATTCCCTGCTAGCACCTTCTCTGTGCCTGTTCACATTGCTTCGCAGAATCGCTTTTGTGCAGAAAACACTAACACTTGTTCAGAACGAAAGAAAGCACAGAGCCCCAGATTTTATGTTGTCCTGGAGAGCTTGCAGAGCACTGGGGAAAGGCAGGCAGAGAATTCCTTGCTAGCACCTTCTCTGTGCCTGGGAAGCAGAAGTGTTCACATTGCTTCGCAGAATCGCTTTTGTGCAGAAAACAGTAACACTTGTTCAGAACGAAAGAAAGCACAGAGCCCCAGATTTTATGTTGCCCTGGAGAGCTTGCAGAGCACTGGGGAAAGGCAGGCAGAGAATTCCCTGCTAGCACCTTCTCTGTGCCTGGGAAGCAGAAGTGTACACATTGCTTCGCAGAATCGCTTTTGTGCAGAAAACACTAACACTTGTTCAGAAGGAAAGAAAGCACAGAGCACCAGATTCTATGTTGTCCTGGAGAGCTTGCAGAGCACTGGGGAAAGGCAGGCAGAGAATTCCCTGCTAGCACCTTCTCTGTGCCTGTTCACATTGCTTCGCAGAATCGCTTTTGTGCAGAAAGCACTAACACTTGTTCAGAAGGAAAGAAAGCACAGAGCCCCAGATTTTATGTTGTCCTGGAGAGCTTGCAGAGCACTGGGGAAAGGCAGGCAGAGAATTCCTTGCTAGCACCTTCTCTGTGCCTGGGAAGCAGAAGTGTTCACATTGCTTCGCAGAATCGCTTTTGTGCAGAAAACAGTAACACTTGTTCAGAAGGAAAGAAAGCACAGAGCCCCAGATTTTATGTTGCCCTGGAGAGCTTGCAGAGCACTGGGGAAAGGCAGGCAGAGAATTCCCTGCTAGCACCTTCTCTGTGCCTGGGAAGCAGAAGTGTACACATTGCTTCGCAGAATCGCTTTTGTGCAGAAAACACTAACACTTGTTCAGAAGGAAAGAAAGCACAGAGCACCAGATTCTATGTTGTCCTGGAGAGCTTGCAGAGCACTGGGGAAAGGCAGGCAGAGAATTCCCTGATAGCACCTTCTCTGTGCCTGTTCACATTGCTTCGCAAGAATCGCTTTTGTGCAGAAAACAGTAACACTTGTTCAGAACGAAAGAAAGCACAGAGCCCCAGATTCTATGTTGTCCTGGAGAGCTTGCAGAGCACTGGGGAAAGGCAGGCAGAGAATTCCTTGCTAGCACCTTCTCTGTGCCTGGGAAGCAGAAGTGTTCACATTGCTTCGCAGAATCGCTTTTGTGCAGAAAACAGTAACACTTGTTCAGAAGGAAAGAAAGCACAGAGCCCCAGATTTTATGTTGTCCTGGAGAGCTTGCAGAGCACTGGGGAAAGGCAGGCAGAGAATTCCTTGCTAGCACCTTCTCTGTGCCTGGGAAGCAGAAGTGTTCACATTGCTTCGCAGAATCGCTTTTGTGCAGAAAACAGTAACACTTGTTCAGAAGGAAAGAAAGCACAGAGCCCCAGATTTTATGTTGTCCTGGAGAGCTTGCAGAGCACTGGGGAAAGGCAGGCAGAGAATTCCTTGCTAGCACCTTCTCTGTGCCTGGGAAGCAGAAGAGTTCACATTGCTTCACAAGAATCGCTTTTGTGCAGAAAACAGTAACACTTGTTCAGAAGGAAAGAAAGCACAGAGCCCCAGATTTTATGTTGCCCTGGAGAGCTTGCAGAGCACTGGGGAAAGGCAGGCAGAGAATTCCCTGCAAGCACCTTCTCTGTGCCTGGGAAGCAGAAGTGTTCACATTGCTTCGCAGAATCGCTTTTGTGCAGAAAACAGTAACACTTGTTCAGAAGGAAAGAAAGCACAGAGCCCCAGATTCTATGTTGTCCTGGAGAGCTTGCAGAGCACTGGGGAAAGGCAGGCAGAGAATTCCCTGCTAGCACCTTCTCTGTGCCTGTTCACATTGCTTCGCAGAATCGCTTTTGTGCAGAAAACACTAACACTTGTTCAGAAGGAAAGAAAGCACAGAGCCCCAGATTTTATGTTGTCCTGGAGAGCTTGCAGAGCACTGGGGAAAGGCAGGCAGAGAATTCCTTGCTAGCACCTTCTCTGTGCCTGGGAAGCAGAAGTGTTCACATTGCTTCGCAGAATCGCTTTTGTGCAGAAAACAGTAACACTTGTTCAGAAGGAAAGAAAGCACAGAGCCCCAGATTTTATGTTGCCCTGGAGAGCTTGCAGAGCACTGGGGAAAGGCAGGCAGAGAATTCCCTGCTAGCACCTTCTCTGTGCCTGGGAAGCAGAAGTGTACACATTGCTTCGCAGAATCGCTTTTGTGCAGAAAACACTAACACTTGTTCAGAAGGAAAGAAAGCACAGAGCACCAGATTCTATGTTGTCCTGGAGAGCTTGCAGAGCACTGGGGAAAGGCAGGCAGAGAATTCCCTGCTAGCACCTTCTCTGTGCCTGTTCACATTGCTTCGCAGAATCGCTTTTGTGCAGAAAACACTAACACTTGTTCAGAAGGAAAGAAAGCACAGAGCCCCAGATTTTATGTTGTCCTGGAGAGCTTGCAGAGCACTGGGGAAAGGCAGGCAGAGAATTCCTTGCTAGCACCTTCTCTGTGCCTGGGAAGCAGAAGTGTTCACATTGCTTCGCAGAATCGCTTTTGTGCAGAAAACAGTAACACTTGTTCAGAACGAAAGAAAGCACAGAGCCCCAGATTCTATGTTGTCCTGGAGAGCTTGCAGAGCACTGGGGAAAGGCAGGCAGAGAATTCCCTGATAGCACCTTCTCTGTGCCTGTTCACATTGCTTCGCAAGAATCGCTTTTGTGCAGAAAACAGTAACACTTGTTCAGAACGAAAGAAAGCACAGAGCCCCAGATTCTATGTTGTCCTGGAGAGCTTGCAGAGCACTGGGGAAAGGCAGGCAGAGAATTCCTTGCTAGCACCTTCTCTGTGCCTGGGAAGCAGAAGTGTTCACATTGCTTCGCAGAATCGCTTTTGTGCAGAAAACAGTAACACTTGTTCAGAAGGAAAGAAAGCACAGAGCACCAGATTTTATGTTGTCCTGGAGAGCTTGCAGAGCACTGGGGAAAGGCAGGCAGAGAATTCCTTGCTAGCACCTTCTCTGTGCCTGGGAAGCAGAAGTGTTCACATTGCTTCGCAGAATCGCTTTTGTGCAGAAAACAGTAACACTTGTTCAGAAGGAAAGAAAGCACAGAGCCCCAGATTTTATGTTGTCCTGGAGAGCTTGCAGAGCACTGGGGAAAGGCAGGCAGAGAATTCCTTGCTAGCACCTTCTCTGTGCCTGGGAAGCAGAAGTGTTCACATTGCTTCGCAGAATCGCTTTTGCGCAGAAAACAGTAACACTTGTTCAGAAGGAAAGAAAGCACAGAGCCCCAGATTTTATGTTGCCCTGGAGAGCTTGCAGAGCACTGGGGAAAGGCAGGCAGAGAATTCCTTGCTAGCACCTTCTCTGTGCCTGGGAAGCAGAAGAGTTCACATTGCTTCACAAGAATCGCTTTTGTGCAGAAAACAGTAACACTTGTTCAGAAGGAAAGAAAGCACAGAGCCCCAGATTTTATGTTGCCCTGGAGAGCTTGCAGAGCACTGGGGAAAGGCAGGCAGAGAATTCCCTGCTACCACCTTCTCTGTGCCTGTTCACATTGCTTCGCAAGAATCGCTTTTGTGCAGAAAACATTAACACTTGTTCAGAACGAAAGAAAGCACAGAGCCCCAGATTCTATGTTGTCCTGGAGAGCTTGCAGAGCACTGGGGAAAGGCAGGCAGAGAATTCCCTGCTAGCACCTTCTCTGTGATTGGGAAGCAGAAGTGTTCACATTGCTTCGCAGGAATCGCTTTTGTGCAGAAAACAGTAACAGTTGTTCAGAACGAAAGAAAGCACAGAGCCCCAGATTCTATGTTGTCCTGGAGAGCTTGCAGAGCACTGGGGAAAGGCAGGCAGAGAATTCCCTGATAGCACCTTCTCTGTGCCTGGGAAGCAGAAGTGTTCACATTGCTTCGCAGAATCGCTTTTGTGCAGAAAACAGTAACACTTGTTCAGAAGGAAAGAAAGCACAGAGCACCAGATTCTATGTTGTCCTGGAGAGCTTGCAGAGCACTGGGGAAAGGCAGGCAGAGAATTCCCTGATAGCACCTTCTCTGTGCCTGTTCACATTGCTTCGCAAGAATCGCTTTTGTGCAGAAAACAGTAACACTTGTTCAGAACGAAAGAAAGCACAGAGCCCCAGATTCTATGTTGTCCTGGAGAGCTTGCAGAGCACTGGGGAAAGGCAGGCAGAGAATTCCTTGCTAGCACCTTCTCTGTGCCTGGGAAGCAGAAGTGTTCACATTGCTTCGCAAGAATCGCTTTTGTGCAGAAAACAGTAACACTTGTTCAGAAGGAAAGAAAGCACAGAGCCCCAGATTCTATGTTGTCCTGGAGAGCTTGCAGAGCACTGGGGAAAGGCAGGCAGAGAATTCCTTGCTAGCACCTTCTCTGTGCCTGGGAAGCAGAAGTGTTCACATTGCTTCGCAGAATCGCTTTTGTGCAGAAAACACTAACACTTGTTCAGAAGGAAAGAAAGCACAGAGCCCCAGATTCTATGTTGTCCTGGAGAGCTTGCAGAGCACTGGGGAAAGGCAGGCAGAGAATTCCTTGCTAGCACCTTCTCTGTGCCTGGGAAGCAGAAGAGTTCACATTACTTCACAAGAATCGCTTTTGTGCAGAAAACAGTAACACTTGTTCAGAAGGAAAGAAAGCACAGAGCCCCAGATTTTATGTTGCCCTGGAGAGCTTGCAGAGCACTGGGGAAAGGCAGGCAGAGAATTCCCTGCAAGCACCTTCTCTGTGCCTGGGAAGCAGAAGTGTTCACATTGCTTCGCAGAATCGCTTTTGTGCAGAAAACAGTAACACTTGTTCAGAAGGAAAGAAAGCACAGAGCCCCAGATTCTATGTTGTCCTGGAGAGCTTGCAGAGCACTGGGGAAAGGCAGGCAGAGAATTCCCTGCTAGCACCTTCTCTGTGCCTGGGAAGCAGAAGTGTTCACATTGCTTCGCAGGAATCGCTTTTGTGCAGAAAACAGTAACAGTTGTTCAGAACGAAAGAAAGCACAGAGCCCCAGATTCTATGTTGTCCTGGAGAGCTTGCAGAGCACTGGGGAAAGGCAGGCAGAGAATTCCCTGATAGCACCTTCTCTGTGCCTGTTCACATTGCTTCGCAGAATCGCTTTTGTGCAGAAAACAGTAACAGTTGTTCAGAACGAAAGAAAGCACAGAGCCCCAGATTCTATGTTGTCCTGGAGAGCTTGCAGAGCACTGGGGAAAGGCAGGCAGAGAATTCCTTGCTAGCACCTTCTCTGTGCCTGGGAAGCAGAAGTGTTCACATTGCTTCGCAGAATCGCTTTTGTGCAGAAAACAGTAACACTTGTTCAGAAGGAAAGAAAGCACAGAGCCCCAGATTTTATGTTGTCCTGGAGAGCTTGCAGAGCACTGGGGAAAGGCAGGCAGAGAATTCCCTGCTAGCACCTTCTCTGTGCCTGTTCACATTGCTTCGCAGAATCGCTTTTGTGCAGAAAACAGTAACACTTGTTCAGAAGGAAAGAAAGCACAGAGCCCCAGATTTTATGTTGTCCTGGAGAGCTTGCAGAGCACTGGGGAAAGGCAGGCAGAGAATTCCCTGCTAGCACCTTCTCTGTGCCTGTTCACATTGCTTCGCAGAATTGCTTTTGTGCAGAAAACAGTAACACTTGTTCAGAAGGAAAGAAAGCACAGAGCCCCAGATTTTATGTTGTCCTGGAGAGCTTGCAGAGCACTGGGGAAAGGCAGGCAGAGAATTCCCTGCTAGCACCTTCTCTGTGCCTGGGAAGCAGAAGTGTTCACATTGCTTCGCAGAATCGCTTTTGTGCAGAAAACAGTAACACTTGTTCAGAAGGAAAGAAAGCACAGAGCCCCAGATTCTATGTTGTCCTGGAGAGCTTGCAGAGCACTGGGGAAAGGCAGGCAGAGAATTCCCTGCTAGCACCTTCTCTGTGCCTGGGAACCAAGTGTTCACATTGCTTCGCAAGAATCGCTTTTGTGCAGAAAACAGTAACACTTGTTCAGAAGGAAAGAAAGCACAGAGCCCCAGATTTTATGTTGTCCTGGAGAGCTTGCAGAGCACTGGGGAAAGGCAGGCAGAGAATTCCCTGCTAGCACCTTCTCTGTGCCTGTTCACATTGCTTCGCAGAATTGCTTTTGTGCAGAAAACAGTAACACTTGTTCAGAAGGAAAGAAAGCACAGAGCCCCAGATTTGCTGTTGTCCTGGAGAGCTTGCAGAGCACTGGGGAAAGGCAGGCAGAGAATTCCCTGCTAGCACCTTCTCTGTGCCTGGGAAGCAGAAGTGTTCACATTGCTTCGCAAGAATCGCTTTTGTGCAGAAAACAGTAACAGTTGTTCAGAACGAAATAAAGCACAGAGCCCCAGATTCTATGTTGTCCTGGAGAGCTTGCAGAGCACTGGGGAAAGGCAGGCAGAGAATTCCCTGATAGCACCTTCTCTGTACCTGTTCACATTGTTTCGCAGAATCGCTTTTGTGCAGAAAACAGTAACACTTGTTCAGAACGAAAGAAAGCACAGAGCCCCAGATTTTATGTGGTCCTGGAGAGCTTGCAGAGCACTGGGGAAAGGCAGGCAGAGAATTCCCTGCTAGCACCTTCTCTGTGCCTGTTCACATTGCTTCGCAGAATTGCATTTGTGCAGAAAACAGTAACACTTGTTCAGAAGGAAAGAAAGCACAGAGCCCCAGATTCTATGTTGTCCTGGAGAGCTTGCAGAGCACTGGGGAAAGGCAGGCAGAGAATTCCTTGCTAGCACCTTCTCTGTGCCTGGGAAGCAGAAGTGTTCACATTGCTTCGCAGAATCGCTTTTGTGCAGAAAACAGTAACACTTGTTCAGAAGGAAAGAAAGCACAGAGCCCCAGATTTTATGTTGTCCTGGAGAGCTTGCAGAGCACTGGGGAAAGGCAGGCAGAGAATTCCTTGCTAGCACCTTCTCTGTGCCTGGGAAGCAGAAGTGTTCACATTGCTTCGCAGAATCGCTTTTGTGCAGAAAACAGTAACACTTGTTCAGAAGGAAAGAAAGCACAGAGCCCCAGATTTGCTGTTGTCCTGGAGAGCTTGCAGAGCACTGGGGAAAGGCAGGCAGAGAATTCCCTGCTAGCACCTTCTCTGTGCCTGGGAAGCAGAAGTGTTCACATTGCTTCGCAAGAATCGCTTTTGTGCAGAAAACAGTAACAGTTGTTCAGAACGAAATAAAGCACAGAGCCCCAGATTCTATGTTGTCCTGGAGAGCTTGCAGAGCACTGGGGAAAGGCAGGCAGAGAATTCCCTGATAGCACCTTCTCTGTACCTGTTCACATTGTTTCGCAGAATCGCTTTTGTGCAGAAAACAGTAACACTTGTTCAGAACGAAAGAAAGCACAGAGCCCCAGATTTTATGTGGTCCTGGAGAGCTTGCAGAGCACTGGGGAAAGGCAGGCAGAGAATTCCCTGCTAGCACCTTCTCTGTGCCTGTTCACATTGCTTCGCAGAATTGCATTTGTGCAGAAAACAGTAACACTTGTTCAGAAGGAAAGAAAGCACAGAGCCCCAGATTCTATGTTGTCCTGGAGAGCTTGCAGAGCACTGGGGAAAGGCAGGCAGAGAATTCCTTGCTAGCACCTTCTCTGTGCCTGGGAAGCAGAAGTGTTCACATTGCTTCGCAGAATCGCTTTTGTGCAGAAAACAGTAACACTTGTTCAGAAGGAAAGAAAGCACAGAGCCCCAGATTTTATGTTGTCCTGGAGAGCTTGCAGAGCACTGGGGAAAGGCAGGCAGAGAATTCCTTGCTAGCACCTTCTCTGTGCCTGGGAAGCAGAAGTGTTCACATTGCTTCGCAGAATCGCTTTTGTGCAGAAAACAGTAACACTTGTTCAGAAGGAAAGAAAGCACAGAGCCCCAGATTCTATGTTGTCCTGGAGAGCTTGCAGAGCACTGGGGAAAGGCAGGCAGAGAATTCCCTGCTAGCACCTTCTCTGTGCCTGGGAAGCAGAAGTGTTCACATTGCTTCGCAAGAATCGCTTTTGTGCAGAAAACAGTAACAGTTGTTCAGAACGAAATAAAGCACAGAGCCCCAGATTCTATGTTGTCCTGGAGAGCTTGCAGAGCACTGGGGAAAGGCAGGCAGAGAATTCCCTGATAGCACCTTCTCTGTACCTGTTCACATTGTTTCGCAGAATCGCTTTTGTGCAGAAAACAGTAACACTTGTTCAGAACGAAAGAAAGCACAGAGCCCCAGATTTTATGTGGTCCTGGAGAGCTTGCAGAGCACTGGGGAAAGGCAGGCAGAGAATTCCCTGCTAGCACCTTCTCTGTGCCTGTTCACATTGCTTCGCAGAATTGCATTTGTGCAGAAAACAGTAACACTTGTTCAGAAGGAAAGAAAGCACAGAGCCCCAGATTCTATGTTGTCCTGGAGAGCTTGCAGAGCACTGGGGAAAGGCAGGCAGAGAATTCCTTGCTAGCACCTTCTCTGTGCCTGGGAAGCAGAAGTGTTCACATTGCTTCGCAGAATCGCTTTTGTGCAGAAAACAGTAACACTTGTTCAGAAGGAAAGAAAGCACAGAGCCCCAGATTTTATGTTGTCCTGGAGAGCTTGCAGAGCACTGGGGAAAGGCAGGCAGAGAATTCCTTGCTAGCACCTTCTCTGTGCCTGGGAAGCAGAAGTGTTCACATTGCTTCGCAGAATCGCTTTTGTGCAGAAAACAGTAACACTTGTTCAGAACGAAAGAAAGCACAGAGCCCCAGATTCTATGTTGTCCTGGAGAGCTTGCAGAGCACTGGGGAAAGGCAGGCAGAGAATTCCCTGATAGCACCTTCTCTGTACCTGTTCACATTGTTACGCAGAATCGCTTTTGTACAGAAAACAGTAACAGTTGTTCAGAACGAAAGAAAGCACAGAGCCCCAGATTCTATGTTGTCCTGGAGAGCTTGCAGAGCACTGGGGAAAGGCAGGCAGAGAATTCCTTGCTAGCACCTTCTCTGTGCCTGGGAAGCAGAAGTGTTCACATTGCTTCGCAGAATCGCTTTTGTGCAGAAAACACTAATACTTGTTCAGAAGGAAAGAAAGCACAGAGCCCCAGATTTTATGTTGTCCTGGAGAGCTTGCAGAGCACTGGGGAAAGGCAGGCAGAGAATTCCCTGCTAGCACCTTCTCTGTGCCTGTTCACATTGCTTCGCAGAATCGCTTTTGTGCAGAAAACAGTAACACTTGTTCAGAAGGAAAGAAAGCACAGAGCCCCAGATTTGCTGTTGTCCTGGAGAGCTTGCAGAGCACTGGGGAAAGGCAGGCAGAGAATTCCCTGCTAGCACCTTCTCTGTGCCTGGGAAGCAGAAGTGTTCACATTGCTTCGCAAGAATCGCTTTTGTGCAGAAAACAGTAACAGTTGTTCAGAACGAAATAAAGCACAGAGCCCCAGATTCTATGTTGTCCTGGAGAGCTTGCAGAGCACTTGGGAAAGGCAGGCAGAGAATTCCCTGATAGCACCTTCTCTGTACCTGTTCACATTGTTTCGCAGAATCGCTTTTGTGCAGAAAACAGTAACACTTGTTCAGAACGAAAGAAAGCACAGAGCCCCAGATTTTATGTGGTCCTGGAGAGCTTGCAGAGCACTGGGGAAAGGCAGGCAGAGAATTCCCTGCTAGCACCTTCTCTGTGCCTGTTCACATTGCTTCGCAGAATTGCATTTGTGCAGAAAACAGTAACACTTGTTCAGAAGGAAAGAAAGCACAGAGCCCCAGATTCTATGTTGTCCTGGAGAGCTTGCAGAGCACTGGGGAAAGGCAGGCAGAGAATTCCTTGCTAGCACCTTCTCTGTGCCTGGGAAGCAGAAGTGTTCACATTGCTTCGCAGAATCGCTTTTGTGCAGAAAACAGTAACACTTGTTCAGAAGGAAAGAAAGCACAGAGCCCCAGATTTTATGTTGTCCTGGGGAGCTTGCAGAGCACTGGGGAAAGGCAGGCAGAGAATTCCTTGCTAGCACCTTCTCTGTGCCTGGGAAGCAGAAGTGTTCACATTGCTTCGCAGAATCGCTTTTGTGCAGAAAACAGTAACACTTGTTCAGAACGAAAGAAAGCACAGAGCCCCAGATTCTATGTTGTCCTGGAGAGCTTGCAGAGCACTGGGGAAAGGCAGGCAGAGAATTCCCTGATAGCACCTTCTCTGTACCTGTTCACATTGTTACGCAGAATCGCTTTTGTGCAGAAAACAGTAACAGTTGTTCAGAACGAAAGAAAGCACAGAGCCCCAGATTCTATGTTGTCCTGGAGAGCTTGCAGAGCACTGGGGAAAGGCAGGCAGAGAATTCCTTGCTAGCACCTTCTCTGTGCCTGGGAAGCAGAAGTGTTCACATTGCTTCGCAGAATCGCTTTTGTGCAGAAAACACTAATACTTGTTCAGAAGGAAAGAAAGCACAGAGCCCCAGATTTTATGTTGTCCTGGAGAGCTTGCAGAGCACTGGGGAAAGGCAGGCAGAGAATTCCCTGCTAGCACCTTCTCTGTGCCTGTTCACATTGCTTCGCAGAATCGCTTTTGTGCAGAAAACAGTAACACTTGTTCAGAAGGAAAGAAAGCACAGAGCCCCAGATTTGCTGTTGTCCTGGAGAGCTTGCAGAGCACTGGGGAAAGGCAGGCAGAGAATTCCCTGCTAGCACCTTCTCTGTGCCTGTTCACATTGCTTCGCAGAATTGCTTTTGTGCAGAAAACAGTAACACTTGTTCAGAAGGAAAGAAAGCACAGAGCCCCAGATTTTATGTTGTCCTGGAGAGCTTGCAGAGCACTGGGGAAAGGCAGGCAGAGAATTCCCTGATAGCACCTTCTCTGTACCTGTTCACATTGCTTCGCAGAATCGCTTTTGTGCAGAAAACAGTAACAGTTGTTCAGAACGAAAGAAAGCACAGAGCCCCAGATTCTATGTTGTCCTGGAGAGCTTGCAGAGCACTGGGGAAAGGCAGGCAGAGAATTCCTTGCTAGCACCTTCTCTGTGCCTGGGAAGCAGAAGTGTTCACATTGCTTCGCAGAATCGCTTTTGTGCAGAAAACAGTAACACTTGTTCAGAAGGAAAGAAAGCACAGAGCCCCAGATTCTATGTTGTCCTGGAGAGCTTGCAGAGCACTGGGGAAAGGCAGGCAGAGAATTCCCTGCTAGCACCTTCTCTGTGCCTGGGAAGCAGAAGTGTTCACATTGCTTCGCAAGAATCGCTTTTGTGCAGAAAACAGTAACACTTGTTCAGAACGAAAGAAAGCACAGAGCCCCAGATTCTATGTTGTCCTGGAGAGCTTGCAGAGCACTGGGGAAAGGCAGGCAGAGAATTCCCTGATAGCACCTTCTCTGTACCTGTTCACATTGTTTCGCAGAATCGCTTTTGTGCAGAAAACAGTAACACTTGTTCAGAACGAAAGAAAGCACAGAGCCCCAGATTTTATGTGGTCCTGGAGAGCTTGCAGAGCACTGGGGAAAGGCAGGCAGAGAATTCCCTGCTAGCACCTTCTCTGTGCCTGTTCACATTGCTTCGCAGAATTGCTTTTGTGCAGAAAACAGTAACACTTGTTCAGAAGGAAAGAAAGCACAGAGCCCCAGATTCTATGTTGTCCTGGAGAGCTTGCAGAGCACTGGGGAAAGGCAGGCAGAGAATTCCTTGCTAGCACCTTCTCTGTGCCTGGGAAGCAGAAGTGTTCACATTGCTTCGCAGAATCGCTTTTGTGCAGAAAACAGTAACACTTGTTCAGAACGAAAGAAAGCACAGAGCCCCAGATTCTATGTTGTCCTGGAGAGCTTGCAGAGCACTGGGGAAAGGCAGGCAGAGAATTCCCTGATAGCACCTTCTCTGTACCTCTTCACATTGTTTCGCAGAATCGGTTTTGTGCAGAAAACAGTAACAGTTGTTCAGAACGAAAGAAAGCACAGAGCCCCAGATTCTATGTTGTCCTGGAGAGCTTGCAGAGCACTGGGGAAAGGCAGGCAGAGAATTCCTTGCTAGCACCTTCTCTGTGCCTGGGAAGCAGAAGTGGTCACATTGCTTCGCAGAATCGCTTTTGTGCAGAAAACAGTAACACTTGTTCAGAAGGAAAGAAAGCACAGAGCCCCAGATTTTATGTTGTCCTGGAGAGCTTGCAGAGCACTGGGGAAAGGCAGGCAGAGAATTCCCTGCTAGCACCTTCTCTGTGCCTGTTCACATTGCTTCGCAGAATCGCTTCTGTGCAGAAAACAGTAACACTTGTTCAGAAGGAAAGAAAGCACAGAGCCCCAGATTTGCTGTTGTCCTGGAGAGCTTGCAGAGCACTGGGGAAAGGCAGGCAGAGAATTCCCTGCTAGCACCTTCTCTGTGCCTGTTCACATTGCTTCGCAGAATTGCTTTTGTGCAGAAAACAGTAACACTTGTTCAGAAGGAAAGAAAGCACAGAGCCCCAGATTTTATGTTGTCCTGGAGAGCTTGCAGAGCACTGGGGAAAGGCAGGCAGAGAATTCCCTGATAGCACCTTCTCTGTACCTGTTCACATTGCTTCGCAGAATCGCTTTTGTGCAGAAAACAGTAACACTTGTTCAGAAGGAAAGAAAGCACAGAGCCCCAGATTCTATGTTGTCCTGGAGAGCTTGCAGAGCACTGGGGAAAGGCAGGCAGAGAATTCCTTGCTAGCACCTTCTCTGTGCCTGGGAAGCAGAAGTGTTCACATTGCTTCGCAGAATCGCTTTTGTGCAGAAAACAGTAACACTTGTTCAGAAGGAAAGAAAGCACAGAGCCCCAGATTTTATGTTGTCCTGGAGAGCTTGCAGAGCACTGGGGAAAGGCAGGCAGAGAATTCCTTGCTAGCACCTTCTCTGTGCCTGGGAAGCAGAAGTGTTCACATTGCTTCGCAAGAATCGCTTTTGTGCAGAAAACAGTAACACTTGTTCAGAAGGAAAGAAAGCACAGAGCCCCAGATTTTATGTTGTCCTGGAGAGCTTGCAGAGCACTGGGGAAAGGCAGGCAGAGAATTCCCTGCTAGCACCTTCTCTGTGCCTGTTCACATTGCTTCGCAGAATTGCTTTTGTGCAGAAAACAGTAACACTTGTTCAGAAGGAAAGAAAGCACAGAGCCCCAGATTTTATGTTGTCCTGGAGAGCTTGCAGAGCACTGGGGAAAGGCAGGCAGAGAATTCCCTGATAGCACCTTCTCTGTACCTGTTCACATTGCTTCGCAGAATCGCTTTTGTGCAGAAAACAGTAACAGTTGTTCAGAACGAAAGAAAGCACAGAGCCCCAGATTCTATGTTGTCCTGGAGAGCTTGCAGAGCACTGGGGAAAGGCAGGCAGAGAATTCCTTGCTAGCACCTTCTCTGTGCCTGGGAAGCAGAAGTGTTCACATTGCTTCGCAGAATCGCTTTTGTGCAGAAAACAGTAACACTTGTTCAGAAGGAAAGAAAGCACAGAGCCCCAGATTTTATGTTGCCCTGGAGAGCTTGCAGAGCACTGGGGAAAGGCAGGCAGAGAATTCCCTGCAAGCACCTTCTCTGTGCCTGGGAAGCAGAAGTGTTCACATTGCTTCGCAAGAATCGCTTTTGTGCAGAAAACACTAACACTTGTTCAGAAGGAAAGAAAGCACAGAGCACCAGATTCTATGTTGTCCTGGAGAGCTTGCAGAGCACTGGGGAAAGGCAGGCAGAGAATTCCCTGATAGCACCTTCTCTGTGCCTGTTCACATTGCTTCGCAAGAATCGCTTTTGTGCAGAAAACAGTAACACTTGTTCAGAAGGAAAGAAAGCACAGAGCCCCAGATTCTATGTTGTCCTGGAGAGCTTGCAGAGCACTGGGGAAAGGCAGGCAGAGAATTCCCTGCTAGCACCTTCTCTGTGTCTGGGAAGCAGAAGTGTTCACATTGCTTCGCAGAATCGCTTTTGTGCAGAAAACAGTAACACTTGTTCAGAAGGAAAGAAAGCACAGAGCCCCAGATTTTATGTTGTCCTGGAGAGCTTGCAGAGCACTGGGGAAAGGCAGGCAGAGAATTCCTTGCTAGCACCTTCTCTGTGCCTGGGAAGCAGAAGTGTTCACATTGCTTCGCAAGAATCGCTTTTGTGCAGAAAACAGTAACACTTGTTCAGAAGGAAAGAAAGCACAGAGCCCCAGATTTTATGTTGTCCTGGAGAGCTTGCAGAGCACTGGGGAAAGGCAGGCAGAGAATTCCTTGCTAGCACCTTCTCTGTGCCTGGGAAGCAGAAGTGTTCACATTGCTTCGCAAGAATCGCTTTTGTGCAGAAAACAGTAACACTTGTTCAGAAGGAAAGAAAGCACAGAGCCCCAGATTTTATGTTGCCCTGGAGAGCTTGCAGAGCACTGGGGAAAGGCAGGCAGAGAATTCCCTGCAAGCACCTTCTCTGTGCCTGGGAAGCAGAAGTGTTCACATTGCTTCGCAGAATCGCTTTTGTGCAGAAAACAGTAACACTTGTTCAGAAGGAAAGAAAGCACAGAGCCCCAGATTCTATGTTGTCCTGGAGAGCTTGCAGAGCACTGGGGAAAGGCAGGCAGAGAATTCCCTGCTAGCACCTTCTCTGTGCCTGTTCACATTGCTTCGCAAGAATCGCTTTTGTGCAGAAAACATTAACACTTGTTCAGAACGAAAGAAAGCACAGAGCACCAGATTCTATGTTGTCCTGGAGAGCTTGCAGAGCACTGGGGAAAGGCAGGCAGAGAATTCCCTGCTAGCACCTTCTCTGTGCCTGGGAAGCAGAAGTGTTCACATTGCTTCGCAGGAATCGCTTTTGTGCAGAAAACAGTAACAGTTGTTCAGAACGAAAGAAAGCACAGAGCCCCAGATTCTATGTTGTCCTGGAGAGCTTGCAGAGCACTGGGGAAAGGCAGGCAGAGAATTCCTTGCTAGCACCTTCTCTGTGCCTGGGAAGCAGAAGTGTTCACATTGCTTCTCAAGAATCGCTTTTGTGCAGAAAACAGTAACACTTGTTCAGAAGGAAAGAAAGCACAGAGCCCCAGATTTTATGTTGTCCTGGAGAGCTTGCAGAGCACTGGGGAAAGGCAGGCAGAGAATTCCTTGCTAGCACCTTCTCTGTGCCTGGGAAGCAGAAGTGTTCACATTGCTTCGCAAGAATCGCTTTTGTGCAGAAAACAGTAACACTTGTTCAGAAGGAAAGAAAGCACAGAGCCCCAGATTTTATGTTGTCCTGGAGAGCTTGCAGAGCACTGGGGAAAGGCAGGCAGAGAATTCCCTGCTAGCACCTTCTCTGTGCCTGGGAAGCAGAAGTGTACACATTGCTTCGCAGAATCGCTTTTGTGCAGAAAACACTAACACTTGTTCAGAAGGAAAGAAAGCACAGAGCACCAGATTCTATGTTGTCCTGGAGAGCTTGCAGAGCACTGGGGAAAGGCAGGCAGAGAATTCCCTGATAGCACCTTCTCTGTGCCTGGGAACCAAGTGTTCACATTGCTTCGCAAGAATCGCTTTTGTGCAGAAAACAGTAACACTTGTTCAGAATGAAAGAAAGCACAGAGCCCCAGATTCTATGTTGTCCTGGAGAGCTTGCAGAGCACTGGGGAAAGGCAGGCAGAGAATTCCCTGATAGCACCTTCTCTGTGCCTGTTCACATTGCTTCGCAGAATCGCTTTTGTGCAGAAAACACTAACACTTGTTCAGAAGGAAAGAAAGCACAGAGCCCCAGATTTTATGTTGTCCTGGAGAGCTTGCAGAGCACTGGGGAAAGGCAGGCAGAGAATTCCTTGCTAGCACCTTCTCTGTGCCTGGGAAGCAGAAGTGTTCACATTGCTTCGCAGAATCGCTTTTGTGCAGAAAACAGTAACACTTGTTCAGAAGGAAAGAAAGCACAGAGCCCCAGATTTTATGTTGCCCTGGAGAGCTTGCAGAGCACTGGGGAAAGGCAGGCAGAGAATTCCCTGCTAGCACCTTGTCTGTGCCTGGGAAGCAGAAGTGTACACATTGCTTCGCAGAATCGCTTTTGTGCAGAAAACACTAATACTTGTTCAGAAGGAAAGAAAGCACAGAGCACCAGATTCTATGTTGTCCTGGAGAGCTTGCAGAGCACTGGGGAAAGGCAGGCAGAGAATTCCCTGCTAGCACCTTCTCTGTGCCTGTTCACATTGCTTCGCAGAATTGCATTTGTGCAGAAAACAGTAACACTTGTTCAGAAGGAAAGAAAGCACAGAGCCCCAGATTCTATGTTGTCCTGGAGAGCTTGCAGAGCACTGGGGAAAGGCAGGCAGAGAATTCCTTGCTAGCACCTTCTCTGTGCCTGGGAAGCAGAAGTGTTCACATTGCTTCGCAGAATCGCTTTTGTGCAGAAAACAGTAACACTTGTTCAGAAGGAAAGAAAGCACAGAGCCCCAGATTTTATGTTGTGCTGGGGAGCTTGCAGAGCACTGGGGAAAGGCAGGCAGAGAATTCCTTGCTAGCACCTTCTCTGTGCCTGGGAAGCAGAAGTGTTCACATTGCTTCGCAGAATCGCTTTTGTGCAGAAAACAGTAACACTTGTTCAGAACGAAAGAAAGCACAGAGCCCCAGATTCTATGTTGTCCTGGAGAGCTTGCAGAGCACTGGGGAAAGGCAGGCAGAGAATTCCCTGATAGCACCTTCTCTGTACCTGTTCACATTGTTACGCAGAATCGCTTTTGTGCAGAAAACAGTAACAGTTGTTCAGAACGAAAGAAAGCACAGAGCCCCAGATTCTATGTTGTCCTGGAGAGCTTGCAGAGCACTGGGGAAAGGCAGGCAGAGAATTCCTTGCTAGCACCTTCTCTGTGCCTGGGAAGCAGAAGTGTTCACATTGCTTCGCAGAATCGCTTTTGTGCAGAAAACACTAATACTTGTTCAGAAGGAAAGAAAGCACAGAGCCCCAGATTTTATGTTGTCCTGGAGAGCTTGCAGAGCACTGGGGAAAGGCAGGCAGAGAATTCCCTGCTAGCACCTTCTCTGTGCCTGTTCACATTGCTTCGCAGAATCGCTTTTGTGCAGAAAACAGTAACACTTGTTCAGAAGGAAAGAAAGCACAGAGCCCCAGATTTGCTGTTGTCCTGGAGAGCTTGCAGAGCACTGGGGAAAGGCAGGCAGAGAATTCCCTGCTAGCACCTTCTCTGTGCCTGTTCACATTGCTTCGCAGAATTGCTTTTGTGCAGAAAACAGTAACACTTGTTCAGAAGGAAAGAAAGCACAGAGCCCCAGATTTTATGTTGTCCTGGAGAGCTTGCAGAGCACTGGGGAAAGGCAGGCAGAGAATTCCCTGATAGCACCTTCTCTGTACCTGTTCACATTGCTTCGCAGAATCGCTTTTGTGCAGAAAACAGTAACAGTTGTTCAGAACGAAAGAAAGCACAGAGCCCCAGATTCTATGTTGTCCTGGAGAGCTTGCAGAGCACTGGGGAAAGGCAGGCAGAGAATTCCTTGCTAGCACCTTCTCTGTGCCTGGGAAGCAGAAGTGTTCACATTGCTTCGCAGAATCGCTTTTGTGCAGAAAACAGTAACACTTGTTCAGAAGGAAAGAAAGCACAGAGCCCCAGATTCTATGTTGTCCTGGAGAGCTTGCAGAGCACTGGGGAAAGGCAGGCAGAGAATTCCCTGATAGCACCTTCTCTGTACCTGTTCACATTGTTTCGCAGAATCGCTTTTGTGCAGAAAACAGTAACACTTGTTCAGAACGAAAGAAAGCACAGAGCCCCAGATTTTATGTGGTCCTGGAGAGCTTGCAGAGCACTGGGGAAAGGCAGGCAGAGAATTCCCTGCTAGCACCTTCTCTGTGCCTGTTCACATTGCTTCGCAGAATTGCATTTGTGCAGAAAACAGTAACACTTGTTCAGAAGGAAAGAAAGCACAGAGCCCCAGATTCTATGTTGTCCTGGAGAGCTTGCAGAGCACTGGGGAAAGGCAGGCAGAGAATTCCTTGCTAGCACCTTCTCTGTGCCTGGGAAGCAGAAGTGTTCACATTGCTTCGCAGAATCGCTTTTGTGCAGAAAACAGTAACACTTGTTCAGAAGGAAAGAAAGCACAGAGCCCCAGATTTTATGTTGTCCTGGAGAGCTTGCAGAGCACTGGGGAAAGGCAGGCAGAGAATTCCTTGCTAGCACCTTCTCTGTGCCTGGGAAGCAGAAGTGTTCACATTGCTTCGCAGAATCGCTTTTGTGCAGAAAACAGTAACACTTGTTCAGAAGGAAAGAAAGCACAGAGCCCCAGATTCTATGTTGTCCTGGAGAGCTTGCAGAGCACTGGGGAAAGGCAGGCAGAGAATTCCCTGCTAGCACCTTCTCTGTGCCTGGGAAGCAGAAGTGTTCACATTGCTTCGCAAGAATCGCTTTTGTGCAGAAAACAGTAACAGTTGTTCAGAACGAAATAAAGCACAGAGCCCCAGATTCTATGTTGTCCTGGAGAGCTTGCAGAGCACTGGGGAAAGGCAGGCAGAGAATTCCCTGATAGCACCTTCTCTGTACCTGTTCACATTGTTTCGCAGAATCGCTTTTGTGCAGAAAACAGTAACACTTGTTCAGAACGAAAGAAAGCACAGAGCCCCAGATTTTATGTGGTCCTGGAGAGCTTGCAGAGCACTGGGGAAAGGCAGGCAGAGAATTCCCTGCTAGCACCTTCTCTGTGCCTGTTCACATTGCTTCGCAGAATTGCATTTGTGCAGAAAACAGTAACACTTGTTCAGAAGGAAAGAAAGCACAGAGCCCCAGATTCTATGTTGTCCTGGAGAGCTTGCAGAGCACTGGGGAAAGGCAGGCAGAGAATTCCTTGCTAGCACCTTCTCTGTGCCTGGGAAGCAGAAGTGTTCACATTGCTTCGCAGAATCGCTTTTGTGCAGAAAACAGTAACACTTGTTCAGAAGGAAAGAAAGCACAGAGCCCCAGATTTTATGTTGTCCTGGAGAGCTTGCAGAGCACTGGGGAAAGGCAGGCAGAGAATTCCTTGCTAGCACCTTCTCTGTGCCTGGGAAGCAGAAGTGTTCACATTGCTTCGCAGAATCGCTTTTGTGCAGAAAACAGTAACACTTGTTCAGAACGAAAGAAAGCACAGAGCCCCAGATTCTATGTTGTCCTGGAGAGCTTGCAGAGCACTGGGGAAAGGCAGGCAGAGAATTCCCTGATAGCACCTTCTCTGTACCTGTTCACATTGTTACGCAGAATCGCTTTTGTACAGAAAACAGTAACAGTTGTTCAGAACGAAAGAAAGCACAGAGCCCCAGATTCTATGTTGTCCTGGAGAGCTTGCAGAGCACTGGGGAAAGGCAGGCAGAGAATTCCTTGCTAGCACCTTCTCTGTGCCTGGGAAGCAGAAGTGTTCACATTGCTTCGCAGAATCGCTTTTGTGCAGAAAACACTAATACTTGTTCAGAAGGAAAGAAAGCACAGAGCCCCAGATTTTATGTTGTCCTGGAGAGCTTGCAGAGCACTGGGGAAAGGCAGGCAGAGAATTCCCTGCTAGCACCTTCTCTGTGCCTGTTCACATTGCTTCGCAGAATCGCTTTTGTGCAGAAAACAGTAACACTTGTTCAGAAGGAAAGAAAGCACAGAGCCCCAGATTTGCTGTTGTCCTGGAGAGCTTGCAGAGCACTGGGGAAAGGCAGGCAGAGAATTCCCTGCTAGCACCTTCTCTGTGCCTGGGAAGCAGAAGTGTTCACATTGCTTCGCAAGAATCGCTTTTGTGCAGAAAACAGTAACAGTTGTTCAGAACGAAATAAAGCACAGAGCCCCAGATTCTATGTTGTCCTGGAGAGCTTGCAGAGCACTTGGGAAAGGCAGGCAGAGAATTCCCTGATAGCACCTTCTCTGTACCTGTTCACATTGTTTCGCAGAATCGCTTTTGTGCAGAAAACAGTAACACTTGTTCAGAACGAAAGAAAGCACAGAGCCCCAGATTTTATGTGGTCCTGGAGAGCTTGCAGAGCACTGGGGAAAGGCAGGCAGAGAATTCCCTGCTAGCACCTTCTCTGTGCCTGTTCACATTGCTTCGCAGAATTGCATTTGTGCAGAAAACAGTAACACTTGTTCAGAAGGAAAGAAAGCACAGAGCCCCAGATTCTATGTTGTCCTGGAGAGCTTGCAGAGCACTGGGGAAAGGCAGGCAGAGAATTCCTTGCTAGCACCTTCTCTGTGCCTGGGAAGCAGAAGTGTTCACATTGCTTCGCAGAATCGCTTTTGTGCAGAAAACAGTAACACTTGTTCAGAAGGAAAGAAAGCACAGAGCCCCAGATTTTATGTTGTCCTGGGGAGCTTGCAGAGCACTGGGGAAAGGCAGGCAGAGAATTCCTTGCTAGCACCTTCTCTGTGCCTGGGAAGCAGAAGTGTTCACATTGCTTCGCAGAATCGCTTTTGTGCAGAAAACAGTAACACTTGTTCAGAACGAAAGAAAGCACAGAGCCCCAGATTCTATGTTGTCCTGGAGAGCTTGCAGAGCACTGGGGAAAGGCAGGCAGAGAATTCCCTGATAGCACCTTCTCTGTACCTGTTCACATTGTTACGCAGAATCGCTTTTGTGCAGAAAACAGTAACAGTTGTTCAGAACGAAAGAAAGCACAGAGCCCCAGATTCTATGTTGTCCTGGAGAGCTTGCAGAGCACTGGGGAAAGGCAGGCAGAGAATTCCTTGCTAGCACCTTCTCTGTGCCTGGGAAGCAGAAGTGTTCACATTGCTTCGCAGAATCGCTTTTGTGCAGAAAACACTAATACTTGTTCAGAAGGAAAGAAAGCACAGAGCCCCAGATTTTATGTTGTCCTGGAGAGCTTGCAGAGCACTGGGGAAAGGCAGGCAGAGAATTCCCTGCTAGCACCTTCTCTGTGCCTGTTCACATTGCTTCGCAGAATCGCTTTTGTGCAGAAAACAGTAACACTTGTTCAGAAGGAAAGAAAGCACAGAGCCCCAGATTTGCTGTTGTCCTGGAGAGCTTGCAGAGCACTGGGGAAAGGCAGGCAGAGAATTCCCTGCTAGCACCTTCTCTGTGCCTGTTCACATTGCTTCGCAGAATTGCTTTTGTGCAGAAAACAGTAACACTTGTTCAGAAGGAAAGAAAGCACAGAGCCCCAGATTTTATGTTGTCCTGGAGAGCTTGCAGAGCACTGGGGAAAGGCAGGCAGAGAATTCCCTGATAGCACCTTCTCTGTACCTGTTCACATTGCTTCGCAGAATCGCTTTTGTGCAGAAAACAGTAACAGTTGTTCAGAACGAAAGAAAGCACAGAGCCCCAGATTCTATGTTGTCCTGGAGAGCTTGCAGAGCACTGGGGAAAGGCAGGCAGAGAATTCCTTGCTAGCACCTTCTCTGTGCCTGGGAAGCAGAAGTGTTCACATTGCTTCGCAGAATCGCTTTTGTGCAGAAAACAGTAACACTTGTTCAGAAGGAAAGAAAGCACAGAGCCCCAGATTTGCTGTTGTCCTGGAGAGCTTGCAGAGCACTGGGGAAAGGCAGGCAGAGAATTCCCTGCTAGCACCTTCTCTGTGCCTGGGAAGCAGAAGTGTTCACATTGCTTCGCAAGAATCGCTTTTGTGCAGAAAACAGTAACACTTGTTCAGAACGAAAGAAAGCACAGAGCCCCAGATTCTATGTTGTCCTGGAGAGCTTGCAGAGCACTGGGGAAAGGCAGGCAGAGAATTCCCTGATAGCACCTTCTCTGTACCTGTTCACATTGTTTCGCAGAATCGCTTTTGTGCAGAAAACAGTAACACTTGTTCAGAACGAAAGAAAGCACAGAGCCCCAGATTTTATGTGGTCCTGGAGAGCTTGCAGAGCACTGGGGAAAGGCAGGCAGAGAATTCCCTGCTAGCACCTTCTCTGTGCCTGTTCACATTGCTTCGCAGAATTGCTTTTGTGCAGAAAACAGTAACACTTGTTCAGAAGGAAAGAAAGCACAGAGCCCCAGATTCTATGTTGTCCTGGAGAGCTTGCAGAGCACTGGGGAAAGGCAGGCAGAGAATTCCTTGCTAGCACCTTCTCTGTGCCTGGGAAGCAGAAGTGTTCACATTGCTTCGCAGAATCGCTTTTGTGCAGAAAACAGTAACACTTGTTCAGAACGAAAGAAAGCACAGAGCCCCAGATTCTATGTTGTCCTGGAGAGCTTGCAGAGCACTGGGGAAAGGCAGGCAGAGAATTCCCTGATAGCACCTTCTCTGTACCTCTTCACATTGTTTCGCAGAATCGGTTTTGTGCAGAAAACAGTAACAGTTGTTCAGAACGAAAGAAAGCACAGAGCCCCAGATTCTATGTTGTCCTGGAGAGCTTGCAGAGCACTGGGGAAAGGCAGGCAGAGAATTCCTTGCTAGCACCTTCTCTGTGCCTGGGAAGCAGAAGTGGTCACATTGCTTCGCAGAATCGCTTTTGTGCAGAAAACAGTAACACTTGTTCAGAAGGAAAGAAAGCACAGAGCCCCAGATTTTATGTTGTCCTGGAGAGCTTGCAGAGCACTGGGGAAAGGCAGGCAGAGAATTCCCTGCTAGCACCTTCTCTGTGCCTGTTCACATTGCTTCGCAGAATCGCTTCTGTGCAGAAAACAGTAACACTTGTTCAGAAGGAAAGAAAGCACAGAGCCCCAGATTTGCTGTTGTCCTGGAGAGCTTGCAGAGCACTGGGGAAAGGCAGGCAGAGAATTCCCTGCTAGCACCTTCTCTGTGCCTGTTCACATTGCTTCGCAGAATTGCTTTTGTGCAGAAAACAGTAACACTTGTTCAGAAGGAAAGAAAGCACAGAGCCCCAGATTTTATGTTGTCCTGGAGAGCTTGCAGAGCACTGGGGAAAGGCAGGCAGAGAATTCCCTGATAGCACCTTCTCTGTACCTGTTCACATTGCTTCGCAGAATCGCTTTTGTGCAGAAAACAGTAACACTTGTTCAGAAGGAAAGAAAGCACAGAGCCCCAGATTCTATGTTGTCCTGGAGAGCTTGCAGAGCACTGGGGAAAGGCAGGCAGAGAATTCCTTGCTAGCACCTTCTCTGTGCCTGGGAAGCAGAAGTGTTCACATTGCTTCGCAGAATCGCTTTTGTGCAGAAAACAGTAACACTTGTTCAGAAGGAAAGAAAGCACAGAGCCCCAGATTTTATGTTGTCCTGGAGAGCTTGCAGAGCACTGGGGAAAGGCAGGCAGAGAATTCCTTGCTAGCACCTTCTCTGTGCCTGGGAAGCAGAAGTGTTCACATTGCTTCGCAAGAATCGCTTTTGTGCAGAAAACAGTAACACTTGTTCAGAAGGAAAGAAAGCACAGAGCCCCAGATTTTATGTTGTCCTGGAGAGCTTGCAGAGCACTGGGGAAAGGCAGGCAGAGAATTCCCTGCTAGCACCTTCTCTGTGCCTGTTCACATTGCTTCGCAGAATTGCTTTTGTGCAGAAAACAGTAACACTTGTTCAGAAGGAAAGAAAGCACAGAGCCCCAGATTTTATGTTGTCCTGGAGAGCTTGCAGAGCACTGGGGAAAGGCAGGCAGAGAATTCCCTGATAGCACCTTCTCTGTACCTGTTCACATTGCTTCGCAGAATCGCTTTTGTGCAGAAAACAGTAACAGTTGTTCAGAACGAAAGAAAGCACAGAGCCCCAGATTCTATGTTGTCCTGGAGAGCTTGCAGAGCACTGGGGAAAGGCAGGCAGAGAATTCCTTGCTAGCACCTTCTCTGTGCCTGGGAAGCAGAAGTGTTCACATTGCTTCGCAGAATCGCTTTTGTGCAGAAAACAGTAACACTTGTTCAGAAGGAAAGAAAGCACAGAGCCCCAGATTTTATGTTGCCCTGGAGAGCTTGCAGAGCACTGGGGAAAGGCAGGCAGAGAATTCCCTGCAAGCACCTTCTCTGTGCCTGGGAAGCAGAAGTGTTCACATTGCTTCGCAAGAATCGCTTTTGTGCAGAAAACACTAACACTTGTTCAGAAGGAAAGAAAGCACAGAGCACCAGATTCTATGTTGTCCTGGAGAGCTTGCAGAGCACTGGGGAAAGGCAGGCAGAGAATTCCCTGATAGCACCTTCTCTGTGCCTGTTCACATTGCTTCGCAAGAATCGCTTTTGTGCAGAAAACAGTAACACTTGTTCAGAAGGAAAGAAAGCACAGAGCCCCAGATTCTATGTTGTCCTGGAGAGCTTGCAGAGCACTGGGGAAAGGCAGGCAGAGAATTCCCTGCTAGCACCTTCTCTGTGTCTGGGAAGCAGAAGTGTTCACATTGCTTCGCAGAATCGCTTTTGTGCAGAAAACAGTAACACTTGTTCAGAAGGAAAGAAAGCACAGAGCCCCAGATTTTATGTTGTCCTGGAGAGCTTGCAGAGCACTGGGGAAAGGCAGGCAGAGAATTCCTTGCTAGCACCTTCTCTGTGCCTGGGAAGCAGAAGTGTTCACATTGCTTCGCAAGAATCGCTTTTGTGCAGAAAACAGTAACACTTGTTCAGAAGGAAAGAAAGCACAGAGCCCCAGATTTTATGTTGTCCTGGAGAGCTTGCAGAGCACTGGGGAAAGGCAGGCAGAGAATTCCTTGCTAGCACCTTCTCTGTGCCTGGGAAGCAGAAGTGTTCACATTGCTTCGCAAGAATCGCTTTTGTGCAGAAAACAGTAACACTTGTTCAGAAGGAAAGAAAGCACAGAGCCCCAGATTTTATGTTGCCCTGGAGAGCTTGCAGAGCACTGGGGAAAGGCAGGCAGAGAATTCCCTGCAAGCACCTTCTCTGTGCCTGGGAAGCAGAAGTGTTCACATTGCTTCGCAGAATCGCTTTTGTGCAGAAAACAGTAACACTTGTTCAGAAGGAAAGAAAGCACAGAGCCCCAGATTCTATGTTGTCCTGGAGAGCTTGCAGAGCACTGGGGAAAGGCAGGCAGAGAATTCCCTGCTAGCACCTTCTCTGTGCCTGTTCACATTGCTTCGCAAGAATCGCTTTTGTGCAGAAAACATTAACACTTGTTCAGAACGAAAGAAAGCACAGAGCACCAGATTCTATGTTGTCCTGGAGAGCTTGCAGAGCACTGGGGAAAGGCAGGCAGAGAATTCCCTGCTAGCACCTTCTCTGTGCCTGGGAAGCAGAAGTGTTCACATTGCTTCGCAGGAATCGCTTTTGTGCAGAAAACAGTAACAGTTGTTCAGAACGAAAGAAAGCACAGAGCCCCAGATTCTATGTTGTCCTGGAGAGCTTGCAGAGCACTGGGGAAAGGCAGGCAGAGAATTCCTTGCTAGCACCTTCTCTGTGCCTGGGAAGCAGAAGTGTTCACATTGCTTCTCAAGAATCGCTTTTGTGCAGAAAACAGTAACACTTGTTCAGAAGGAAAGAAAGCACAGAGCCCCAGATTTTATGTTGTCCTGGAGAGCTTGCAGAGCACTGGGGAAAGGCAGGCAGAGAATTCCTTGCTAGCACCTTCTCTGTGCCTGGGAAGCAGAAGTGTTCACATTGCTTCGCAAGAATCGCTTTTGTGCAGAAAACAGTAACACTTGTTCAGAAGGAAAGAAAGCACAGAGCCCCAGATTTTATGTTGTCCTGGAGAGCTTGCAGAGCACTGGGGAAAGGCAGGCAGAGAATTCCCTGCTAGCACCTTCTCTGTGCCTGGGAAGCAGAAGTGTACACATTGCTTCGCAGAATCGCTTTTGTGCAGAAAACACTAACACTTGTTCAGAAGGAAAGAAAGCACAGAGCACCAGATTCTATGTTGTCCTGGAGAGCTTGCAGAGCACTGGGGAAAGGCAGGCAGAGAATTCCCTGATAGCACCTTCTCTGTGCCTGGGAACCAAGTGTTCACATTGCTTCGCAAGAATCGCTTTTGTGCAGAAAACAGTAACACTTGTTCAGAATGAAAGAAAGCACAGAGCCCCAGATTCTATGTTGTCCTGGAGAGCTTGCAGAGCACTGGGGAAAGGCAGGCAGAGAATTCCCTGATAGCACCTTCTCTGTGCCTGTTCACATTGCTTCGCAGAATCGCTTTTGTGCAGAAAACACTAACACTTGTTCAGAAGGAAAGAAAGCACAGAGCCCCAGATTTTATGTTGTCCTGGAGAGCTTGCAGAGCACTGGGGAAAGGCAGGCAGAGAATTCCTTGCTAGCACCTTCTCTGTGCCTGGGAAGCAGAAGTGTTCACATTGCTTCGCAGAATCGCTTTTGTGCAGAAAACAGTAACACTTGTTCAGAAGGAAAGAAAGCACAGAGCCCCAGATTTTATGTTGCCCTGGAGAGCTTGCAGAGCACTGGGGAAAGGCAGGCAGAGAATTCCCTGCTAGCACCTTGTCTGTGCCTGGGAAGCAGAAGTGTACACATTGCTTCGCAGAATCGCTTTTGTGCAGAAAACACTAATACTTGTTCAGAAGGAAAGAAAGCACAGAGCACCAGATTCTATGTTGTCCTGGAGAGCTTGCAGAGCACTGGGGAAAGGCAGGCAGAGAATTCCCTGATAGCACCTTCTCTGTGCCTGTTCACATTGCTTCGCAAGAATCACTTTTGTGCAGAAAACAGTAACACTTGTTCAGAACGAAAGAAAGCACAGAGCCCCAGATTCTATGTTGTCCTGGAGAGCTTGCAGAGCACTGGGGAAAGGCAGGCAGAGAATTCCTTGCTAGCACCTTCTCTGTGCCTGGGAAGCAGAAGTGTTCACATTGCTTCGCAGAATCGCTTTTGTGCAGAAAACAGTAACACTTGTTCAGAAGGAAAGAAAGCACAGAGCCCCAGATTTTATGTTGTCCTGGAGAGCTTGCAGAGCACTGGGGAAAGGCAGGCAGAGAATTCCTTGCTAGCACCTTCTCTGTGCCTGGGAAGCAGAAGTGTTCACATTGCTTCGCAGAATCGCTTTTGTGCAGAAAACAGTAACACTTGTTCAGAAGGAAAGAAAGCACAGAGCCCCAGATTCTATGTTGTCCTGGAGAGCTTGCAGAGCACTGGGGAAAGGCAGGCAGAGAATTCCCTGCTAGCACCTTCTCTGTGCCTGTTCACATTGCTTCGCAGAATTGCTTTTGTGCAGAAAACAGTAACACTTGTTCAGAAGGAAAGAAAGCACAGAGCCCCAGATTTTATGTTGTCCTGGAGAGCTTGCAGAGCACTGGGGAAAGGCAGGCAGAGAATTCCCTGATAGCACCTTCTCTGTACCTGTTCACATTGCTTCGCAGAATCGCTTTTGTGCAGAAAACAGTAACACTTGTTCAGAAGGAAAGAAAGCACAGAGCCCCAGATTCTATGTTGTCCTGGAGAGCTTGCAGAGCACTGGGGAAAGGCAGGCAGAGAATTCCTTGCTAGCACCTTCTCTGTGCCTGGGAAGCAGAAGTGTTCACATTGCTTCGCAGAATCGCTTTTGTGCAGAAAACAGTAACACTTGTTCAGAAGGAAAGAAAGCACAGAGCCCCAGATTTTATGTTGTCCTGGAGAGCTTGCAGAGCACTGGGGAAAGGCAGGCAGAGAATTCCTTGCTAGCACCTTCTCTGTGCCTGGGAAGCAGAAGTGTTCACATTGCTTCGCAAGAATCGCTTTTGTGCAGAAAACAGTAACACTTGTTCAGAAGGAAAGAAAGCACAGAGCCCCAGATTTTATGTTGTCCTGGAGAGCTTGCAGAGCACTGGGGAAAGGCAGGCAGAGAATTCCCTGCTAGCACCTTCTCTGTGCCTGTTCACATTGCTTCGCAGAATTGCTTTTGTGCAGAAAACAGTAACACTTGTTCAGAAGGAAAGAAAGCACAGAGCCCCAGATTTTATGTTGTCCTGGAGAGCTTGCAGAGCACTGGGGAAAGGCAGGCAGAGAATTCCCTGATAGCACCTTCTCTGTACCTGTTCACATTGCTTCGCAGAATCGCTTTTGTGCAGAAAACAGTAACAGTTGTTCAGAACGAAAGAAAGCACAGAGCCCCAGATTCTATGTTGTCCTGGAGAGCTTGCAGAGCACTGGGGAAAGGCAGGCAGAGAATTCCTTGCTAGCACCTTCTCTGTGCCTGGGAAGCAGAAGTGTTCACATTGCTTCGCAGAATCGCTTTTGTGCAGAAAACAGTAACACTTGTTCAGAAGGAAAGAAAGCACAGAGCCCCAGATTTTATGTTGCCCTGGAGAGCTTGCAGAGCACTGGGGAAAGGCAGGCAGAGAATTCCCTGCAAGCACCTTCTCTGTGCCTGGGAAGCAGAAGTGTTCACATTGCTTCGCAAGAATCGCTTTTGTGCAGAAAACACTAACACTTGTTCAGAAGGAAAGAAAGCACAGAGCACCAGATTCTATGTTGTCCTGGAGAGCTTGCAGAGCACTGGGGAAAGGCAGGCAGAGAATTCCCTGATAGCACCTTCTCTGTGCCTGTTCACATTGCTTCGCAAGAATCGCTTTTGTGCAGAAAACAGTAACACTTGTTCAGAAGGAAAGAAAGCACAGAGCCCCAGATTCTATGTTGTCCTGGAGAGCTTGCAGAGCACTGGGGAAAGGCAGGCAGAGAATTCCCTGCTAGCACCTTCTCTGTGTCTGGGAAGCAGAAGTGTTCACATTGCTTCGCAGAATCGCTTTTGTGCAGAAAACAGTAACACTTGTTCAGAAGGAAAGAAAGCACAGAGCCCCAGATTTTATGTTGTCCTGGAGAGCTTGCAGAGCACTGGGGAAAGGCAGGCAGAGAATTCCTTGCTAGCACCTTCTCTGTGCCTGGGAAGCAGAAGTGTTCACATTGCTTCGCAGAATCGCTTTTGTGCAGAAAACAGTAACACTTGTTCAGAAGGAAAGAAAGCACAGAGCCCCAGATTTTATGTTGTCCTGGAGAGCTTGCAGAGCACTGGGGAAAGGCAGGCAGAGAATTCCTTGCTAGCACCTTCTCTGTGCCTGGGAAGCAGAAGTGTTCACATTGCTTCGCAAGAATCGCTTTTGTGCAGAAAACAGTAACACTTGTTCAGAAGGAAAGAAAGCACAGAGCCCCAGATTTTATGTTGCCCTGGAGAGCTTGCAGAGCACTGGGGAAAGGCAGGCAGAGAATTCCCTGCAAGCACCTTCTCTGTGCCTGGGAAGCAGAAGTGTTCACATTGCTTCGCAGAATCGCTTTTGTGCAGAAAACAGTAACACTTGTTCAGAAGGAAAGAAAGCACAGAGCCCCAGATTCTATGTTGTCCTGGAGAGCTTGCAGAGCACTGGGGAAAGGCAGGCAGAGAATTCCCTGCTAGCACCTTCTCTGTGCCTGTTCACATTGCTTCGCAAGAATCGCTTTTGTGCAGAAAACATTAACACTTGTTCAGAACGAAAGAAAGCACAGAGCACCAGATTCTATGTTGTCCTGGAGAGCTTGCAGAGCACTGGGGAAAGGCAGGCAGAGAATTCCCTGCTAGCACCTTCTCTGTGCCTGGGAAGCAGAAGTGTTCACATTGCTTCGCAGGAATCGCTTTTGTGCAGAAAACAGTAACAGTTGTTCAGAACGAAAGAAAGCACAGAGCCCCAGATTCTATGTTGTCCTGGAGAGCTTGCAGAGCACTGGGGAAAGGCAGGCAGAGAATTCCTTGCTAGCACCTTCTCTGTGCCTGGGAAGCAGAAGTGTTCACATTGCTTCTCAAGAATCGCTTTTGTGCAGAAAACAGTAACACTTGTTCAGAAGGAAAGAAAGCACAGAGCCCCAGATTTTATGTTGTCCTGGAGAGCTTGCAGAGCACTGGGGAAAGGCAGGCAGAGAATTCCTTGCTAGCACCTTCTCTGTGCCTGGGAAGCAGAAGTGTTCACATTGCTTCGCAAGAATCGCTTTTGTGCAGAAAACAGTAACACTTGTTCAGAAGGAAAGAAAGCACAGAGCCCCAGATTTTATGTTGTCCTGGAGAGCTTGCAGAGCACTGGGGAAAGGCAGGCAGAGAATTCCCTGCTAGCACCTTCTCTGTGCCTGGGAAGCAGAAGTGTACACATTGCTTCGCAGAATCGCTTTTGTGCAGAAAACACTAACACTTGTTCAGAAGGAAAGAAAGCACAGAGCACCAGATTCTATGTTGTCCTGGAGAGCTTGCAGAGCACTGGGGAAAGGCAGGCAGAGAATTCCCTGATAGCACCTTCTCTGTGCCTGGGAACCAAGTGTTCACATTGCTTCGCAAGAATCGCTTTTGTGCAGAAAACAGTAACACTTGTTCAGAATGAAAGAAAGCACAGAGCCCCAGATTCTATGTTGTCCTGGAGAGCTTGCAGAGCACTGGGGAAAGGCAGGCAGAGAATTCCCTGATAGCACCTTCTCTGTGCCTGTTCACATTGCTTCGCAGAATCGCTTTTGTGCAGAAAACACTAACACTTGTTCAGAAGGAAAGAAAGCACAGAGCCCCAGATTTTATGTTGTCCTGGAGAGCTTGCAGAGCACTGGGGAAAGGCAGGCAGAGAATTCCTTGCTAGCACCTTCTCTGTGCCTGGGAAGCAGAAGTGTTCACATTGCTTCGCAGAATCGCTTTTGTGCAGAAAACAGTAACACTTGTTCAGAAGGAAAGAAAGCACAGAGCCCCAGATTTTATGTTGCCCTGGAGAGCTTGCAGAGCACTGGGGAAAGGCAGGCAGAGAATTCCCTGCTAGCACCTTGTCTGTGCCTGGGAAGCAGAAGTGTACACATTGCTTCGCAGAATCGCTTTTGTGCAGAAAACACTAATACTTGTTCAGAAGGAAAGAAAGCACAGAGCACCAGATTCTATGTTGTCCTGGAGAGCTTGCAGAGCACTGGGGAAAGGCAGGCAGAGAATTCCCTGATAGCACCTTCTCTGTGCCTGTTCACATTGCTTCGCAAGAATCACTTTTGTGCAGAAAACAGTAACACTTGTTCAGAACGAAAGAAAGCACAGAGCCCCAGATTCTATGTTGTCCTGGAGAGCTTGCAGAGCACTGGGGAAAGGCAGGCAGAGAATTCCTTGCTAGCACCTTCTCTGTGCCTGGGAAGCAGAAGTGTTCACATTGCTTCGCAGAATCGCTTTTGTGCAGAAAACAGTAACACTTGTTCAGAAGGAAAGAAAGCACAGAGCCCCAGATTTTATGTTGTCCTGGAGAGCTTGCAGAGCACTGGGGAAAGGCAGGCAGAGAATTCCTTGCTAGCACCTTCTCTGTGCCTGGGAAGCAGAAGTGTTCACATTGCTTCGCAGAATCGCTTTTGTGCAGAAAACAGTAACACTTGTTCAGAAGGAAAGAAAGCACAGAGCCCCAGATTCTATGTTGTCCTGGAGAGCTTGCAGAGCACTGGGGAAAGGCAGGCAGAGAATTCCCTGCTAGCACCTTCTCTGTGCCTGTTCACATTGCTTCGCAGAATCGCTTTTGTGCAGAAAACACTAACACTTGTTCAGAAGGAAAGAAAGCACAGAGCCCCAGATTTTATGTTGTCCTGGAGAGCTTGCAGAGCACTGGGGAAAGGCAGGCAGAGAATTCCTTGCTAGCACCTTCTCTGTGCCTGGGAAGCAGAAGTGTTCACATTGCTTCGCAGAATCGCTTTTGTGCAGAAAACAGTAACACTTGTTCAGAAGGAAAGAAAGCACAGAGCCCCAGATTTTATGTTGTCCTGGAGAGCTTGCAGAGCACTGGGGAAAGGCAGGAAGAGAATTCCCTGCTAGCACCTTCTCTGTGCCTGGGAAGCAGAAGTGTACACATTGCTTCGCAGAATCGCTTTTGTGCAGAAAACACTAACACTTGTTCAGAAGGAAAGAAAGCACAGAGCACCAGATTCTATGTTGTCCTGGAGAGCTTGCAGAGCACTGGGGAAAGGCAGGCAGAGAATTCCCTGCTAGCACCTTCTCTGTGCCTGTTCACATTGCTTCGCAGAATCGCTTTTGTGCAGAAAACACTAACACTTGTTCAGAAGGAAAGAAAGCACAGAGCCCCAGATTTTATGTTGTCCTGGAGAGCTTGCAGAGCACTGGGGAAAGGCAGGCAGAGAATTCCTTGCTAGCACCTTCTCTGTGCCTGGGAAGCAGAAGTGTTCACATTGCTTCGCAGAATCGCTTTTGTGCAGAAAACAGTAACACTTGTTCAGAAGGAAAGAAAGCACAGAGCCCCAGATTTTATGTTGCCCTGGAGAGCTTGCAGAGCACTGGGGAAAGGCAGGCAGAGAATTCCCTGCTAGCACCTTCTCTGTGCCTGGGAAGCAGAAGTGTACACATTGCTTCGCAGAATCGCTTTTGTGCAGAAAACACTAACACTTGTTCAGAAGGAAAGAAAGCACAGAGCACCAGATTCTATGTTGTCCTGGAGAGCTTGCAGAGCACTGGGGAAAGGCAGGCAGAGAATTCCCTGATAGCACCTTCTCTGTGCCTGTTCACATTGCTTCGCAAGAATCGCTTTTGTGCAGAAAACAGTAACACTTGTTCAGAACGAAAGAAAGCACAGAGCCCCAGATTCTATGTTGTCCTGGAGAGCTTGCAGAGCACTGGGGAAAGGCAGGCAGAGAATTCCTTGCTAGCACCTTCTCTGTGCCTGGGAAGCAGAAGTGTTCACATTGCTTCGCAGAATCGCTTTTGTGCAGAAAACAGTAACACTTGTTCAGAAGGAAAGAAAGCACAGAGCCCCAGATTTTATGTTGTCCTGGAGAGCTTGCAGAGCACTGGGGAAAGGCAGGCAGAGAATTCCTTGCTAGCACCTTCTCTGTGCCTGGGAAGCAGAAGTGTTCACATTGCTTCGCAGAATCGCTTTTGTGCAGAAAACAGTAACACTTGTTCAGAAGGAAAGAAAGCACAGAGCCCCAGATTTTATGTTGTCCTGGAGAGCTTGCAGAGCACTGGGGAAAGGCAGGCAGAGAATTCCTTGCTAGCACCTTCTCTGTGCCTGGGAAGCAGAAGTGTTCACATTGCTTCGCAGAATCGCTTTTGTGCAGAAAACAGTAACACTTGTTCAGAAGGAAAGAAAGCACAGAGCCCCAGATTCTATGTTGTCCTGGAGAGCTTGCAGAGCACTGGGGAAAGGCAGGCAGAGAATTCCCTGCTAGCACCTTCTCTGTGCCTGTTCACATTGCTTCGCAGAATCGCTTTTGTGCAGAAAACACTAACACTTGTTCAGAACGAAAGAAAGCACAGAGCCCCAGATTTGCTGTTGTCCTGGAGAGCTTGCAGAGCACTGGGGAAAGGCAGGCAGAGAATTCCTTGCTAGCACCTTCTCTGTGCCTGGGAAGCAGAAGTGTTCACATTGCTTCGCAGAATCGCTTTTGTGCAGAAAACAGTAACACTTGTTCAGAAGGAAAGAAAGCACAGAGCCCCAGATTTTATGTTGCCCTGGAGAGCTTGCAGAGCACTGGGGAAAGGCAGGCAGAGAATTCCCTGCTAGCACCTTCTCTGTGCCTGGGAAGCAGAAGTGTTCACATTGCTTCGCAGAATCGCTTTTGTGCAGAAAACACTAACACTTGTTCAGAAGGAAAGAAAGCACAGAGCACCAGATTCTATGTTGTCCTGGAGAGCTTGCAGAGCACTGGGGAAAGGCAGGCAGAGAATTCCTTGCTAGCACCTTCTCTGTGCCTGGGAAGCAGAAGTGTTCACATTGCTTCGCAGAATCGCTTTTGTGCAGAAAACAGTAACACTTGTTCAGAAGGAAAGAAAGCACAGAGCCCCAGATTTTATGTTGTCCTGGAGAGCTTGCAGAGCACTGGGGAAAGGCAGGCAGAGAATTCCTTGCTAGCACCTTCTCTGTGCCTGGGAAGCAGAAGTGTTCACATTGCTTCGCAGAATCGCTTTTGTGCAGAAAACAGTAACACTTGTTCAGAAGGAAAGAAAGCACAGAGCCCCAGATTTTATGTTGTCCTGGAGAGCTTGCAGAGCACTGGGGAAAGGCAGGCAGAGAATTCCTTGCTAGCACCTTCTCTGTGCCTGGGAAGCAGAATAGTTCACATTGCTTCGCAAGAATCGCTTTTGTGCAGAAAACAGTAACACTTGTTCAGAAGGAAAGAAAGCACAGAGCCCCAGATTTTATGTTGCCCTGGAGAGCTTGCAGAGCACTGGGGAAAGGCAGGCAGAGAATTCCCTGCAAGCACCTTCTCTGTGCCTGGGAAGCAGAAGTGTTCACATTGCTTCGCAGAATCGCTTTTGTGCAGAAAACAGTAACACTTGTTCAGAAGGAAAGAAAGCACAGAGCACCAGATTCTATGTTGTCCTGGAGAGCTTGCAGAGCACTGGGGAAAGGCAGGCAGAGAATTCCCTGCTAGCACCTTCTCTGTGCCTGTTCACATTGCTTCGCAGAATCGCTTTTGTGCAGAAAACACTAACACTTGTTCAGAAGGAAAGAAAGCACAGAGCCCCAGATTTTATGTTGTCCTGGAGAGCTTGCAGAGCACTGGGGAAAGGCAGGCAGAGAATTCCTTGCTAGCACCTTCTCTGTGCCTGTGAAGCAGAAGTGTTCACATTGCTTCGCAGAATCGCTTTTGTGCAGAAAACAGTAACACTTGTTCAGAAGGAAAGAAAGCACAGAGCCCCAGATTTTATGTTGCCCTGGAGAGCTTGCAGAGCACTGGGGAAAGGCAGGCAGAGAATTCCCTGCTAGCACCTTCTCTGTGCCTGGGAAGCAGAAGTGTTCACATTGCTTCGCAGAATCGCTTTTGTGCAGAAAACACTAACACTTGTTCAGAAGGAAAGAAAGCACAGAGCACCAGATTCTATGTTGTCCTGGAGAGCTTGCAGAGCACTGGGGAAAGGCAGGCAGAGAATTCCCTGCTAGCACCTTCTCTGTGCCTGTTCACATTGCTTCGCAGAATCGCTTTTGTGCAGAAAACACTAACACTTGTTCAGAAGGAAAGAAAGCACAGAGCACCAGATTCTATGTTGTCCTGGAGAGCTTGCAGAGCACTGGGGAAAGGCAGGCAGAGAATTCCTTGCTAGCACCTTCTCTGTGCCTGGGAAGCAGAAGTGTTCACATTGCTTCGCAGAATCGCTTTTGTGCAGAAAACAGTAACACTTGTTCAGAAGGAAAGAAAGCACAGAGCCCCAGATTTTATGTTGCCCTGGAGAGCTTGCAGAGCACTGGGGAAAGGCAGGCAGAGAATTCCCTGCTAGCACCTTCTCTGTGCCTGGGAAGCAGAAGTGTACACATTGCTTCGCAGAATCGCTTTTGTGCAGAAAACAGTAACACTTGTTCAGAAGGAAAGAAAGCACAGAGCCCCAGATTTTATGTTGTCCTGGAGAGCTTGCAGAGCACTGGGGAAAGGCAGGCAGAGAATTCCTTGCTAGCACCTTCTCTGTGCCTGGGAAGCAGAAGTGTTCACATTGCTTCACAAGAATCGCTTTTGTGCAGAAAACAGTAACACTTGTTCAGAAGGAAAGAAAGCACAGAGCCCCAGATTTTATGTTGCCCTGGAGAGCTTGCAGAGCACTGGGGAAAGGCAGGCAGAGAATTCCCTGCAAGCACCTTCTCTGTGCCTGGGAAGCAGAAGTGTTCACATTGCTTCGCAGAATCGCTTTTGTGCAGAAAACAGTAACACTTGTTCAGAAGGAAAGAAAGCACAGAGCCCCAGATTCTATGTTGTCCTGGAGAGCTTGCAGAGCACTGGGGAAAGGCAGGCAGAGAATTCCCTGCTAGCACCTTCTCTGTGCCTGTTCACATTGCTTCACAGAATCGCTTTTGTGCAGAAAACACTAACACTTGTTCAGAAGGAAAGAAAGCACAGAGCCCCAGATTCTATGTTGTCCTGGAGAGCTTGCAGAGCACTGGGGAAAGGCAGGCAGAGAATTCCCTGCTAGCACCTTCTCTGTGCCTGTTCACATTGCTTCGCAGAATCGCTTTTGTGCAGAAAACACTAACACTTGTTCAGAAGGAAAGAAAGCACAGAGCCCCAGATTTTATGTTGTCCTGGAGAGCTTGCAGAGCACTGGGGAAAGGCAGGCAGAGAATTCCTTGCTAGCACCTTCTCTGTGCCTGGGAAGCAGAAGTGTTCACATTGCTTCGCAGAATCGCTTTTGTGCAGAAAACAGTAACACTTGTTCAGAAGGAAAGAAAGCACAGAGCCCCAGATTTTATGTTGTCCTGGAGAGCTTGCAGAGCACTGGGGAAAGGCAGGCAGAGAATTCCCTGCTAGCACCTTCTCTGTGCCTGGGAAGCAGAAGTGTACACATTGCTTCGCAGAATCGCTTTTGTGCAGAAAACACTAACACTTGTTCAGAAGGAAAGAAAGCACAGAGCACCAGATTCTATGTTGTCCTGGAGAGCTTGCAGAGCACTGGGGAAAGGCAGGCAGAGAATTCCCTGCTAGCACCTTCTCTGTGCCTGTTCACATTGCTTCGCAGAATCGCTTTTGTGCAGAAAACACTAACACTTGTTCAGAAGGAAAGAAAGCACAGAGCCCCAGATTTTATGTTGTCCTGGAGAGCTTGCAGAGCACTGGGGAAAGGCAGGCAGAGAATTCCTTGCTAGCACCTTCTCTGTGCCTGGGAAGCAGAAGTGTTCACATTGCTTCGCAGAATCGCTTTTGTGCAGAAAACAGTAACACTTGTTCAGAAGGAAAGAAAGCACAGAGCCCCAGATTTTATGTTGCCCTGGAGAGCTTGCAGAGCACTGGGGAAAGGCAGGCAGAGAATTCCCTGCTAGCACCTTCTCTGTGCCTGGGAAGCAGAAGTGTACACATTGCTTCGCAGAATCGCTTTTGTGCAGAAAACACTAACACTTGTTCAGAAGGAAAGAAAGCACAGAGCACCAGATTCTATGTTGTCCTGGAGAGCTTGCAGAGCACTGGGGAAAGGCAGGCAGAGAATTCCCTGATAGCACCTTCTCTGTGCCTGTTCACATTGCTTCGCAAGAATCGCTTTTGTGCAGAAAACAGTAACACTTGTTCAGAAGGAAAGAAAGCACAGAGCCCCAGATTCTATGTTGTCCTGGAGAGCTTGCAGAGCACTGGGGAAAGGCAGGCAGAGAATTCCTTGCTAGCACCTTCTCTGTGCCTGGGAAGCAGAAGTGTTCACATTGCTTCGCAGAATCGCTTTTGTGCAGAAAACAGTAACACTTGTTCAGAAGGAAAGAAAGCACAGAGCCCCAGATTTTATGTTGTCCTGGAGAGCTTGCAGAGCACTGGGGAAAGGCAGGCAGAGAATTCCTTGCTAGCACCTTCTCTGTGCCTGGGAAGCAGAAGTGTTCACATTGCTTCGCAGAATCGCTTTTGTGCAGAAAACAGTAACACTTGTTCAGAAGGAAAGAAAGCACAGAGCCCCAGATTTTATGTTGTCCTGGAGAGCTTGCAGAGCACTGGGGAAAGGCAGGCAGAGAATTCCTTGCTAGCACCTTCTCTGTGCCTGGGAAGCAGAAGAGTTCACATTGCTTCACAAGAATCGCTTTTGTGCAGAAAACAGTAACACTTGTTCAGAAGGAAAGAAAGCACAGAGCCCCAGATTTTATGTTGCCCTGGAGAGCTTGCAGAGCACTGGGGAAAGGCAGGCAGAGAATTCCCTGCAAGCACCTTCTCTGTGCCTGGGAAGCAGAAGTGTTCACATTGCTTCGCAGAATCGCTTTTGTGCAGAAAACAGTAACACTTGTTCAGAAGGAAAGAAAGCACAGAGCCCCAGATTCTATGTTGTCCTGGAGAGCTTGCAGAGCACTGGGGAAAGGCAGGCAGAGAATTCCCTGCTAGCACCTTCTCTGTGCCTGTTCACATTGCTTCGCAGAATCGCTTTTGTGCAGAAAACACTAACACTTGTTCAGAAGGAAAGAAAGCACAGAGCCCCAGATTTTATGTTGTCCTGGAGAGCTTGCAGAGCACTGGGGAAAGGCAGGCAGAGAATTCCTTGCTAGCACCTTCTCTGTGCCTGGGAAGCAGAAGTGTTCACATTGCTTCGCAAGAATCGCTTTTGTGCAGAAAACAGTAACACTTGTTCAGAAGGAAAGAAAGCACAGAGCCCCAGATTTTATGTTGCCCTGGAGAGCTTGCAGAGCACTGGGGAAAGGCAGGCAGAGAATTCCCTGCTAGCACCTTCTCTGTGCCTGGGAAGCAGAAGTGTACACATTGCTTCGCAGAATCGCTTTTGTGCAGAAAACACTAACACTTGTTCAGAAGGAAAGAAAGCACAGAGCACCAGATTCTATGTTGTCCTGGAGAGCTTGCAGAGCACTGGGGAAAGGCAGGCAGAGAATTCCCTGCTAGCACCTTCTCTGTGCCTGTTCACATTGCTTCGCAGAATCGCTTTTGTGCAGAAAACACTAACACTTGTTCAGAAGGAAAGAAAGCACAGAGCCCCAGATTTTATGTTGTCCTGGAGAGCTTGCAGAGCACTGGGGAAAGGCAGGCAGAGAATTCCTTGCTAGCACCTTCTCTGTGCCTGGGAAGCAGAAGTGTTCACATTGCTTCGCAGAATCGCTTTTGTGCAGAAAACAGTAACACTTGTTCAGAAGGAAAGAAAGCACAGAGCCCCAGATTTTATGGTGCCCTGGAGAGCTTGCAGAGCACTGGGGAAAGGCAGGCAGAGAATTCCCTGCTAGCACCTTCTCTGTGCCTGGGAAGCAGAAGTGTACACATTGCTTCGCAGAATCGCTTTTGTGCAGAAAACACTAACACTTGTTCAGAAGGAAAGAAAGCACAGAGCCCCAGATTCTATGTTGTCCTGGAGAGCTTGCAGAGCACTGGGGAAAGGCAGGCAGAGAATTCCCTGATAGCACCTTCTCTGTGCCTGTTCACATTGCTTCGCAAGAATCGCTTTTGTGCAGAAAACAGTAACACTTGTTCAGAACGAAAGAAAGCACAGAGCCCCAGATTCTATGTTGTCCTGGAGAGCTTGCAGAGCACTGGGGAAAGGCAGGCAGAGAATTCCTTGCTAGCACCTTCTCTGTGCCTGGGAAGCAGAAGTGTTCACATTGCTTCGCAGAATCGCTTTTGTGCAGAAAACAGTAACACTTGTTCAGAAGGAAAGAAAGCACAGAGCCCCAGATTTTATGTTGTCCTGGAGAGCTTGCAGAGCACTGGGGAAAGGCAGGCAGAGAATTCCTTGCTAGCACCTTCTCTGTGCCTGGGAAGCAGAAGTGTTCACATTGCTTCGCAGAATCGCTTTTGTGCAGAAAACAGTAACACTTGTTCAGAAGGAAAGAAAGCACAGAGCCCCAGATTTTATGTTGTCCTGGAGAGCTTGCAGAGCACTGGGGAAAGGCAGGCAGAGAATTCCTTGCTAGCACCTTCTCTGTGCCTGGGAAGCAGAAGAGTTCACATTGCTTCACAAGAATCGCTTTTGTGCAGAAAACAGTAACACTTGTTCAGAAGGAAAGAAAGCACAGAGCCCCAGATTTTATGTTGCCCTGGAGAGCTTGCAGAGCACTGGGGAAAGGCAGGCAGAGAATTCCCTGCAAGCACCTTCTCTGTGCCTGGGAAGCAGAAGTGTTCACATTGCTTCGCAGAATCGCTTTTGTGCAGAAAACAGTAACACTTGTTCAGAAGGAAAGAAAGCACAGAGCCCCAGATTCTATGTTGTCCTGGAGAGCTTGCAGAGCACTGGGGAAAGGCAGGCAGAGAATTCCCTGCTACCACCTTCTCTGTGCCTGTTCACATTGCTTCGCAAGAATCGCTTTTGTGCAGAAAACATTAACACTTGTTCAGAACGAAAGAAAGCACAGAGCCCCAGATTCTATGTTGTCCTGGAGAGCTTGCAGAGCACTGGGGAAAGGCAGGCAGAGAATTCCCTGCTAGCACCTTCTCTGTGCCTGGGAAGCAGAAGTGTTCACATTGCTTCGCAGGAATCGCTTTTGTGCAGAAAACAGTAACAGTTGTTCAGAACGAAAGAAAGCACAGAGCCCCAGATTCTATGTTGTCCTGGAGAGCTTGCAGAGCACTGGGGAAAGGCAGGCAGAGAATTCCCTGCAAGCACCTTCTCTGTGCCTGGGAAGCAGAAGTGTTCACATTGCTTCGCAGAATCGCTTTTGTGCAGAAAACAGTAACACTTGTTCAGAAGGAAAGAAAGCACAGAGCCCCAGATTTTATGTTGCCCTGGAGAGCTTGCAGAGCACTGGGGAAAGGCAGGCAGAGAATTCCCTGCTAGCACCTTCTCTGTGCCTGGGAAGCAGAAGTGTACACATTGCTTCGCAGAATCGCTTTTGTGCAGAAAACACTAACACTTGTTCAGAAGGAAAGAAAGCACAGAGCACCAGATTCTATGTTGTCCTGGAGAGCTTGCAGAGCACTGGGGAAAGGCAGGCAGAGAATTCCCTGATAGCACCTTCTCTGTGCCTGTTCACATTGCTTCGCAAGAATCACTTTTGTGCAGAAAACAGTAACACTTGTTCAGAACGAAAGAAAGCACAGAGCCCCAGATTCTATGTTGTCCTGGAGAGCTTGCAGAGCACTGGGGAAAGGCAGGCAGAGAATTCCTTGCTAGCACCTTCTCTGTGCCTGGGAAGCAGAAGTGTTCACATTGCTTCGCAAGAATCGCTTTTGTGCAGAAAACAGTAACACTTGTTCAGAACGAAAGAAAGCACAGAGCCCCAGATTTTATGTTGTCCTGGAGAGCTTGCAGAGCACTGGGGAAAGGCAGGCAGAGAATTCCTTGCTAGCACCTTCTCTGTGCCTGGGAAGCAGAAGTGTTCACATTGCTTCGCAGAATCGCTTTTGTGCAGAAAACAGTAACACTTGTTCAGAAGGAAAGAAAGCACAGAGCCCCAGATTTTATGTTGTCCTGGAGAGCTTGCAGAGCACTGGGGAAAGGCAGGCAGAGAATTCCTTGCTAGCACCTTCTCTGTGCCTGGGAAGCAGAAGAGTTCACATTGCTTCACAAGAATCGCTTTTGTGCAGAAAACAGTAACACTTGTTCAGAAGGAAAGAAAGCACAGAGCCCCAGATTTTATGTTGCCCTGGAGAGCTTGCAGAGCACTGGGGAAAGGCAGGCAGAGAATTCCCTGCAAGCACCTTCTCTGTGCCTGGGAAGCAGAAGTGTTCACATTGCTTCGCAGAATCGCTTTTGTGCAGAAAACAGTAACACTTGTTCAGAAGGAAAGAAAGCACAGAGCCCCAGATTCTATGTTGTCCTGGAGAGCTTGCAGAGCACTGGGGAAAGGCAGGCAGAGAATTCCCTGATAGCACCTTCTCTGTGCCTGTTCACATTGCTTCGCAAGAATCGCTTTTGTGCAGAAAACAGTAACACTTGTTCAGAACGAAAGAAAGCACAGAGCCCCAGATTCTATGTTGTCCTGGAGAGCTTGCAGAGCACTGGGGAAAGGCAGGCAGAGAATTCCCTGCTAGCACCTTCTCTGTGCCTGGGAAGCAGAAGTGTTCACATTGCTTTGCAGGAATCGCTTTTGTGCAGAAAACAGTAACAGTTGTTCAGAACGAAAGAAAGCACAGAGCCCCAGATTCTATGTTGTCCTGGAGAGCTTGCAGAGCACTGGGGAAAGGCAGGCAGAGAATTCCCTGATAGCACCTTCTCTGTGCCTGTTCACATTGCTTCGCAGAATCGCTTTTGTGCAGAAAACAGTAACAGTTGTTCAGAACGAAAGAAAGCACAGAGCCCCAGATTCTATGTTGTCCTGGAGAGCTTGCAGAGCACTGGGGAAAGGCAGGCAGAGAATTCCCTGCAAGCACCTTCTCTGTGCCTGGGAAGCAGAAGTGTTCACATTGCTTCGCAGGAATCGCTTTTGTGCAGAAAACAGTAACAGTTGTTCAGAACGAAAGAAAGCACAGAGCCCCAGATTCTATGTTGTCCTGGAGAGCTTGCAGAGCACTGGGGAAAGGCAGGCAGAGAATTCCCTGATAGCACCTTCTCTGTGCCTGGGAAGCAGAAGTGTTCACATTGCTTCGCAGAATCGCTTTTGTGCAGAAAACAGTAACACTTGTTCAGAAGGAAAGAAAGCACAGAGCCCCAGATTTTATGTTGCCCTGGAGAGCTTGCAGAGCACTGGGGAAAGGCAGGCAGAGAATTCCCTGATAGCACCTTCTCTGTGCCTGGGAAGCAGAAGTGTACACATTGCTTCGCAGAATCGCTTTTGTGCAGAAAACACTAACACTTGTTCAGAAGGAAAGAAAGCACAGAGCACCAGATTCTATGTTGTCCTGGAGAGCTTGCAGAGCACTGGGGAAAGGCAGGCAGAGAATTCCCTGATAGCACCTTCTCTGTGCCTGTTCACATTGCTTCGCAGAATCGCTTTTGTGCAGAAAACAGTAACACTTGTTCAGAACGAAAGAAAGCACAGAGCCCCAGATTCTATGTTGTCCTGGAGAGCTTGCAGAGCACTGGGGAAAGGCAGGCAGAGAATTCCTTGCTAGCACCTTCTCTGTGCCTGGGAAGCAGAACTGTTCACATTGCTTCGCAAGAATCGCTTTTGTGCAGAAAACAGTAACACTTGTTCAGAAGGAAAGAAAGCACAGAGCCCCAGATTTTATGTTGCCCTGGAGAGCTTGCAGAGCACTGGGGAAAGGCACGCAGAGAATTCCCTGCTAGCACATTCTCTGTGCCTGGGAAGCAGAAGTGTTCACATTGCTTCGCAGAATCGCTTTTGTGCAGAAAACAGTAACACTTGTTCAGAAGGAAAGAAAGCACAGAGCCCCAGATTCTATGTTGTCCTGGAGAGCTTGCAGAGCACTGGGGAAAGGCAGGCAGAGAATTCCCTGCTAGTACCTTCTCTGTGCCTGTTCACATTGCTTCGCAAGAATCGCTTTTGTGCAGAAAACAGTAACACTTGTTCAGAACGAAAGAAAGCACAGAGCCCCAGATTCTATGTTGTCCTGGAGAGCTTGCAGAGCACTGGGGAAAGGCAGGCAGAGAATTCCCTGCTAGCACCTTCTCTGTGCCTGGGAAGCAGAAGTGTTCACATTGCTTCGCAGGAATCGCTTTTGTGCAGAAAACAGTAACAGTTGTTCAGAACGAAAGAAAGCACAGAGCCCCAGATTCTATGTTGTCCTGGAGAGCTTGCAGAGCACTGGGGAAAGGCAGGCAGAGAATTCCCTGATAGCACCTTCTCTGTGCCTGTTCACTTTGCTTCGCAAGAATCGCTTTTGTGCAGAAAACAGTAACACTTGTTCAGAACGAAAGAAAGCACAGAGCCCCAGATTCTATGTTGTCCTGGAGAGCTTGCAGAGCACTGGGGAAAGGCAGGCAGAGAATTCCTTGCTAGCACCTTCTCTGTGCCTGGGAAGCAGAAGTGTTCACATTGCTTCGCAAGAATCGCTTTTGTGCAGAAAACAGTAACACTTGTTCAGAAGGAAAGAAAGCACAGAGCCCCAGATTTTATGTTGCCCTGGAGAGCTTGCAGAGCACTGGGGAAAGGCAGGCAGAGAATTCCCTGCAAGCACCTTCTCTGTGCCTGGGAAACAGAAGTGTTCACATTGCTTCGCAGAATCGCTTTTGTGCAGAAAACAGTAACACTTGTTCAGAAGGAAAGAAAGCACAGAGCCCCAGATTCTATGTTGTCCTGGAGAGCTTGCAGAGCACTGGGGAAAGGCAGGCAGAGAATTCCCTGCTAGCACCTTCTCTGTGCCTGTTCACATTGCTTCGCAAGAATCGCTTTTGTGCAGAAAACAGTAACACTTGTTCAGAACGAAAGAAAGCACAGAGCCCCAGATTCTATGTTGTCCTGGAGAGCTTGCAGAGCACTGGGGAAAGGCAGGCAGAGAATTCCCTGCTAGCACCTTCTCTGTGCCTGGGAAGCAGAAGTGTTCACATTGCTTCGCAGGAATCGCTTTTGTGCAGAAAACAGTAACAGTTGTTCAGAACGAAAGAAAGCACAGAGCCCCAGATTCTATGTTGTCCTGGAGAGCTTGCAGAGCACTGGGGAAAGGCAGGCAGAGAATTCCCTGATAGCACCTTCTCTGTGCCTGGGAAGCAGAAGTGTTCACATTGCTTCGCAGAATCGCTTTTGTGCAGAAAACAGTAACACTTGTTCAGAAGGAAAGAAAGCACAGAGCCCCAGATTTTATGTTGCCCTGGAGAGCTTGCAGAGCACTGGGGAAAGGCAGGCAGAGAATTCCCTGCTAGCACCTTCTCTGTGCCTGGGAAGCAGAAGTGTACACATTGCTTCGCAGAATCGCTTTTGTGCAGAAAACACTAACACTTGTTCAGAAGGAAAGAAAGCACAGAGCACCAGATTCTATGTTGTCCTGGAGAGCTTGCAGAGCACTGGGGAAAGGCAGGCAGAGAATTCCCTGATAGCACCTTCTCTGTGCCTGTTCACATTGCTTCGCAAGAATCGCTTTTGTGCAGAAAACAGTAACACTTGTTCAGAAGGAAAGAAAGCACAGAGCCCCAGATTTTATGTTGCCCTGGAGAGCTTGCAGAGCACTGGGGAAAGGCAGGCAGAGAATTCCCTGCAAGCACCTTCTCTGTGCCTGGGAAGCAGAAGTGTTCACATTGCTTCGCAGAATCGCTTTTGTGCAGAAAACAGTAACACTTGTTCAGAAGGAAAGAAAGCACAGAGCCCCAGATTCTATGTTGTCCTGGAGAGCTTGCAGAGCACTGGGGAAAGGCAGGCAGAGAATTCCCTGCAAGCACCTTCTCTGTGCCTGGGAAGCAGAAGTGTTCACATTGCTTCGCAGAATCGCTTTTGTGCAGAAAACAGTAACACTTGTTCAGAAGGAAAGAAAGCACAGAGCCCCAGATTCTATGTTGTCCTGGAGAGCTTGCAGAGCACTGGGGAAAGGCAGGCAGAGAATTCCCTGCTAGCACCTTCTCTGTGCCTGTTCACATTGCTTCGCAAGAATCGCTTTTGTGCAGAAAACAGTAACACTTGTTCAGAACGAAAGAAAGCACAGAGCCCCAGATTCTATGTTGTCCTGGAGAGCTTGCAGAGCACTGGGGAAAGGCAGGCAGAGAATTCCCTGCTAGCACCTTCTCTGTGCCTGGGAAGCAGAAGTGTTCACATTGCTTCGCAGGAATCGCTTTTGTGCAGAAAACAGTAACAGTTGTTCAGAACGAAAGAAAGCACAGAGCCCCAGATTCTATGTTGTCCTGGAGAGCTTGCAGAGCACTGGGGAAAGGCAGGCAGAGAATTCCCTGCTAGCACCTTCTCTGTGCCTGTTCACATTGCTTCGCAGAATCGCTTTTGTGCAGAAAACAGTAACAGTTGTTCAGAACGAAAGAAAGCACAGAGCCCCAGATTCTATGTTGTCCTGGAGAGCTTGCAGAGCACTGGGGAAAGGCAGGCAGAGAATTCCTTGCTAGCACCTTCTCTGTGCCTGGGAAGCAGAAGTGTTCACATTGCTTCGCAGAATCGCTTTTGTGCAGAAAACAGTAACACTTGTTCAGAAGGAAAGAAAGCACAGAGCCCCAGATTTTATGTTGTCCTGGAGAGCTTGCAGAGCACTGGGGAAAGGCAGGCAGAGAATTCCCTGATAGCACCTTCTCTGTGCCTGGGAAGCAGAAGTGTTCACATTGCTTCGCAAGAATCGCTTTTGTGCAGAAAACAGTAACACTTGTTCAGAAGGAAAGAAAGCACAGAGCCCCAGATTTTATGTTGTCCTGGAGAGCTTGCAGAGCACTGGGGAAAGGCAGGCAGAGAATTCCCTGCTAGCACCTTCTCTGTGCCTGTTCACATTGCTTCGCAGAATTGCTTTTGTGCAGAAAACAGTAACACTTGTTCAGAAGGAAAGAAAGCACAGAGCACCAGATTTGCTGTTGTCCTGGAGAGCTTGCAGAGCACTGGGGAAAGGCAGGCAGAGAATTCCTTGCTAGCACCTTCTCTGTGCCTGGGAAGCAGAAGTGTTCACATTGCTTCGCAGAATCGCTTTTGTGCAGAAAACAGTAACACTTGTTCAGAAGGAAAGAAAGCACAGAGCCCCAGATTTTATGTTGTCCTGGAGAGCTTGCAGAGCACTGGGGAAAGGCAGGCAGAGAATTCCTTGCTAGCACCTTCTCTGTGCCTGGGAAGCAGAAGTGTTCACATTGCTTCGCAGAATCGCTTTTGTGCAGAAAACAGTAACACTTGTTCAGAAGGAAAGAAAGCACAGAGCCCCAGATTCTATGTTGTCCTGGAGAGCTTGCAGAGCACTGGGGAAAGGCAGGCAGAGAATTCCCTGCTAGCACCTTCTCTGTGCCTGGGAAGCAGAAGTGTTCACATTGCTTCGCAAGAATCGCTTTTGTGCAGAAAACAGTAACAGTTGTTCAGAACGAAATAAAGCACAGAGCCCCAGATTCTATGTTGTCCTGGAGAGCTTGCAGAGCACTGGGGAAAGGCAGGCAGAGAATTCCCTGATAGCACCTTCTCTGTACCTGTTCACATTGTTTCGCAGAATCGCTTTTGTGCAGAAAACAGTAACACTTGTTCAGAACGAAAGAAAGCACAGAGCCCCAGATTTTATGTGGTCCTGGAGAGCTTGCAGAGCACTGGGGAAAGGCAGGCAGAGAATTCCCTGCTAGCACCTTCTCTGTGCCTGTTCACATTGCTTCGCAGAATTGCATTTGTGCAGAAAACAGTAACACTTGTTCAGAAGGAAAGAAAGCACAGAGCCCCAGATTCTATGTTGTCCTGGAGAGCTTGCAGAGCATTGGGGAAAGGCAGGCAGAGAATTCCTTGCTAGCACCTTCTCTGTGCCTGGGAAGCAGAAGTGTTCACATTGCTTCGCAGAATCGCTTTTGTGCAGAAAACAGTAACACTTGTTCAGAAGGAAAGAAAGCACAGAGCCCCAGATTTTATGTTGTCCTGGAGAGCTTGCAGAGCACTGGGGAAAGGCAGGCAGAGAATTCCTTGCTAGCACCTTCTCTGTGCCTGGGAAGCAGAAGTGTTCACATTGCTTCGCAGAATCGCTTTTGTGCAGAAAACAGTAACACTTGTTCAGAAGGAAAGAAAGCACAGAGCCCCAGATTCTATGTTGTCCTGGAGAGCTTGCAGAGCACTGGGGAAAGGCAGGCAGAGAATTCCCTGCTAGCACCTTCTCTGTGCCTGGGAAGCAGAAGTGTTCACATTGCTTCGCAAGAATCGCTTTTGTGCAGAAAACAGTAACAGTTGTTCAGAACGAAATAAAGCACAGAGCCCCAGATTCTATGTTGTCCTGGAGAGCTTGCAGAGCACTGGGGAAAGGCAGGCAGAGAATTCCCTGATAGCACCTTCTCTGTACCTGTTCACATTGCTTCGCAGAATCGCTTTTGTGCAGAAAACAGTAACACTTGTTCAGAACGAAAGAAAGCACAGAGCCCCAGATTTTATGTGGTCCTGGAGAGCTTGCAGAGCACTGGGGAAAGGCAGGCAGAGAATTCCCTGCTAGCACCTTCTCTGTGCCTGTTCACATTGCTTCGCAGAATTGCATTTGTGCAGAAAACAGTAACACTTGTTCAGAAGGAAAGAAAGCACAGAGCCCCAGATTCTATGTTGTCCTGGAGAGCTTGCAGAGCACTGGGGAAAGGCAGGCAGAGAATTCCTTGCTAGCACCTTCTCTGTGCCTGGGAAGCAGAAGTGTTCACATTGCTTCGCAGAATCGCTTTTGTGCAGAAAACAGTAACACTTGTTCAGAAGGAAAGAAAGCACAGAGCCCCAGATTTTATGTTGTCCTGGAGAGCTTGCAGAGCACTGGGGAAAGGCAGGCAGAGAATTCCTTGCTAGCACCTTCTCTGTGCCTGGGAAGCAGAAGTGTTCACATTGCTTCGCAGAATCGCTTTTGTGCAGAAAACAGTAACACTTGTTCAGAACGAAAGAAAGCACAGAGCCCCAGATTCTATGTTGTCCTGGAGAGCTTGCAGAGCACTGGGGAAAGGCAGGCAGAGAATTCCCTGATAGCACCTTCTCTGTACCTGTTCACATTGTTACGCAGAATCGCTTTTGTACAGAAAACAGTAACAGTTGTTCAGAACGAAAGAAAGCACAGAGCCCCAGATTCTATGTTGTCCTGGAGAGCTTGCAGAGCACTGGGGAAAGGCAGGCAGAGAATTCCTTGCTAGCACCTTCTCTGTGCCTGGGAAGCAGAAGTGTTCACATTGCTTCGCAGAATCGCTTTTGTGCAGAAAACACTAATACTTGTTCAGAAGGAAAGAAAGCACAGAGCCCCAGATTTTATGTTGTCCTGGAGAGCTTGCAGAGCACTGGGGAAAGGCAGGCAGAGAATTCCCTGCTAGCACCTTCTCTGTGCCTGTTCACATTGCTTCGCAGAATCGCTTTTGTGCAGAAAACAGTAACACTTGTTCAGAAGGAAAGAAAGCACAGAGCCCCAGATTTGCTGTTGTCCTGGAGAGCTTGCAGAGCACTGGGGAAAGGCAGGCAGAGAATTCCCTGCTAGCACCTTCTCTGTGCCTGGGAAGCAGAAGTGTTCACATTGCTTCGCAAGAATCGCTTTTGTGCAGAAAACAGTAACAGTTGTTCAGAACGAAATAAAGCACAGAGCCCCAGATTCTATGTTGTCCTGGAGAGCTTGCAGAGCACTGGGGAAAGGCAGGCAGAGAATTCCCTGATAGCACCTTCTCTGTACCTGTTCACATTGTTTCGCAGAATCGCTTTTGTGCAGAAAACAGTAACACTTGTTCAGAACGAAAGAAAGCACAGAGCCCCAGATTTTATGTGGTCCTGGAGAGCTTGCAGAGCACTGGGGAAAGGCAGGCAGAGAATTCCCTGCTAGCACCTTCTCTGTGCCTGTTCACATTGCTTCGCAGAATTGCATTTGTGCAGAAAACAGTAACACTTGTTCAGAAGGAAAGAAAGCACAGAGCCCCAGATTCTATGTTGTCCTGGAGAGCTTGCAGAGCACTGGGGAAAGGCAGGCAGAGAATTCCTTGCTAGCACCTTCTCTGTGCCTGGGAAGCAGAAGTGTTCACATTGCTTCGCAGAATCGCTTTTGTGCAGAAAACAGTAACACTTGTTCAGAAGGAAAGAAAGCACAGAGCCCCAGATTTTATGTTGTCCTGGGGAGCTTGCAGAGCACTGGGGAAAGGCAGGCAGAGAATTCCTTGCTAGCACCTTCTCTGTGCCTGGGAAGCAGAAGTGTTCACATTGCTTCGCAGAATCGCTTTTGTGCAGAAAACAGTAACACTTGTTCAGAACGAAAGAAAGCACAGAGCCCCAGATTCTATGTTGTCCTGGAGAGCTTGCAGAGCACTGGGGAAAGGCAGGCAGAGAATTCCCTGATAGCACCTTCTCTGTACCTGTTCACATTGTTACGCAGAATCGCTTTTGTGCAGAAAACAGTAACAGTTGTTCAGAACGAAAGAAAGCACAGAGCCCCAGATTCTATGTTGTCCTGGAGAGCTTGCAGAGCACTGGGGAAAGGCAGGCAGAGAATTCCTTGCTAGCACCTTCTCTGTGCCTGGGAAGCAGAAGTGTTCACATTGCTTCGCAGAATCGCTTTTGTGCAGAAAACACTAATACTTGTTCAGAAGGAAAGAAAGCACAGAGCCCCAGATTTTATGTTGTCCTGGAGAGCTTGCAGAGCACTGGGGAAAGGCAGGCAGAGAATTCCCTGCTAGCACCTTCTCTGTGCCTGTTCACATTGCTTCGCAGAATCGCTTTTGTGCAGAAAACAGTAACACTTGTTCAGAAGGAAAGAAAGCACAGAGCCCCAGATTTGCTGTTGTCCTGGAGAGCTTGCAGAGCACTGGGGAAAGGCAGGCAGAGAATTCCCTGCTAGCACCTTCTCTGTGCCTGGGAAGCAGAAGTGTTCACATTGCTTCGCAAGAATCGCTTTTGTGCAGAAAACAGTAACAGTTGTTCAGAACGAAATAAAGCACAGAGCCCCAGATTCTATGTTGTCCTGGAGAGCTTGCAGAGCACTGGGGAAAGGCAGGCAGAGAATTCCCTGATAGCACCTTCTCTGTACCTGTTCACATTGTTTCGCAGAATCGCTTTTGTGCAGAAAACAGTAACACTTGTTCAGAACGAAAGAAAGCACAGAGCCCCAGATTTTATGTGGTCCTGGAGAGCTTGCAGAGCACTGGGGAAAGGCAGGCAGAGAATTCCCTGCTAGCACCTTCTCTGTGCCTGTTCACATTGCTTCGCAGAATTGCATTTGTGCAGAAAACAGTAACACTTGTTCAGAAGGAAAGAAAGCACAGAGCCCCAGATTCTATGTTGTCCTGGAGAGCTTGCAGAGCACTGGGGAAAGGCAGGCAGAGAATTCCTTGCTAGCACCTTCTCTGTGCCTGGGAAGCAGAAGTGTTCACATTGCTTCGCAGAATCGCTTTTGTGCAGAAAACAGTAACACTTGTTCAGAAGGAAAGAAAGCACAGAGCCCCAGATTTTATGTTGTCCTGGGGAGCTTGCAGAGCACTGGGGAAAGGCAGGCAGAGAATTCCTTGCTAGCACCTTCTCTGTGCCTGGGAAGCAGAAGTGTTCACATTGCTTCGCAGAATCGCTTTTGTGCAGAAAACAGTAACACTTGTTCAGAACGAAAGAAAGCACAGAGCCCCAGATTCTATGTTGTCCTGGAGAGCTTGCAGAGCACTGGGGAAAGGCAGGCAGAGAATTCCCTGATAGCACCTTCTCTGTACCTGTTCACATTGTTACGCAGAATCGCTTTTGTGCAGAAAACAGTAACAGTTGTTCAGAACGAAAGAAAGCACAGAGCCCCAGATTCTATGTTGTCCTGGAGAGCTTGCAGAGCACTGGGGAAAGGCAGGCAGAGAATTCCTTGCTAGCACCTTCTCTGTGCCTGGGAAGCAGAAGTGTTCACATTGCTTCGCAGAATCGCTTTTGTGCAGAAAACACTAATACTTGTTCAGAAGGAAAGAAAGCACAGAGCCCCAGATTTTATGTTGTCCTGGAGAGCTTGCAGAGCACTGGGGAAAGGCAGGCAGAGAATTCCCTGCTAGCACCTTCTCTGTGCCTGTTCACATTGCTTCGCAGAATCGCTTTTGTGCAGAAAACAGTAACACTTGTTCAGAAGGAAAGAAAGCACAGAGCCCCAGATTTGCTGTTGTCCTGGAGAGCTTGCAGAGCACTGGGGAAAGGCAGGCAGAGAATTCCCTGCTAGCACCTTCTCTGTGCCTGTTCACATTGCTTCGCAGAATTGCTTTTGTGCAGAAAACAGTAACACTTGTTCAGAAGGAAAGAAAGCACAGAGCCCCAGATTTTATGTTGTCCTGGAGAGCTTGCAGAGCACTGGGGAAAGGCAGGCAGAGAATTCCCTGATAGCACCTTCTCTGTACCTGTTCACATTGCTTCGCAGAATCGCTTTTGTGCAGAAAACAGTAACAGTTGTTCAGAACGAAAGAAAGCACAGAGCCCCAGATTCTATGTTGTCCTGGAGAGCTTGCAGAGCACTGGGGAAAGGCAGGCAGAGAATTCCTTGCTAGCACCTTCTCTGTGCCTGGGAAGCAGAAGTGTTCACATTGCTTCGCAGAATCGCTTTTGTGCAGAAAACAGTAACACTTGTTCAGAAGGAAAGAAAGCACAGAGCCCCAGATTTTATGTTGTCCTGGAGAGCTTGCAGAGCACTGGGGAAAGGCAGGCAGAGAATTCCTTGCTAGCACCTTCTCTGTGCCTGGGAAGCAGAAGTGTTCACATTGCTTCGCAAGAATCGCTTTTGTGCAGAAAACAGTAACACTTGTTCAGAAGGAAAGAAAGCACAGAGCCCCAGATTTTATGTTGTCCTGGAGAGCTTGCAGAGCACTGGGGAAAGGCAGGCAGAGAATTCCCTGCTAGCACCTTCTCTGTGCCTGTTCACATTGCTTCGCAGAATCGCTTTTGTGCAGAAAACAGTAACACTTGTTCAGAAGGAAAGAAAGCACAGAGCCCCAGATTTGCTGTTGTCCTGGAGAGCTTGCAGAGCACTGGGGAAAGGCAGGCAGAGAATTCCCTGATAGCACCTTCTCTGTGCCTGGGAAGCAGAAGTGTACACATTGCTTCGCAGAATCGCTTTTGTGCAGAAAACACTAACACTTGTTCAGAAGGAAAGAAAGCACAGAGCACCAGATTCTATGTTGTCCTGGAGAGCTTGCAGAGCACTGGGGAAAGGCAGGCAGAGAATTCCCTGATAGCACCTTCTCTGTACCTGTTCACATTGTTTCGCAGAATCGCTTTTGTGCAGAAAACAGTAACACTTGTTCAGAACGAAAGAAAGCACAGAGCCCCATATTCTATGTTGTCCTGGAGAGCTGGCAGAGCACTGGGGAAAGGCAGGCAGAGAATTCCCTGCTAGCACCTTCTCTGTGCCTGTTCACATTGCTTCGCAGAATCGCTTTTGTGCAGAAAACAGTAACACTTGTTCAGAAGGAAAGAAAGCACAGAGCCCCAGATTTGCTGTTGTCCTGGAGAGCTTGCAGAGCACTGGGGAAAGGCAGGCAGAGAATTCCCTGCTAGCACCTTCTCTGTGCCTGGGAAGCAGAAGTGTTCACATTGCTTCGCAAGAATCGCTTTTGTGCAGAAAACAGTAACAGTTGTTCAGAACGAAATAAAGCACAGAGCCCCAGATTCTATGTTGTCCTGGAGAGCTTGCAGAGCACTGGGGAAAGGCAGGCAGAGAATTCCCTGATAGCACCTTCTCTGTACCTGTTCACATTGTTTCGCAGAATCGCTTTTGTGCAGAAAACAGTAACACTTGTTCAGAACGAAAGAAAGCACAGAGCCCCAGATTTTATGTGGTCCTGGAGAGCTTGCAGAGCACTGGGGAAAGGCAGGCAGAGAATTCCCTGCTAGCACCTTCTCTGTGCCTGTTCACATTGCTTCGCAGAATTGCATTTGTGCAGAAAACAGTAACACTTGTTCAGAAGGAAAGAAAGCACAGAGCCCCAGATTCTATGTTGTCCTGGAGAGCTTGCAGAGCACTGGGGAAAGGCAGGCAGAGAATTCCTTGCTAGCACCTTCTCTGTGCCTGGGAAGCAGAAGTGTTCACATTGCTTCGCAGAATCGCTTTTGTGCAGAAAACAGTAACACTTGTTCAGAAGGAAAGAAAGCACAGAGCCCCAGATTTTATGTTGTCCTGGGGAGCTTGCAGAGCACTGGGGAAAGGCAGGCAGAGAATTCCTTGCTAGCACCTTCTCTGTGCCTGGGAAGCAGAAGTGTTCACATTGCTTCGCAGAATCGCTTTTGTGCAGAAAACAGTAACACTTGTTCAGAACGAAAGAAAGCACAGAGCCCCAGATTCTATGTTGTCCTGGAGAGCTTGCAGAGCACTGGGGAAAGGCAGGCAGAGAATTCCCTGATAGCACCTTCTCTGTACCTGTTCACATTGTTACGCAGAATCGCTTTTGTGCAGAAAACAGTAACAGTTGTTCAGAACGAAAGAAAGCACAGAGCCCCAGATTCTATGTTGTCCTGGAGAGCTTGCAGAGCACTGGGGAAAGGCAGGCAGAGAATTCCTTGCTAGCACCTTCTCTGTGCCTGGGAAGCAGAAGTGTTCACATTGCTTCGCAGAATCGCTTTTGTGCAGAAAACACTAATACTTGTTCAGAAGGAAAGAAAGCACAGAGCCCCAGATTTTATGTTGTCCTGGAGAGCTTGCAGAGCACTGGGGAAAGGCAGGCAGAGAATTCCCTGCTAGCACCTTCTCTGTGCCTGTTCACATTGCTTCGCAGAATCGCTTTTGTGCAGAAAACAGTAACACTTGTTCAGAAGGAAAGAAAGCACAGAGCCCCAGATTTGCTGTTGTCCTGGAGAGCTTGCAGAGCACTGGGGAAAGGCAGGCAGAGAATTCCCTGCTAGCACCTTCTCTGTGCCTGGGAAGCAGAAGTGTTCACATTGCTTCGCAAGAATCGCTTTTGTGCAGAAAACAGTAACAGTTGTTCAGAACGAAATAAAGCACAGAGCCCCAGATTCTATGTTGTCCTGGAGAGCTTGCAGAGCACTGGGGAAAGGCAGGCAGAGAATTCCCTGATAGCACCTTCTCTGTACCTGTTCACATTGTTTCGCAGAATCGCTTTTGTGCAGAAAACAGTAACACTTGTTCAGAACGAAAGAAAGCACAGAGCCCCAGATTTTATGTGGTCCTGGAGAGCTTGCAGAGCACTGGGGAAAGGCAGGCAGAGAATTCCCTGCTAGCACCTTCTCTGTGCCTGTTCACATTGCTTCGCAGAATTGCATTTGTGCAGAAAACAGTAACACTTGTTCAGAAGGAAAGAAAGCACAGAGCCCCAGATTCTATGTTGTCCTGGAGAGCTTGCAGAGCACTGGGGAAAGGCAGGCAGAGAATTCCTTGCTAGCACCTTCTCTGTGCCTGGGAAGCAGAAGTGTTCACATTGCTTCGCAGAATCGCTTTTGTGCAGAAAACAGTAACACTTGTTCAGAAGGAAAGAAAGCACAGAGCCCCAGATTTTATGTTGTCCTGGGGAGCTTGCAGAGCACTGGGGAAAGGCAGGCAGAGAATTCCTTGCTAGCACCTTCTCTGTGCCTGGGAAGCAGAAGTGTTCACATTGCTTCGCAGAATCGCTTTTGTGCAGAAAACAGTAACACTTGTTCAGAACGAAAGAAAGCACAGAGCCCCAGATTCTATGTTGTCCTGGAGAGCTTGCAGAGCACTGGGGAAAGGCAGGCAGAGAATTCCCTGCTAGCACCTTCTCTGTACCTGTTCACATTGTTACGCAGAATCGCTTTTGTGCAGAAAACAGTAACAGTTGTTCAGAACGAAAGAAAGCACAGAGCCCCAGATTCTATGTTGTCCTGGAGAGCTTGCAGAGCACTGGGGAAAGGCAGGCAGAGAATTCCTTGCTAGCACCTTCTCTGTGCCTGGGAAGCAGAAGTGTTCACATTGCTTCGCAGAATCGCTTTTGTGCAGAAAACACTAATACTTGTTCAGAAGGAAAGAAAGCACAGAGCCCCAGATTTTATGTTGTCCTGGAGAGCTTGCAGAGCACTGGGGAAAGGCAGGCAGAGAATTCCCTGCTAGCACCTTCTCTGTGCCTGTTCACATTGCTTCGCAGAATCGCTTTTGTGCAGAAAACAGTAACACTTGTTCAGAAGGAAAGAAAGCACAGAGCCCCAGATTTGCTGTTGTCCTGGAGAGCTTGCAGAGCACTGGGGAAAGGCAGGCAGAGAATTCCCTGCTAGCACCTTCTCTGTGCCTGTTCACATTGCTTCGCAGAATTGCTTTTGTGCAGAAAACAGTAACACTTGTTCAGAAGGAAAGAAAGCACAGAGCCCCAGATTTTATGTTGTCCTGGAGAGCTTGCAGAGCACTGGGGAAAGGCAGGCAGAGAATTCCCTGATAGCACCTTCTCTGTACCTGTTCACATTGCTTCGCAGAATCGCTTTTGTGCAGAAAACAGTAACAGTTGTTCAGAACGAAAGAAAGCACAGAGCCCCAGATTCTATGTTGTCCTGGAGAGCTTGCAGAGCACTGGGGAAAGGCAGGCAGAGAATTCCTTGCTAGCACCTTCTCTGTGCCTGGGAAGCAGAAGTGTTCACATTGCTTCGCAGAATCGCTTTTGTGCAGAAAACAGTAACACTTGTTCAGAAGGAAAGAAAGCACAGAGCCCCAGATTTTATGTTGTCCTGGAGAGCTTGCAGAGCACTGGGGAAAGGCAGGCAGAGAATTCCTTGCTAGCACCTTCTCTGTGCCTGGGAAGCAGAAGTGTTCACATTGCTTCGCAAGAATCGCTTTTGTGCAGAAAACAGTAACACTTGTTCAGAAGGAAAGAAAGCACAGAGCCCCAGATTTTATGTTGTCCTGGAGAGCTTGCAGAGCACTGGGGAAAGGCAGGCAGAGAATTCCCTGCTAGCACCTTCTCTGTGCCTGTTCACATTGCTTCGCAGAATCGCTTTTGTGCAGAAAACAGTAACTCTTGTTCAGAAGGAAAGAAAGCACAGAGCCCCAGATTTGCTGTTGTCCTGGAGAGCTTGCAGAGCACTGGGGAAAGGCAGGCAGAGAATTCCCTGATAGCACCTTCTCTGTGCCTGGGAAGCAGAAGTGTACACATTGCTTCGCAGAATCGCTTTTGTGCAGAAAACACTAACACTTGTTCAGAAGGAAAGAAAGCACAGAGCACCAGATTCTATGTTGTCCTGGAGAGCTTGCAGAGCACTGGGGAAAGGCAGGCAGAGAATTCCCTGATAGCACCTTCTCTGTACCTGTTCACATTGTTTCGCAGAATCGCTTTTGTGCAGAAAACAGTAACACTTGTTCAGAACGAAAGAAAGCACAGAGCCCCAGATTTTATGTGGTCCTGGAGAGCTTGCAGAGCACTGGGGAAAGGCAGGCAGAGAATTCCCTGCTAGCACCTTCTCTGTGCCTGTTCACATTGCTTCGCAGAATTGCTTTTGTGCAGAAAACAGTAACACTTGTTCAGAAGGAAAGAAAGCACAGAGCCCCAGATTCTATGTTGTCCTGGAGAGCTTGCAGAGCACTGGGGAAAGGCAGGCAGAGAATTCCTTGCTAGCACCTTCTCTGTGCCTGGGAAGCAGAAGTGTTCACATTGCTTCGCAGAATCGCTTTTGTGCAGAAAACAGTAACACTTGTTCAGAACGAAAGAAAGCACAGAGCCCCAGATTCTATGTTGTCCTGGAGAGCTTGCAGAGCACTGGGGAAAGGCAGGCAGAGAATTCCCTGATAGCACCTTCTCTGTACCTGTTCACATTGTTTCGCAGAATCGCTTTTGTGCAGAAAACAGTAACAGTTGTTCAGAACGAAAGAAAGCACAGAGCCCCAGATTCTATGTTGTCCTGGAGAGCTTGCAGAGCACTGGGGAAAGGCAGGCAGAGAATTCCTTGCTAGCACCTTCTCTGTGCCTGGGAAGCAGAAGTGGTCACATTGCTTCGCAGAATCGCTTTTGTGCAGAAAACAGTAACACTTGTTCAGAAGGAAAGAAAGCACAGAGCCCCAGATTTTATGTTGTCCTGGAGAGCTTGCAGAGCACTGGGGAAAGGCAGGCAGAGAATTCCCTGCTAGCACCTTCTCTGTGCCTGTTCACATTGCTTCGCAGAATCGCTTCTGTGCAGAAAACAGTAACACTTGTTCAGAAGGAAAGAAAGCACAGAGCCCCAGATTTGCTGTTGTCCTGGAGAGCTTGCAGAGCACTGGGGAAAGGCAGGCAGAGAATTCCCTGCTAGCACCTTCTCTGTGCCTGTTCACATTGCTTCGCAGAATTGCTTTTGTGCAGAAAACAGTAACACTTGTTCAGAAGGAAAGAAAGCACAGAGCCCCAGATTTTATGTTGTCCTGGAGAGCTTGCAGAGCACTGGGGAAAGGCAGGCAGAGAATTCCCTGATAGCACCTTCTCTGTACCTGTTCACATTGCTTCGCAGAATCGCTTTTGTGCAGAAAACAGTAACAGTTGTTCAGAACGAAAGAAAGCACAGAGCCCCAGATTCTATGTTGTCCTGGAGAGCTTGCAGAGCACTGGGGAAAGGCAGGCAGAGAATTCCTTGCTAGCACCTTCTCTGTGCCTGGGAAGCAGAAGTGTTCACATTGCTTCGCAGAATCGCTTTTGTGCAGAAAACAGTAACACTTGTTCAGAAGGAAAGAAAGCACAGAGCCCCAGATTTTATGTTGTCCTGGAGAGCTTGCAGAGCACTGGGGAAAGGCAGGCAGAGAATTCCTTGCTAGCACCTTCTCTGTGCCTGGGAAGCAGAAGTGTTCACATTGCTTCGCAAGAATCGCTTTTGTGCAGAAAACAGTAACACTTGTTCAGAAGGAAAGAAAGCACAGAGCCCCAGATTTTATGTTGTCCTGGAGAGCTTGCAGAGCACTGGGGAAAGGCAGGCAGAGAATTCCCTGCTAGCACCTTCTCTGTGCCTGTTCACATTGCTTCGCAGAATTGCTTTTGTGCAGAAAACAGTAACACTTGTTCAGAAGGAAAGAAAGCACAGAGCCCCAGATTTTATGTTGTCCTGGAGAGCTTGCAGAGCACTGGGGAAAGGCAGGCAGAGAATTCCCTGATAGCACCTTCTCTGTACCTGTTCACATTGCTTCGCAGAATCGCTTTTGTGCAGAAAACAGTAACAGTTGTTCAGAACGAAAGAAAGCACAGAGCCCCAGATTCTATGTTGTCCTGGAGAGCTTGCAGAGCACTGGGGAAAGGCAGGCAGAGAATTCCTTGCTAGCACCTTCTCTGTGCCTGGGAAGCAGAAGTGTTCACATTGCTTCGCAGAATCGCTTTTGTGCAGAAAACAGTAACACTTGTTCAGAAGGAAAGAAAGCACAGAGCCCCAGATTTTATGTTGCCCTGGAGAGCTTGCAGAGCACTGGGGAAAGGCAGGCAGAGAATTCCCTGCAAGCACCTTCTCTGTGCCTGGGAAGCAGAAGTGTTCACATTGCTTCGCAAGAATCGCTTTTGTGCAGAAAACACTAACACTTGTTCAGAAGGAAAGAAAGCACAGAGCACCAGATTCTATGTTGTCCTGGAGAGCTTGCAGAGCACTGGGGAAAGGCAGGCAGAGAATTCCCTGATAGCACCTTCTCTGTGCCTGTTCACATTGCTTCGCAAGAATCGCTTTTGTGCAGAAAACAGTAACACTTGTTCAGAAGGAAAGAAAGCACAGAGCCCCAGATTCTATGTTGTCCTGGAGAGCTTGCAGAGCACTGGGGAAAGGCAGGCAGAGAATTCCCTGCTAGCACCTTCTCTGTGTCTGGGAAGCAGAAGTGTTCACATTGCTTCGCAGAATCGCTTTTGTGCAGAAAACAGTAACACTTGTTCAGAAGGAAAGAAAGCACAGAGCCCCAGATTTTATGTTGTCCTGGAGAGCTTGCAGAGCACTGGGGAAAGGCAGGCAGAGAATTCCTTGCTAGCACCTTCTCTGTGCCTGGGAAGCAGAAGTGTTCACATTGCTTCGCAGAATCGCTTTTGTGCAGAAAACAGTAACACTTGTTCAGAAGGAAAGAAAGCACAGAGCCCCAGATTTTATGTTGTCCTGGAGAGCTTGCAGAGCACTGGGGAAAGGCAGGCAGAGAATTCCTTGCTAGCACCTTCTCTGTGCCTGGGAAGCAGAAGTGTTCACATTGCTTCGCAAGAATCGCTTTTGTGCAGAAAACAGTAACACTTGTTCAGAAGGAAAGAAAGCACAGAGCCCCAGATTTTATGTTGTCCTGGAGAGCTTGCAGAGCACTGGGGAAAGGCAGGCAGAGAATTCCCTGCAAGCACCTTCTCTGTGCCTGGGAAGCAGAAGTGTTCACATTGCTTCGCAGAATCGCTTTTGTGCAGAAAACAGTAACACTTGTTCAGAAGGAAAGAAAGCACAGAGCACCAGATTCTATGTTGTCCTGGAGAGCTTGCAGAGCACTGGGGAAAGGCAGGCAGAGAATTCCCTGCTAGCACCTTCTCTGTGCCTGTTCACATTGCTTCGCAAGAATCGCTTTTGTGCAGAAAACATTAACACTTGTTCAGAACGAAAGAAAGCACAGAGCCCCAGATTCTATGTTGTCCTGGAGAGCTTGCAGAGCACTGGGGAAAGGCAGGCAGAGAATTCCCTGCTAGCACCTTCTCTGTGCCTGGGAAGCAGAAGTGTTCACATTGCTTCGCAGGAATCGCTTTTGTGCAGAAAACAGTAACAGTTGTTCAGAACGAAAGAAAGCACAGAGCCCCAGATTCTATGTTGTCCTGGAGAGCTTGCAGAGCACTGGGGAAAGGCAGGCAGAGAATTCCTTGCTAGCACCTTCTCTGTGCCTGGGAAGCAGAAGTGTTCACATTGCTTCGCAGAATCGCTTTTGTGCAGAAAACAGTAACACTTGTTCAGAAGGAAAGAAAGCACAGAGCCCCAGATTTTATGTTGTCCTGGAGAGCTTGCAGAGCACTGGGGAAAGGCAGGCAGAGAATTCCTTGCTAGCACCTTCTCTGTGCCTGGGAAGCAGAAGTGTTCACATTGCTTCGCAAGAATCGCTTTTGTGCAGAAAACAGTAACACTTGTTCAGAAGGAAAGAAAGCACAGAGCCCCAGATTTTATGTTGTCCTGGAGAGCTTGCAGAGCACTGGGGAAAGGCAGGCAGAGAATTCCCTGCTAGCACCTTCTCTGTGCCTGGGAAGCAGAAGTGTACACATTGCTTCGCAGAATCGCTTTTGTGCAGAAAACACTAACACTTGTTCAGAAGGAAAGAAAGCACAGAGCACCAGATTCTATGTTGTCCTGGAGAGCTTGCAGAGCACTGGGGAAAGGCAGGCAGAGAATTCCCTGATAGCACCTTCTCTGTACCTGTTCACATTGCTTCGCAGAATCGCTTTTGTGCAGAAAACAGTAACAGTTGTTCAGAACGAAAGAAAGCACAGAGCCCCAGATTCTATGTTGTCCTGGAGAGCTTGCAGAGCACTGGGGAAAGGCAGGCAGAGAATTCCTTGCTAGCACCTTCTCTGTGCCTGGGAAGCAGAAGTGTTCACATTGCTTCGCAGAATCGCTTTTGTGCAGAAAACAGTAACACTTGTTCAGAAGGAAAGAAAGCACAGAGCCCCAGATTTTATGTTGTCCTGGAGAGCTTGCAGAGCACTGGGGAAAGGCAGGCAGAGAATTCCTTGCTAGCACCTTCTCTGTGCCTGGGAAGCAGAAGTGTTCACATTGCTTCGCAAGAATCGCTTTTGTGCAGAAAACAGTAACACTTGTTCAGAAGGAAAGAAAGCACAGAGCCCCAGATTTTATGTTGTCCTGGAGAGCTTGCAGAGCACTGGGGAAAGGCAGGCAGAGAATTCCCTGCTAGCACCTTCTCTGTGCCTGTTCACATTGCTTCGCAGAATTGCTTTTGTGCAGAAAACAGTAACACTTGTTCAGAAGGAAAGAAAGCACAGAGCCCCAGATTTTATGTTGTCCTGGAGAGCTTGCAGAGCACTGGGGAAAGGCAGGCAGAGAATTCCCTGATAGCACCTTCTCTGTACCTGTTCACATTGCTTCGCAGAATCGCTTTTGTGCAGAAAACAGTAACAGTTGTTCAGAACGAAAGAAAGCACAGAGCCCCAGATTCTATGTTGTCCTGGAGAGCTTGCAGAGCACTGGGGAAAGGCAGGCAGAGAATTCCTTGCTAGCACCTTCTCTGTGCCTGGGAAGCAGAAGTGTTCACATTGCTTCGCAGAATCGCTTTTGTGCAGAAAACAGTAACACTTGTTCAGAAGGAAAGAAAGCACAGAGCCCCAGATTTTATGTTGCCCTGGAGAGCTTGCAGAGCACTGGGGAAAGGCAGGCAGAGAATTCCCTGCAAGCACCTTCTCTGTGCCTGGGAAGCAGAAGTGTTCACATTGCTTCGCAAGAATCGCTTTTGTGCAGAAAACACTAACACTTGTTCAGAAGGAAAGAAAGCACAGAGCACCAGATTCTATGTTGTCCTGGAGAGCTTGCAGAGCACTGGGGAAAGGCAGGCAGAGAATTCCCTGATAGCACCTTCTCTGTACCTGTTCACATTGCTTCGCAGAATCGCTTTTGTGCAGAAAACAGTAACAGTTGTTCAGAACGAAAGAAAGCACAGAGCCCCAGATTCTATGTTGTCCTGGAGAGCTTGCAGAGCACTGGGGAAAGGCAGGCAGAGAATTCCTTGCTAGCACCTTCTCTGTGCCTGGGAAGCAGAAGTGTTCACATTGCTTCGCAGAATCGCTTTTGTGCAGAAAACAGTAACACTTGTTCAGAAGGAAAGAAAGCACAGAGCCCCAGATTTTATGTTGTCCTGGAGAGCTTGCAGAGCACTGGGGAAAGGCAGGCAGAGAATTCCTTGCTAGCACCTTCTCTGTGCCTGGGAAGCAGAAGTGTTCACATTGCTTCGCAAGAATCGCTTTTGTGCAGAAAACAGTAACACTTGTTCAGAAGGAAAGAAAGCACAGAGCCCCAGATTTTATGTTGTCCTGGAGAGCTTGCAGAGCACTGGGGAAAGGCAGGCAGAGAATTCCCTGCTAGCACCTTCTCTGTGCCTGTTCACATTGCTTCGCAGAATTGCTTTTGTGCAGAAAACAGTAACACTTGTTCAGAAGGAAAGAAAGCACAGAGCCCCAGATTTTATGTTGTCCTGGAGAGCTTGCAGAGCACTGGGGAAAGGCAGGCAGAGAATTCCCTGATAGCACCTTCTCTGTACCTGTTCACATTGCTTCGCAGAATCGCTTTTGTGCAGAAAACAGTAACAGTTGTTCAGAACGAAAGAAAGCACAGAGCCCCAGATTCTATGTTGTCCTGGAGAGCTTGCAGAGCACTGGGGAAAGGCAGGCAGAGAATTCCTTGCTAGCACCTTCTCTGTGCCTGGGAAGCAGAAGTGTTCACATTGCTTCGCAGAATCGCTTTTGTGCAGAAAACAGTAACACTTGTTCAGAAGGAAAGAAAGCACAGAGCCCCAGATTTTATGTTGCCCTGGAGAGCTTGCAGAGCACTGGGGAAAGGCAGGCAGAGAATTCCCTGCAAGCACCTTCTCTGTGCCTGGGAAGCAGAAGTGTTCACATTGCTTCGCAAGAATCGCTTTTGTGCAGAAAACACTAACACTTGTTCAGAAGGAAAGAAAGCACAGAGCACCAGATTCTATGTTGTCCTGGAGAGCTTGCAGAGCACTGGGGAAAGGCAGGCAGAGAATTCCCTGATAGCACCTTCTCTGTGCCTGTTCACATTGCTTCGCAAGAATCGCTTTTGTGCAGAAAACAGTAACACTTGTTCAGAAGGAAAGAAAGCACAGAGCCCCAGATTCTATGTTGTCCTGGAGAGCTTGCAGAGCACTGGGGAAAGGCAGGCAGAGAATTCCCTGCTAGCACCTTCTCTGTGTCTGGGAAGCAGAAGTGTTCACATTGCTTCGCAGAATCGCTTTTGTGCAGAAAACAGTAACACTTGTTCAGAAGGAAAGAAAGCACAGAGCCCCAGATTTTATGTTGTCCTGGAGAGCTTGCAGAGCACTGGGGAAAGGCAGGCAGAGAATTCCTTGCTAGCACCTTCTCTGTGCCTGGGAAGCAGAAGTGTTCACATTGCTTCGCAGAATCGCTTTTGTGCAGAAAACAGTAACACTTGTTCAGAAGGAAAGAAAGCACAGAGCCCCAGATTTTATGTTGTCCTGGAGAGCTTGCAGAGCACTGGGGAAAGGCAGGCAGAGAATTCCTTGCTAGCACCTTCTCTGTGCCTGGGAAGCAGAAGTGTTCACATTGCTTCGCAAGAATCGCTTTTGTGCAGAAAACAGTAACACTTGTTCAGAAGGAAAGAAAGCACAGAGCCCCAGATTTTATGTTGCCCTGGAGAGCTTGCAGAGCACTGGGGAAAGGCAGGCAGAGAATTCCCTGCAAGCACCTTCTCTGTGCCTGGGAAGCAGAAGTGTTCACATTGCTTCGCAGAATCGCTTTTGTGCAGAAAACAGTAACACTTGTTCAGAAGGAAAGAAAGCACAGAGCCCCAGATTCTATGTTGTCCTGGAGAGCTTGCAGAGCACTGGGGAAAGGCAGGCAGAGAATTCCCTGCTAGCACCTTCTCTGTGCCTGTTCACATTGCTTCGCAAGAATCGCTTTTGTGCAGAAAACATTAACACTTGTTCAGAACGAAAGAAAGCACAGAGCACCAGATTCTATGTTGTCCTGGAGAGCTTGCAGAGCACTGGGGAAAGGCAGGCAGAGAATTCCCTGCTAGCACCTTCTCTGTGCCTGGGAAGCAGAAGTGTTCACATTGCTTCGCAGGAATCGCTTTTGTGCAGAAAACAGTAACAGTTGTTCAGAACGAAAGAAAGCACAGAGCCCCAGATTCTATGTTGTCCTGGAGAGCTTGCAGAGCACTGGGGAAAGGCAGGCAGAGAATTCCTTGCTAGCACCTTCTCTGTGCCTGGGAAGCAGAAGTGTTCACATTGCTTCGCAGAATCGCTTTTGTGCAGAAAACAGTAACACTTGTTCAGAAGGAAAGAAAGCACAGAGCCCCAGATTTTATGTTGTCCTGGAGAGCTTGCAGAGCACTGGGGAAAGGCAGGCAGAGAATTCCTTGCTAGCACCTTCTCTGTGCCTGGGAAGCAGAAGTGTTCACATTGCTTCGCAAGAATCGCTTTTGTGCAGAAAACAGTAACACTTGTTCAGAAGGAAAGAAAGCACAGAGCCCCAGATTTTATGTTGTCCTGGAGAGCTTGCAGAGCACTGGGGAAAGGCAGGCAGAGAATTCCCTGCTAGCACCTTCTCTGTGCCTGGGAAGCAGAAGTGTACACATTGCTTCGCAGAATCGCTTTTGTGCAGAAAACAGTAACACTTGTTCAGAAGGAAAGAAAGCACAGAGCACCAGATTCTATGTTGTCCTGGAGAGCTTGCAGAGCACTGGGGAAAGGCAGGCAGAGAATTCCCTGATAGCACCTTCTCTGTGCCTGGGAACCAAGTGTTCACATTGCTTCGCAAGAATCGCTTTTGTGCAGAAAACAGTAACACTTGTTCAGAATGAAAGAAAGCACAGAGCCCCAGATTCTATGTTGTCCTGGAGAGCTTGCAGAGCACTGGGGAAAGGCAGGCAGAGAATTCCCTGATAGCACCTTCTCTGTGCCTGTTCACATTGCTTCGCAGAATCGCTTTTGTGCAGAAAACACTAACACTTGTTCAGAAGGAAAGAAAGCACAGAGCCCCAGATTTTATGTTGTCCTGGAGAGCTTGCAGAGCACTGGGGAAAGGCAGGCAGAGAATTCCTTGCTAGCACCTTCTCTGTGCCTGGGAAGCAGAAGTGTTCACATTGCTTCGCAGAATCGCTTTTGTGCAGAAAACAGTAACACTTGTTCAGAAGGAAAGAAAGCACAGAGCCCCAGATTTTATGTTGCCCTGGAGAGCTTGCAGAGCACTGGGGAAAGGCAGGCAGAGAATTCCCTGCTAGCACCTTGTCTGTGCCTGGGAAGCAGAAGTGTACACATTGCTTCGCAGAATCGCTTTTGTGCAGAAAACACTAATACTTGTTCAGAAGGAAAGAAAGCACAGAGCACCAGATTCTATGTTGTCCTGGAGAGCTTGCAGAGCACTGGGGAAAGGCAGGCAGAGAATTCCCTGATAGCACCTTCTCTGTGCCTGTTCACATTGCTTCGCAAGAATCACTTTTGTGCAGAAAACAGTAACACTTGTTCAGAACGAAAGAAAGCACAGAGCCCCAGATTCTATGTTGTCCTGGAGAGCTTGCAGAGCACTGGGGAAAGGCAGGCAGAGAATTCCTTGCTAGCACCTTCTCTGTGCCTGGGAAGCAGAAGTGTTCACATTGCTTCGCAGAATCGCTTTTGTGCAGAAAACAGTAACACTTGTTCAGAAGGAAAGAAAGCACAGAGCCCCAGATTTTATGTTGTCCTGGAGAGCTTGCAGAGCACTGGGGAAAGGCAGGCAGAGAATTCCTTGCTAGCACCTTCTCTGTGCCTGGGAAGCAGAAGTGTTCACATTGCTTCGCAGAATCGCTTTTGTGCAGAAAACAGTAACACTTGTTCAGAAGGAAAGAAAGCACAGAGCCCCAGATTCTATGTTGTCCTGGAGAGCTTGCAGAGCACTGGGGAAAGGCAGGCAGAGAATTCCCTGCTAGCACCTTCTCTGTGCCTGTTCACATTGCTTCGCAGAATCGCTTTTGTGCAGAAAACACTAACACTTGTTCAGAAGGAAAGAAAGCACAGAGCCCCAGATTTTATGTTGTCCTGGAGAGCTTGCAGAGCACTGGGGAAAGGCAGGCAGAGAATTCCTTGCTAGCACCTTCTCTGTGCCTGGGAAGCAGAAGTGTTCACATTGCTTCGCAGAATCGCTTTTGTGCAGAAAACAGTAACACTTGTTCAGAAGGAAAGAAAGCACAGAGCCCCAGATTTTATGTTGTCCTGGAGAGCTTGCAGAGCACTGGGGAAAGGCAGGAAGAGAATTCCCTGCTAGCACCTTCTCTGTGCCTGGGAAGCAGAAGTGTACACATTGCTTCGCAGAATCGCTTTTGTGCAGAAAACACTAACACTTGTTCAGAAGGAAAGAAAGCACAGAGCACCAGATTCTATGTTGTCCTGGAGAGCTTGCAGAGCACTGGGGAAAGGCAGGCAGAGAATTCCCTGCTAGCACCTTCTCTGTGCCTGTTCACATTGCTTCGCAGAATCGCTTTTGTGCAGAAAACACTAACACTTGTTCAGAAGGAAAGAAAGCACAGAGCCCCAGATTTTATGTTGTCCTGGAGAGCTTGCAGAGCACTGGGGAAAGGCAGGCAGAGAATTCCTTGCTAGCACCTTCTCTGTGCCTGGGAAGCAGAAGTGTTCACATTGCTTCGCAGAATCGCTTTTGTGCAGAAAACAGTAACACTTGTTCAGAAGGAAAGAAAGCACAGAGCCCCAGATTTTATGTTGCCCTGGAGAGCTTGCAGAGCACTGGGGAAAGGCAGGCAGAGAATTCCCTGCTAGCACCTTCTCTGTGCCTGGGAAGCAGAAGTGTACACATTGCTTCGCAGAATCGCTTTTGTGCAGAAAACACTAACACTTGTTCAGAAGGAAAGAAAGCACAGAGCACCAGATTCTATGTTGTCCTGGAGAGCTTGCAGAGCACTGGGGAAAGGCAGGCAGAGAATTCCCTGATAGCACCTTCTCTGTGCCTGTTCACATTGCTTCGCAAGAATCGCTTTTGTGCAGAAAACAGTAACACTTGTTCAGAACGAAAGAAAGCACAGAGCCCCAGATTCTATGTTGTCCTGGAGAGCTTGCAGAGCACTGGGGAAAGGCAGGCAGAGAATTCCTTGCTAGCACCTTCTCTGTGCCTGGGAAGCAGAAGTGTTCACATTGCTTCGCAGAATCGCTTTTGTGCAGAAAACAGTAACACTTGTTCAGAAGGAAAGAAAGCACAGAGCCCCAGATTTTATGTTGTCCTGGAGAGCTTGCAGAGCACTGGGGAAAGGCAGGCAGAGAATTCCTTGCTAGCACCTTCTCTGTGCCTGGGAAGCAGAAGTGTTCACATTGCTTCGCAGAATCGCTTTTGTGCAGAAAACAGTAACACTTGTTCAGAAGGAAAGAAAGCACAGAGCCCCAGATTTTATGTTGCCCTGGAGAGCTTGCAGAGCACTGGGGAAAGGCAGGCAGAGAATTCCCTGCTAGCACCTTCTCTGTGCCTGGGAAGCAGAAGTGTTCACATTGCTTCGCAGAATCGCTTTTGTGCAGAAAACACTAACACTTGTTCAGAAGGAAAGAAAGCACAGAGCACCAGATTCTATGTTGTCCTGGAGAGCTTGCAGAGCACTGGGGAAAGGCAGGCAGAGAATTCCCTGCTAGCACCTTCTCTGTGCCTGTTCACATTGCTTCGCAGAATCGCTTTTGTGCAGAAAACACTAACACTTGTTCAGAAGGAAAGAAAGCACAGAGCACCAGATTCTATGTTGTCCTGGAGAGCTTGCAGAGCACTGGGGAAAGGCAGGCAGAGAATTCCTTGCTAGCACCTTCTCTGTGCCTGGGAAGCAGAAGTGTTCACATTGCTTCGCAGAATCGCTTTTGTGCAGAAAACAGTAACACTTGTTCAGAAGGAAAGAAAGCACAGAGCCCCAGATTTTATGTTGCCCTGGAGAGCTTGCAGAGCACTGGGGAAAGGCAGGCAGAGAATTCCCTGCTAGCACCTTCTCTGTGCCTGGGAAGCAGAAGTGTACACATTGCTTCGCAGAATCGCTTTTGTGCAGAAAACAGTAACACTTGTTCAGAAGGAAAGAAAGCACAGAGCCCCAGATTTTATGTTGTCCTGGAGAGCTTGCAGAGCACTGGGGAAAGGCAGGCAGAGAATTCCTTGCTAGCACCTTCTCTGTGCCTGGGAAGCAGAAGTGTTCACATTGCTTCACAAGAATCGCTTTTGTGCAGAAAACAGTAACACTTGTTCAGAAGGAAAGAAAGCACAGAGCCCCAGATTTTATGTTGCCCTGGAGAGCTTGCAGAGCACTGGGGAAAGGCAGGCAGAGAATTCCCTGCAAGCACCTTCTCTGTGCCTGGGAAGCAGAAGTGTTCACATTGCTTCGCAGAATCGCTTTTGTGCAGAAAACAGTAACACTTGTTCAGAAGGAAAGAAAGCACAGAGCCCCAGATTCTATGTTGTCCTGGAGAGCTTGCAGAGCACTGGGGAAAGGCAGGCAGAGAATTCCCTGCTAGCACCTTCTCTGTGCCTGTTCACATTGCTTCACAGAATCGCTTTTGTGCAGAAAACACTAACACTTGTTCAGAAGGAAAGAAAGCACAGAGCCCCAGATTCTATGTTGTCCTGGAGAGCTTGCAGAGCACTGGGGAAAGGCAGGCAGAGAATTCCCTGCTAGCACCTTCTCTGTGCCTGTTCACATTGCTTCGCAGAATCGCTTTTGTGCAGAAAACACTAACACTTGTTCAGAAGGAAAGAAAGCACAGAGCCCCAGATTTTATGTTGTCCTGGAGAGCTTGCAGAGCACTGGGGAAAGGCAGGCAGAGAATTCCTTGCTAGCACCTTCTCTGTGCCTGGGAAGCAGAAGTGTTCACATTGCTTCGCAGAATCGCTTTTGTGCAGAAAACAGTAACACTTGTTCAGAAGGAAAGAAAGCACAGAGCCCCAGATTTTATGTTGTCCTGGAGAGCTTGCAGAGCACTGGGGAAAGGCAGGCAGAGAATTCCCTGCTAGCACCTTCTCTGTGCCTGGGAAGCAGAAGTGTTCACATTGCTTCGCAGAATCGCTTTTGTGCAGAAAACAGTAACACTTGTTCAGAAGGAAAGAAAGCACAGAGCCCCAGATTTTATGTTGCCCTGGAGAGCTTGCAGAGCACTGGGGAAAGGCAGGCAGAGAATTCCCTGCTAGCACCTTCTCTGTGCCTGGGAAGCAGAAGTGTACACATTGCTTCGCAGAATCGCTTTTGTGCAGAAAACACTAACACTTGTTCAGAAGGAAAGAAAGCACAGAGCACCAGATTCTATGTTGTCCTGGAGAGCTTGCAGAGCACTGGGGAAAGGCAGGCAGAGAATTCCCTGATAGCACCTTCTCTGTGCCTGTTCACATTGCTTCGCAAGAATCGCTTTTGTGCAGAAAACAGTAACACTTGTTCAGAACGAAAGAAAGCACAGAGCCCCAGATTCTATGTTGTCCTGGAGAGCTTGCAGAGCACTGGGGAAAGGCAGGCAGAGAATTCCTTGCTAGCACCTTCTCTGTGCCTGGGAAGCAGAAGTGTTCACATTGCTTCGCAGAATCGCTTTTGTGCAGAAAACAGTAACACTTGTTCAGAAGGAAAGAAAGCACAGAGCCCCAGATTTTATGTTGTCCTGGAGAGCTTGCAGAGCACTGGGGAAAGGCAGGCAGAGAATTCCTTGCTAGCACCTTCTCTGTGCCTGGGAAGCAGAAGTGTTCACATTGCTTCGCAGAATCGCTTTTGTGCAGAAAACAGTAACACTTGTTCAGAAGGAAAGAAAGCACAGAGCCCCAGATTTTATGTTGTCCTGGAGAGCTTGCAGAGCACTGGGGAAAGGCAGGCAGAGAATTCCTTGCTAGCACCTTCTCTGTGCCTGGGAAGCAGAAGAGTTCACATTGCTTCGCAAGAATCGCTTTTGTGCAGAAAACAGTAACACTTGTTCAGAAGGAAAGAAAGCACAGAGCCCCAGATTTTATGTTGCCCTGGAGAGCTTGCAGAGCACTGGGGAAAGGCAGGCAGAGAATTCCCTGCAAGCACCTTCTCTGTGCCTGGGAAGCAGAAGTGTTCACATTGCTTCGCAGAATCGCTTTTGTGCAGAAAACAGTAACACTTGTTCAGAAGGAAAGAAAGCACAGAGCCCCAGATTCTATGTTGTCCTGGAGAGCTTGCAGAGCACTGGGGAAAGGCAGGCAGAGAATTCCCTGCTAGCACCTTCTCTGTGCCTGTTCACATTGCTTCGCAGAATCGCTTTTGTGCAGAAAACACTAACACTTGTTCAGAAGGAAAGAAAGCACAGAGCCCCAGATTTTATGTTGTCCTGGAGAGCTTGCAGAGCACTGGGGAAAGGCAGGCAGAGAATTCCTTGCTAGCACCTTCTCTGTGCCTGGGAAGCAGAAGTGTTCACATTGCTTCGCAAGAATCGCTTTTGTGCAGAAAACAGTAACACTTGTTCAGAAGGAAAGAAAGCACAGAGCCCCAGATTTTATGTTGCCCTGGAGAGCTTGCAGAGCACTGGGGAAAGGCAGGCAGAGAATTCCCTGCTAGCACCTTCTCTGTGCCTGGGAAGCAGAAGTGTACACATTGCTTCGCAGAATCGCTTTTGTGCAGAAAACACTAACACTTGTTCAGAAGGAAAGAAAGCACAGAGCACCAGATTCTATGTTGTCCTGGAGAGCTTGCAGAGCACTGGGGAAAGGCAGGCAGAGAATTCCCTGCTAGCACCTTCTCTGTGCCTGTTCACATTGCTTCGCAGAATCGCTTTTGTGCAGAAAACACTAACACTTGTTCAGAAGGAAAGAAAGCACAGAGCCCCAGATTTTATGTTGTCCTGGAGAGCTTGCAGAGCACTGGGGAAAGGCAGGCAGAGAATTCCTTGCTAGCACCTTCTCTGTGCCTGGGAAGCAGAAGTGTTCACATTGCTTCGCAGAATCGCTTTTGTGCAGAAAACAGTAACACTTGTTCAGAAGGAAAGAAAGCACAGAGCCCCAGATTTTATGGTGCCCTGGAGAGCTTGCAGAGCACTGGGGAAAGGCAGGCAGAGAATTCCCTGCTAGCACCTTCTCTGTGCCTGGGAAGCAGAAGTGTACACATTGCTTCGCAGAATCGCTTTTGTGCAGAAAACACTAACACTTGTTCAGAAGGAAAGAAAGCACAGAGCCCCAGATTCTATGTTGTCCTGGAGAGCTTGCAGAGCACTGGGGAAAGGCAGGCAGAGAATTCCCTGATAGCACCTTCTCTGTGCCTGTTCACATTGCTTCGCAAGAATCGCTTTTGTGCAGAAAACAGTAACACTTGTTCAGAACGAAAGAAAGCACAGAGCCCCAGATTCTATGTTGTCCTGGAGAGCTTGCAGAGCACTGGGGAAAGGCAGGCAGAGAATTCCTTGCTAGCACCTTCTCTGTGCCTGGGAAGCAGAAGTGTTCACATTGCTTCGCAGAATCGCTTTTGTGCAGAAAACAGTAACACTTGTTCAGAAGGAAAGAAAGCACAGAGCCCCAGATTTTATGTTGTCCTGGAGAGCTTGCAGAGCACTGGGGAAAGGCAGGCAGAGAATTCCTTGCTAGCACCTTCTCTGTGCCTGGGAAGCAGAAGTGTTCACATTGCTTCGCAGAATCGCTTTTGTGCAGAAAACAGTAACACTTGTTCAGAAGGAAAGAAAGCACAGAGCCCCAGATTTTATGTTGCCCTGGAGAGCTTGCAGAGCACTGGGGAAAGGCAGGCAGAGAATTCCTTGCTAGCACCTTCTCTGTGCCTGGGAAGCAGAAGAGTTCACATTGCTTCACAAGAATCGCTTTTGTGCAGAAAACAGTAACACTTGTTCAGAAGGAAAGAAAGCACAGAGCCCCAGATTTTATGTTGCCCTGGAGAGCTTGCAGAGCACTGGGGAAAGGCAGGCAGAGAATTCCCTGCAAGCACCTTCTCTGTGCCTGGGAAGCAGAAGTGTTCACATTGCTTCGCAGAATCGCTTTTGTGCAGAAAACAGTAACACTTGTTCAGAAGGAAAGAAAGCACAGAGCCCCAGATTCTATGTTGTCCTGGAGAGCTTGCAGAGCACTGGGGAAAGGCAGGCAGAGAATTCCCTGCTACCACCTTCTCTGTGCCTGTTCACATTGCTTCGCAAGAATCGCTTTTGTGCAGAAAACATTAACACTTGTTCAGAACGAAAGAAAGCACAGAGCCCCAGATTCTATGTTGTCCTGGAGAGCTTGCAGAGCACTGGGGAAAGGCAGGCAGAGAATTCCCTGCTAGCACCTTCTCTGTGCCTGGGAAGCAGAAGTGTTCACATTGCTTCGCAGAATCGCTTTTGTGCAGAAAACAGTAACACTTGTTCAGAAGGAAAGAAAGCACAGAGCCCCAGATTCTATGTTGTCCTGGAGAGCTTGCAGAGCACTGGGGAAAGGCAGGCAGAGAATTCCCTGCAAGCACCTTCTCTGTGCCTGGGAAGCAGAAGTGTTCACATTGCTTCGCAGAATCGCTTTTGTGCAGAAAACAGTAACACTTGTTCAGAAGGAAAGAAAGCACAGAGCCCCAGATTCTATGTTGTCCTGGAGAGCTTGCAGAGCACTGGGGAAAGGCAGGCAGAGAATTCCCTGCTAGCACCTTCTCTGTGCCTGTTCACATTGCTTCGCAAGAATCGCTTTTGTGCAGAAAACAGTAACACTTGTTCAGAACGAAAGAAAGCACAGAGCCCCAGATTCTATGTTGTCCTGGAGAGCTTGCAGAGCACTGGGGAAAGGCAGGCAGAGAATTCCCTGCTAGCACCTTCTCTGTGCCTGGGAAGCAGAAGTGTTCACATTGCTTCGCAGGAATCGCTTTTGTGCAGAAAACAGTAACAGTTGTTCAGAACGAAAGAAAGCACAGAGCCCCAGATTCTATGTTGTCCTGGAGAGCTTGCAGAGCACTGGGGAAAGGCAGGCAGAGAATTCCCTGCTAGCACCTTCTCTGTGCCTGTTCACATTGCTTCGCAGAATCGCTTTTGTGCAGAAAACAGTAACAGTTGTTCAGAACGAAAGAAAGCACAGAGCCCCAGATTCTATGTTGTCCTGGAGAGCTTGCAGAGCACTGGGGAAAGGCAGGCAGAGAATTCCTTGCTAGCACCTTCTCTGTGCCTGGGAAGCAGAAGTGTTCACATTGCTTCGCAGAATCGCTTTTGTGCAGAAAACAGTAACACTTGTTCAGAAGGAAAGAAAGCACAGAGCCCCAGATTTTATGTTGTCCTGGAGAGCTTGCAGAGCACTGGGGAAAGGCAGGCAGAGAATTCCCTGATAGCACCTTCTCTGTGCCTGGGAAGCAGAAGTGTTCACATTGCTTCGCAAGAATCGCTTTTGTGCAGAAAACAGTAACACTTGTTCAGAAGGAAAGAAAGCACAGAGCCCCAGATTTTATGTTGTCCTGGAGAGCTTGCAGAGCACTGGGGAAAGGCAGGCAGAGAATTCCCTGCTAGCACCTTCTCTGTGCCTGTTCACATTGCTTCGCAGAATTGCTTTTGTGCAGAAAACAGTAACACTTGTTCAGAAGGAAAGAAAGCACAGAGCACCAGATTTGCTGTTGTCCTGGAGAGCTTGCAGAGCAGTGGGGAAAGGCAGGCAGAGAATTCCCTGCAAGCACCTTCTCTGTGCCTGGGAAGCAGAAGTGTTCACATTGCTTCGCAGAATTGCTTTTGTGCAGAAAACAGTAACACTTGTTCAGAAGGAAAGAAAGCACAGAGCCCCAGATTCTATGTTGTCCTGGAGAGCTTGCAGAGCACTGGGGAAAGGCAGGCAGAGAATTCCCTGATAGCACCTTCTCTGTGCCTGGGAAGCAGAAGTGTTCACATTGCTTCGCAGAATCGCTTTTGTGCAGAAAACAGTAACACTTGTTCAGAAGGAAAGAAAGCACAGAGCCCCAGATTCTATGTTGTCCTGGAGAGCTTGCAGAGCACTGGGGAAAGGCAGGCAGAGAATTCCCTGCTAGCACCTTCTCTGTGCCTGTTCACATTGCTTCGCAAGAATCGCTTTTGTGCAGAAAACAGTAACACTTGTTCAGAACGAAAGAAAGCACAGAGCCCCAGATTCTATGTTGTCCTGGAGAGCTTGCAGAGCACTGGGGAAAGGCAGGCAGAGAATTCCCTGCTAGCACCTTCTCTGTGCCTGGGAAGCAGAAGTGTTCACATTGCTTCGCAGGAATCGCTTTTGTGCAGAAAACAGTAACAGTTGTTCAGAACGAAAGAAAGCACAGAGCCCCAGATTCTATGTTGTCCTGGAGAGCTTGCAGAGCACTGGGGAAAGGCAGGCAGAGAATTCCCTGCTAGCACCTTCTCTGTGCCTGTTCACATTGCTTCGCAGAATCGCTTTTGTGCAGAAAACAGTAACAGTTGTTCAGAACGAAAGAAAGCACAGAGCCCCAGATTCTATGTTGTCCTGGAGAGCTTGCAGAGCACTGGGGAAAGGCAGGCAGAGAATTCCTTGCTAGCACCTTCTCTGTGCCTGGGAAGCAGAAGTGTTCACATTGCTTCGCAGAATCGCTTTTGTGCAGAAAACAGTAACACTTGTTCAGAAGGAAAGAAAGCACAGAGCCCCAGATTTTATGTTGTCCTGGAGAGCTTGCAGAGCACTGGGGAAAGGCAGGCAGAGAATTCCTTGCTAGCACCTTCTCTGTGCCTGGGAAGCAGAAGTGTTCACATTGCTTCGCAAGAATCGCTTTTGTGCAGAAAACAGTAACACTTGTTCAGAAGGAAAGAAAGCACAGAGCCCCAGATTTTATGTTGTCCTGGAGAGCTTGCAGAGCACTGGGGAAAGGCAGGCAGAGAATTCCCTGCTAGCACCTTCTCTGTGCCTGTTCACATTGCTTCGCAGAATTGCTTTTGTGCAGAAAACAGTAACACTTGTTCAGAAGGAAAGAAAGCACAGAGCACCAGATTTGCTGTTGTCCTGGAGAGCTTGCAGAGCAGTGGGGAAAGGCAGGCAGAGAATTCCCTGCTAGCACCTTCTCTGTGCATGGGAAGCAGAAGTGTTCACATTGCTTCGCAAGAATCGCTTTTGTGCAGAAAACAGTAACAGTTGTTCAGAACGAAAGAAAGCACAGAGCCCCAGATTCTATGTTGTCCTGGAGAGCTTGCAGAGCACTGGGGAAAGGCAGGCAGAGAATTCCCTGATAGCACCTTCTCTGTACCTGTTCACATTGTTTCGCAGAATCGCTTTTGTGCAGAAAACAGTAACACTTGTTCAGAACGAAAGAAAGCACAGAGCCCCAGATTGTATGTGGTCCTGGAGAGCTTGCAGAGCACTGGGGAAAGGCAGGCAGAGAATTCCCTGATAGCACCTTCTCTGTGCCTGGGAAGCAGAAGTGTTCACATTGCTTCGCAAGAATCGCTTTTGTGCAGAAAACAGTAACACTTGTTCAGAAGGAAAGAAAGCACAGAGCCCCAGATTTTATGTTGTCCTGGAGAGCTTGCAGAGCACTGGGGAAAGGCAGGCAGAGAATTCCCTGATAGCACCTTCTCTGTGCCTGTTCACATTGCTTCGCAGAATTGCTTTTGTGCAGAAAACAGTAACACTTGTTCAGAAGGAAAGAAAGCACAGAGCCCCAGATTCTATGTTGTCCTGGAGAGCTTGCAGAGCACTGGGGAAAGGCAGGCAGAGAATTCCCTGCTAGTACCTTCTCTGTGCCTGGGAAGCAGAAGTGTTCACATTGCTTCGCAAGAATCGCTTTTGTGCAGAAAACAGTAACACTTGTTCAGAAGGAAAGAAAGCACAGAGCCCCAGATTTTATGTTGTCCTGGAGAGCTTGCAGAGCACTGGGGAAAGGCAGGCAGAGAATTCCCTGCTAGCACCTTCTCTGTGCCTGTTCACATTGCTTCGCAAGAATCGCTTTTGTGCAGAAAACATTAACACTTGTTCAGAAGGAAAGAAAGCACAGAGCCCCAGATTCTATGTTGTCCTGGAGAGCTTGCAGAGCACTGGGGAAAGGCAGGCAGAGAATTCCCTGCTAGCACCTTCTCTGTGCCTGGGAAGCAGAAGTGTTCACATTGCTTCGCAGGAATCGCTTTTGTGCAGAAAACAGTAACAGTTGTTCAGAACGAAAGAAAGCACAGAGCCCCAGATTCTATGTTGTCCTGGAGAGCTTGCAGAGCACTGGGGAAAGGCAGGCAGAGAATTCCCTGATAGCACCTTCTCTGTGCCTGGGAAGCAGAAGTGTTCACATTGCTTCGCAGAATCGCTTTTGTGCAGAAAACAGTAACACTTGTTCAGAAGGAAAGAAAGCACAGAGCCCCAGATTTTATGTTGCCCTGGAGAGCTTGCAGAGCACTGGGGAAAGGCAGGCAGAGAATTCCCTGCTAGCACCTTCTCTGTGCCTGGGAAGCAGAAGTGTACACATTGCTTCGCAGAATCGCTTTTGTGCAGAAAACACTAACACTTGTTCAGAAGGAAAGAAAGCACAGAGCACCAGATTCTATGTTGTCCTGGAGAGCTTGCAGAGCACTGGGGAAAGGCAGGCAGAGAATTCCCTGATAGCACCTTCTCTGTGCCTGTTCACATTGCTTCGCAAGAATCGCTTTTGTGCAGAAAACAGTAACACTTGTTCAGAACGAAAGAAAGCACAGAGCCCCAGATTCTATGTTGTCCTGGAGAGCTTGCAGAGCACTGGGGAAAGGCAGGCAGAGAATTCCTTGCTAGCACCTTCTCTGTGCCTGGGAAGCAGAACTGTTCACATTGCTTCGCAAGAATCGCTTTTGTGCAGAAAACAGTAACACTTGTTCAGAAGGAAAGAAAGCACAGAGCCCCAGATTTTATGTTGTCCTGGAGAGCTTGCAGAGCACTGGGGAAAGGCAGGCAGAGAATTCCTTGCTAGCACCTTCTCTGTGCCTGGGAAGCAGAAGTGTTCACATTGCTTCGCAGAATCGCTTTTCTGCAGAAAACAGTAACACTTGTTCAGAAGGAAAGAAAGCACAGAGCCCCAGATTTTATGTGGTCCTGGAGAGCTTGCAGAGCACTGGGGAAAGGCAGGCAGAGAATTCCTTGCTAGCACCTTCTCTGTGCCTGGGAAGCAGAAGAGTTCACATTGCTTCACAAGAATCGCTTTTGTGCAGAAAACAGTAACACTTGTTCAGAAGGAAAGAAAGCACAGAGCCCCAGATTTTATGTTGCCCTGGAGAGCTTGCAGAGCACTGGGGAAAGGCAGGCAGAGAATTCCCTGCAAGCACCTTCTCTGTGCCTGGGAAGCAGAAGTGTTCACATTGCTTCGCAGAATCGCTTTTGTGCAGAAAACAGTAACACTTGTTCAGAAGGAAAGAAAGCACAGAGCCCCAGATTCTATGTTGTCCTGGAGAGCTTGCAGAGCACTGGGGAAAGGCAGGCAGAGAATTCCCTGCTAGCACCTTCTCTGTGCCTGTTCACATTGCTTCGCAAGAATCGCTTTTGTGCAGAAAACATTAACACTTGTTCAGAACGAAAGAAAGCACAGAGCCCCAGATTCTATGTTGTCCTGGAGAGCTTGCAGAGCACTGGGGAAAGGCAGGCAGAGAATTCCCTGATAGCACCTTCTCTGTGCCTGGGAAGCAGAAGTGTTCACATTGCTTCGCAGAATCGCTTTTGTGCAGAAAACAGTAACACTTGTTCAGAAGGAAAGAAAGCACAGAGCCCCAGATTTTATGTTGTCCTGGAGAGCTTGCAGAGCACTGGGGAAAGGCAGGCAGAGAATTCCTTGCTAGCACCTTCTCTGTGCCTGGGAAGCAGAAGTGTTCACATTGCTTCGCAAGAATCGCTTTTGTGCAGAAAACAGTAACACTTGTTCAGAAGGAAAGAAAGCACAGAGCCCCAGATTTTATGTTGTCCTGGAGAGCTTGCAGAGCACTGGGGAAAGGCAGGCAGAGAATTCCCTGCTAGCACCTTCTCCGTGCCTGTTCACATTGCTTCGCAAGAATCACTTTTGTGCAGAAAACAGTAACACTTGTTCAGAACGAAAGAAAGCACAGAGCCCCAGATTCTATGTTGTCCTGGAGAGCTTGCAGAGCACTGGGGAAAGGCAGGCAGAGAATTCCTTGCTAGCACCTTCTCTGTGCCTGGGAAGCAGAAGTGTTCACATTGCTTCGCAAGAATCGCTTTTGTGCAGAAAACAGTAACACTTGTTCAGAACGAAAGAAAGCACAGAGCCCCAGATTTTATGTTGTCCTGGAGAGCTTGCAGAGCACTGGGGAAAGGCAGGCAGAGAATTCCTTGCTAGCACCTTCTCTGTGCCTGGGAAGCAGAAGTGTTCACATTGCTTCGCAGAATCGCTTTTGTGCAGAAAACAGTAACACTTGTTCAGAAGGAAAGAAAGCACAGAGCCCCAGATTTTATGTTGTCCTGGAGAGCTTGCAGAGCACTGGGGAAAGGCAGGCAGAGAATTCCTTGCTAGCACCTTCTCTGTGCCTGGGAAGCAGAAGAGTTCACATTGCTTCACAAGAATCGCTTTTGTGCAGAAAACAGTAACACTTGTTCAGAAGGAAAGAAAGCACAGAGCCCCAGATTTTATGTTGCCCTGGAGAGCTTGCAGAGCACTGGGGAAAGGCAGGCAGAGAATTCCCTGCAAGCACCTTCTCTGTGCCTGGGAAGCAGAAGTGTTCACATTGCTTCGCAGAATCGCTTTTGTGCAGAAAACAGTAACAGTTGTTCAGAACGAAAGAAAGCACAGAGCCCCAGATTCTATGTTGTCCTGGAGAGCTTGCAGAGCACTGGGGAAAGGCAGGCAGAGAATTCCCTGCTAGTACCTTCTCTGTGCCTGTTCACATTGCTTCGCAAGAATCGCTTTTGTGCAGAAAACAGTAACACTTGTTCAGAACGAAAGAAAGCACAGAGCCCCAGATTCTATGTTGTCCTGGAGAGCTTGCAGAGCACTGGGGAAAGGCAGGCAGAGAATTCCCTGCTAGCACCTTCTCTGTGCCTGGGAAGCAGAAGTGTTCACATTGCTTCGCAGGAATCGCTTTTGTGCAGAAAACAGTAACAGTTGTTCAGAACGAAAGAAAGCACAGAGCCCCAGATTCTATGTTGTCCTGGAGAGCTTGCAGAGCACTGGGGAAAGGCAGGCAGAGAATTCCCTGATAGCACCTTCTCTGTGCCTGTTCACTTTGCTTCGCAAGAATCGCTTTTGTGCAGAAAACAGTAACACTTGTTCAGAACGAAAGAAAGCACAGAGCCCCAGATTCTATGTTGTCCTGGAGAGCTTGCAGAGCACTGGGGAAAGGCAGGCAGAGAATTCCTTGCTAGCACCTTCTCTGTGCCTGGGAAGCAGAAGTGTTCACATTGCTTCGCAAGAATCGCTTTTGTGCAGAAAACAGTAACACTTGTTCAGAAGGAAAGAAAGCACAGAGCCCCAGATTTTATGTTGCCCTGGAGAGCTTGCAGAGCACTGGGGAAAGGCAGGCAGAGAATTCCCTGCAAGCACCTTCTCTGTGCCTGGGAAACAGAAGTGTTCACATTGCTTCGCAGAATCGCTTTTGTGCAGAAAACAGTAACACTTGTTCAGAAGGAAAGAAAGCACAGAGCCCCAGATTCTATGTTGTCCTGGAGAGCTTGCAGAGCACTGGGGAAAGGCAGGCAGAGAATTCCCTGCTAGCACCTTCTCTGTGCCTGTTCACATTGCTTCGCAAGAATCGCTTTTGTGCAGAAAACAGTAACACTTGTTCAGAACGAAAGAAAGCACAGAGCCCCAGATTCTATGTTGTCCTGGAGAGCTTGCAGAGCACTGGGGAAAGGCAGGCAGAGAATTCCCTGATAGCACCTTCTCTGTGCCTGGGAAGCAGAAGTGTTCACATTGCTTCGCAGAATCGCTTTTGTGCAGAAAACAGTAACACTTGTTCAGAAGGAAAGAAAGCACAGAGCCCCAGATTTTATGTTGCCCTGGAGAGCTTGCAGAGCACTGGGGAAAGGCAGGCAGAGAATTCCCTGCTAGCACCTTCTCTGTGCCTGGGAAGCAGAAGTGTACACATTGCTTCGCAGAATCGCTTTTGTGCAGAAAACACTAACACTTGTTCAGAAGGAAAGAAAGCACAGAGCACCAGATTCTATGTTGTCCTGGAGAGCTTGCAGAGCACTGGGGAAAGGCAGGCAGAGAATTCCCTGCAAGCACCTTCTCTGTGCCTGGGAAGCAGAAGTGTTCACATTGCTTCGCAGAATCGCTTTTGTGCAGAAAACAGTAACACTTGTTCAGAAGGAAAGAAAGCACAGAGCCCCAGATTCTATGTTGTCCTGGAGAGCTTGCAGAGCACTGGGGAAAGGCAGGCAGAGAATTCCCTGCAAGCACCTTCTCTGTGCCTGGGAAGCAGAAGTGTTCACATTGCTTCGCAGAATCGCTTTTGTGCAGAAAACAGTAACACTTGTTCAGAAGGAAAGAAAGCACAGAGCCCCAGATTCTATGTTGTCCTGGAGAGCTTGCAGAGCACTGGGGAAAGGCAGGCAGAGAATTCCCTGCTAGCACCTTCTCTGTGCCTGTTCACATTGCTTCGCAAGAATCGCTTTTGTGCAGAAAACAGTAACACTTGTTCAGAACGAAAGAAAGCACAGAGCCCCAGATTCTATGTTGTCCTGGAGAGCTTGCAGAGCACTGGGGAAAGGCAGGCAGAGAATTCCCTGCTAGCACCTTCTCTGTGCCTGGGAAGCAGAAGTGTTCACATTGCTTCGCAGGAATCGCTTTTGTGCAGAAAACAGTAACAGTTGTTCAGAACGAAAGAAAGCACAGAGCCCCAGATTCTATGTTGTCCTGGAGAGCTTGCAGAGCACTGGGGAAAGGCAGGCAGAGAATTCCCTGCTAGCACCTTCTCTGTGCCTGTTCACATTGCTTCGCAGAATCGCTTTTGTGCAGAAAACAGTAACAGTTGTTCAGAACGAAAGAAAGCACAGAGCCCCAGATTCTATGTTGTCCTGGAGAGCTTGCAGAGCACTGGGGAAAGGCAGGCAGAGAATTCCTTGCTAGCACCTTCTCTGTGCCTGGGAAGCAGAAGTGTTCACATTGCTTCGCAGAATCGCTTTTGTGCAGAAAACAGTAACACTTGTTCAGAAGGAAAGAAAGCACAGAGCCCCAGATTTTATGTTGTCCTGGAGAGCTTGCAGAGCACTGGGGAAAGGCAGGCAGAGAATTCCCTGATAGCACCTTCTCTGTGCCTGGGAAGCAGAAGTGTTCACATTGCTTCGCAAGAATCGCTTTTGTGCAGAAAACAGTAACACTTGTTCAGAAGGAAAGAAAGCACAGAGCCCCAGATTTTATGTTGTCCTGGAGAGCTTGCAGAGCACTGGGGAAAGGCAGGCAGAGAATTCCCTGCTAGCACCTTCTCTGTGCCTGTTCACATTGCTTCGCAGAATTGCTTTTGTGCAGAAAACAGTAACACTTGTTCAGAAGGAAAGAAAGCACAGAGCACCAGATTTGCTGTTGTCCTGGAGAGCTTGCAGAGCAGTGGGGAAAGGCAGGCAGAGAATTCCCTGCAAGCACCTTCTCTGTGCCTGGGAAGCAGAAGTGTTCACATTGCTTCGCAGAATCGCTTTTGTGCAGAAAACAGTAACACTTGTTCAGAAGGAAAGAAAGCACAGAGCCCCAGATTCTATGTTGTCCTGGAGAGCTTGCAGAGCACTGGGGAAAGGCAGGCAGAGAATTCCCTGCAAGCACCTTCTCTGTGCCTGGGAAGCAGAAGTGTTCACATTGCTTCGCAGAATCGCTTTTGTGCAGAAAACAGTAACACTTGTTCAGAAGGAAAGAAAGCACAGAGCCCCAGATTCTATGTTGTCCTGGAGAGCTTGCAGAGCACTGGGGAAAGGCAGGCAGAGAATTCCCTGCTAGCACCTTCTCTGTGCCTGTTCACATTGCTTCGCAAGAATCGCTTTTGTGCAGAAAACAGTAACACTTGTTCAGAACGAAAGAAAGCACAGAGCCCCAGATTCTATGTTGTCCTGGAGAGCTTGCAGAGCACTGGGGAAAGGCAGGCAGAGAATTCCCTGCTAGCACCTTCTCTGTGCCTGGGAAGCAGAAGTGTTCACATTGCTTCGCAGGAATCGCTTTTGTGCAGAAAACAGTAACAGTTGTTCAGAACGAAAGAAAGCACAGAGCCCCAGATTCTATGTTGTCCTGGAGAGCTTGCAGAGCACTGGGGAAAGGCAGGCAGAGAATTCCCTGCTAGCACCTTCTCTGTGCCTGTTCACATTGCTTCGCAGAATCGCTTTTGTGCAGAAAACAGTAACAGTTGTTCAGAACGAAAGAAAGCACAGAGCCCCAGATTCTATGTTGTCCTGGAGAGCTTGCAGAGCACTGGGGAAAGGCAGGCAGAGAATTCCTTGCTAGCACCTTCTCTGTGCCTGGGAAGCAGAAGTGTTCACATTGCTTCGCAGAATCGCTTTTGTGCAGAAAACAGTAACACTTGTTCAGAAGGAAAGAAAGCACAGAGCCCCAGATTTTATGTTGTCCTGGAGAGCTTGCAGAGCACTGGGGAAAGGCAGGCAGAGAATTCCTTGCTAGCACCTTCTCTGTGCCTGGGAAGCAGAAGTGTTCACATTGCTTCGCAAGAATCGCTTTTGTGCAGAAAACAGTAACACTTGTTCAGAAGGAAAGAAAGCACAGAGCCCCAGATTTTATGTTGTCCTGGAGAGCTTGCAGAGCACTGGGGAAAGGCAGGCAGAGAATTCCCTGCTAGCACCTTCTCTGTGCCTGTTCACATTGCTTCGCAGAATTGCTTTTGTGCAGAAAACAGTAACACTTGTTCAGAAGGAAAGAAAGCACAGAGCACCAGATTTGCTGTTGTCCTGGAGAGCTTGCAGAGCAGTGGGGAAAGGCAGGCAGAGAATTCCCTGCTAGCACCTTCTCTGTGCATGGGAAGCAGAAGTGTTCACATTGCTTCGCAAGAATCGCTTTTGTGCAGAAAACAGTAACAGTTGTTCAGAACGAAAGAAAGCACAGAGCCCCAGATTCTATGTTGTCCTGGAGAGCTTGCAGAGCACTGGGGAAAGGCAGGCAGAGAATTCCCTGATAGCACCTTCTCTGTACCTGTTCACATTGTTTCGCAGAATCGCTTTTGTGCAGAAAACAGTAACACTTGTTCAGAACGAAAGAAAGCACAGAGCCCCAGATTGTATGTGGTCCTGGAGAGCTTGCAGAGCACTGGGGAAAGGCAGGCAGAGAATTCCCTGATAGCACCTTCTCTGTGCCTGGGAAGCAGAAGTGTTCACATTGCTTCGCAAGAATCGCTTTTGTGCAGAAAACAGTAACACTTGTTCAGAAGGAAAGAAAGCACAGAGCCCCAGATTTTATGTTGTCCTGGAGAGCTTGCAGAGCACTGGGGAAAGGCAGGCAGAGAATTCCCTGATAGCACCTTCTCTGTGCCTGTTCACATTGCTTCGCAGAATTGCTTTTGTGCAGAAAACAGTAACACTTGTTCAGAAGGAAAGAAAGCACAGAGCCCCAGATTCTATGTTGTCCTGGAGAGCTTGCAGAGCACTGGGGAAAGGCAGGCAGAGAATTCCCTGCTAGTACCTTCTCTGTGCCTGGGAAGCAGAAGTGTTCACATTGCTTCGCAAGAATCGCTTTTGTGCAGAAAACAGTAACACTTGTTCAGAAGGAAAGAAAGCACAGAGCCCCAGATTTTATGTTGTCCTGGAGAGCTTGCAGAGCACTGGGGAAAGGCAGGCAGAGAATTCCCTGCTAGCACCTTCTCTGTGCCTGTTCACATTGCTTCGCAAGAATCGCTTTTGTGCAGAAAACATTAACACTTGTTCAGAACGAAAGAAAGCACAGAGCCCCAGATTCTATGTTGTCCTGGAGAGCTTGCAGAGCACTGGGGAAAGGCAGGCAGAGAATTCCCTGCTAGCACCTTCTCTGTGCCTGGGAAGCAGAAGTGTTCACATTGCTTCACAGGAATCGCTTTTGTGCAGAAAACAGTAACAGTTGTTCAGAACGAAAGAAAGCACAGAGCCCCAGATTCTATGTTGTCCTGGAGAGCTTGCAGAGCACTGGGGAAAGGCAGGCAGAGAATTCCCTGATAGCACCTTCTCTGTGCCTGGGAAGCAGAAGTGTTCACATTGCTTCGCAGAATCGCTTTTGTGCAGAAAACAGTAACACTTGTTCAGAAGGAAAGAAAGCACAGAGCCCCAGATTTTATGTTGCCCTGGAGAGCTTGCAGAGCACTGGGGAAAGGCAGGCAGAGAATTCCCTGCTAGCACCTTCTCTGTGCCTGGGAAGCAGAAGTGTACACATTGCTTCGCAGAATCGCTTTTGTGCAGAAAACACTAACACTTGTTCAGAAGGAAAGAAAGCACAGAGCACCAGATTCTATGTTGTCCTGGAGAGCTTGCAGAGCACTGGGGAAAGGCAGGCAGAGAATTCCCTGATAGCACCTTCTCTGTGCCTGTTCACATTGCTTCGCAAGAATCGCTTTTGTGCAGAAAACAGTAACACTTGTTCAGAACGAAAGAAAGCACAGAGCCCCAGATTCTATGTTGTCCTGGAGAGCTTGCAGAGCACTGGGGAAAGGCAGGCAGAGAATTCCTTGCTAGCACCTTCTCTGTGCCTGGGAAGCAGAACTGTTCACATTGCTTCGCAAGAATCGCTTTTGTGCAGAAAACAGTAACACTTGTTCAGAAGGAAAGAAAGCACAGAGCCCCAGATTTTATGTTGTCCTGGAGAGCTTGCAGAGCACTGGGGAAAGGCAGGCAGAGAATTCCTTGCTAGCACCTTCTCTGTGCCTGGGAAGCAGAAGTGTTCACATTGCTTCGCAGAATCGCTTTTCTGCAGAAAACAGTAACACTTGTTCAGAAGGAAAGAAAGCACAGAGCCCCAGATTTTATGTGGTCCTGGAGAGCTTGCAGAGCACTGGGGAAAGGCAGGCAGAGAATTCCTTGCTAGCACCTTCTCTGTGCCTGGGAAGCAGAAGAGTTCACATTGCTTCACAAGAATCGCTTTTGTGCAGAAAACAGTAACACTTGTTCAGAAGGAAAGAAAGCACAGAGCCCCAGATTTTATGTTGCCCTGGAGAGCTTGCAGAGCACTGGGGAAAGGCAGGCAGAGAATTCCCTGCAAGCACCTTCTCTGTGCCTGGGAAGCAGAAGTGTTCACATTGCTTCGCAGAATCGCTTTTGTGCAGAAAACAGTAACACTTGTTCAGAAGGAAAGAAAGCACAGAGCCCCAGATTCTATGTTGTCCTGGAGAGCTTGCAGAGCACTGGGGAAAGGCAGGCAGAGAATTCCCTGCTAGCACCTTCTCTGTGCCTGTTCACATTGCTTCGCAAGAATCGCTTTTGTGCAGAAAACATTAACACTTGTTCAGAACGAAAGAAAGCACAGAGCCCCAGATTCTATGTTGTCCTGGAGAGCTTGCAGAGCACTGGGGAAAGGCAGGCAGAGAATTCCCTGATAGCACCTTCTCTGTGCCTGGGAAGCAGAAGTGTTCACATTGCTTCGCAGAATCGCTTTTGTGCAGAAAACAGTAACACTTGTTCAGAAGGAAAGAAAGCACAGAGCCCCAGATTTTATGTTGTCCTGGAGAGCTTGCAGAGCACTGGGGAAAGGCAGGCAGAGAATTCCTTGCTAGCACCTTCTCTGTGCCTGGGAAGCAGAAGTGTTCACATTGCTTCGCAAGAATCGCTTTTGTGCAGAAAACAGTAACACTTGTTCAGAAGGAAAGAAAGCACAGAGCCCCAGATTTTATGTTGTCCTGGAGAGCTTGCAGAGCACTGGGGAAAGGCAGGCAGAGAATTCCCTGCTAGCACCTTCTCTGTGCCTGTTCACATTGCTTCGCAGAATCGCTTTTGTGCAGAAAACAGTAACACTTGTTCAGAAGGAAAGAAAGCACAGAGCCCCAGATTGTATGTGGTCCTGGAGAGCTTGCAGAGCACTGGGGAAAGGCAGGCAGAGAATTCCCTGATAGCACCTTCTCTGTGCCTGGGAAGCAGAAGTGTTCACATTGCTTCGCAAGAATCGCTTTTGTGCAGAAAACAGTAACACTTGTTCAGAAGGAAAGAAAGCACAGAGCCCCAGATTTTATGTTGCCCTGGAGAGCTTGCAGAGCACTGGGGAAAGGCAGGCAGAGAATTCCCTGATAGCACCTTCTCTGTGCCTGTTCACATTGCTTCGCAGAATTGCTTTTGTGCAGAAAACAGTAACACTTGTTCAGAAGGAAAGAAAGCACAGAGCCCCAGATTCTATGTTGTCCTGGACAGCTTGCAGAGCACTGGGGAAAGGCAGGCAGAGAATTCCCTGCTAGTACCTTCTCTGTGCCTGGGAAGCAGAAGTGTTCACATTGCTTCGCAAGAATCGCTTTTGTGCAGAAAACAGTAACACTTGTTCAGAAGGAAAGAAAGCACAGAGCCCCAGATTTTATGTTGTCCTGGAGAGCTTGCAGAGCACTGGGGAAAGGCAGGCAGAGAATTCCCTGCTAGCACCTTCTCTGTGCCTGTTCACATTGCTTCGCAAGAATCGCTTTTGTGCAGAAAACATTAACACTTGTTCAGAACGAAAGAAAGCACAGAGCCCCAGATTCTATGTTGTCCTGGAGAGCTTGCAGAGCACTGGGGAAAGGCAGGCAGAGAATTCCCTGCTAGCACCTTCTCTGTGCCTGGGAAGCAGAAGTGTTCACATTGCTTCGCAGGAATCGCTTTTGTGCAGAAAACAGTAACAGTTGTTCAGAACGAAAGAAAGCACAGAGCCCCAGATTCTATGTTGTCCTGGAGAGCTTGCAGAGCACTGGGGAAAGGCAGGCAGAGAATTCCCTGATAGCACCTTCTCTGTGCCTGGGAAGCAGAAGTGTTCACATTGCTTCGCAGAATCGCTTTTGTGCAGAAAACAGTAACACTTGTTCAGAAGGAAAGAAAGCACAGAGCCCCAGATTTTATGTTGCCCTGGAGAGCTTGCAGAGCACTGGGGAAAGGCAGGCAGAGAATTCCCTGCTAGCACCTTCTCTGTGCCTGGGAAGCAGAAGTGTACACATTGCTTCGCAGAATAGCTTTTGTGCAGAAAACACTAACACTTGTTCAGAAGGAAAGAAAGCACAGAGCACCAGATTCTATGTTGTCCTGGAGAGCTTGCAGAGCACTGGGGAAAGGCAGGCAGAGAATTCCCTGATAGCACCTTCTCTGTGCCTGTTCACATTGCTTCGCAAGAATCGCTTTTGTGCAGAAAACAGTAACACTTGTTCAGAACGAAAGAAAGCACAGAGCCCCAGATTCTATGTTGTCCTGGAGAGCTTGCAGAGCACTGGGGAAAGGCAGGCAGAGAATTCCTTGCTAGCACCTTCTCTGTGCCTGGGAAGCAGAAGTGTTCACATTGCTTCGCAGAATCGCTTTTGTGCAGAAAACAGTAACACTTGTTCAGAAGGAAAGAAAGCACAGAGCCCCAGATTCTATGTTGTCCTGGAGAGCTTGCAGAGCACTGGGGAAAGGCAGGCAGAGAATTCCCTGCAAGCACCTTCTCTGTGCCTGGGAAGCAGAAGTGTTCACATTGCTTCGCAGAATCGCTTTTGTGCAGAAAACAGTAACACTTGTTCAGAAGGAAAGAAAGCACAGAGCCCCAGATTCTATGTTGTCCTGGAGAGCTTGCAGAGCACTGGGGAAAGGCAGGCAGAGAATTCCCTGCTAGCACCTTCTCTGTGCCTGTTCACATTGCTTCGCAAGAATCGCTTTTGTGCAGAAAACAGTAACACTTGTTCAGAACGAAAGAAAGCACAGAGCCCCAGATTCTATGTTGTCCTGGAGAGCTTGCAGAGCACTGGGGAAAGGCAGGCAGAGAATTCCCTGCTAGCACCTTCTCTGTGCCTGGGAAGCAGAAGTGTTCACATTGCTTCGCAGGAATCGCTTTTGTGCAGAAAACAGTAACAGTTGTTCAGAACGAAAGAAAGCACAGAGCCCCAGATTCTATGTTGTCCTGGAGAGCTTGCAGAGCACTGGGGAAAGGCAGGCAGAGAATTCCCTGCTAGCACCTTCTCTGTGCCTGTTCACATTGCTTCGCAGAATCGCTTTTGTGCAGAAAACAGTAACAGTTGTTCAGAACGAAAGAAAGCACAGAGCCCCAGATTCTATGTTGTCCTGGAGAGCTTGCAGAGCACTGGGGAAAGGCAGGCAGAGAATTCCTTGCTAGCACCTTCTCTGTGCCTGGGAAGCAGAAGTGTTCACATTGCTTCGCAGAATCGCTTTTGTGCAGAAAACAGTAACACTTGTTCAGAAGGAAAGAAAGCACAGAGCCCCAGATTTTATGTTGTCCTGGAGAGCTTGCAGAGCACTGGGGAAAGGCAGGCAGAGAATTCCTTGCTAGCACCTTCTCTGTGCCTGGGAAGCAGAAGTGTTCACATTGCTTCGCAAGAATCGCTTTTGTGCAGAAAACAGTAACACTTGTTCAGAAGGAAAGAAAGCACAGAGCCCCAGATTTTATGTTGTCCTGGAGAGCTTGCAGAGCACTGGGGAAAGGCAGGCAGAGAATTCCCTGCTAGCACCTTCTCTGTGCCTGTTCACATTGCTTCGCAGAATTGCTTTTGTGCAGAAAACAGTAACACTTGTTCAGAAGGAAAGAAAGCACAGAGCACCAGATTTGCTGTTGTCCTGGAGAGCTTGCAGAGCAGTGGGGAAAGGCAGGCAGAGAATTCCCTGCTAGCACCTTCTCTGTGCATGGGAAGCAGAAGTGTTCACATTGCTTCGCAAGAATCGCTTTTGTGCAGAAAACAGTAACAGTTGTTCAGAACGAAAGAAAGCACAGAGCCCCAGATTCTATGTTGTCCTGGAGAGCTTGCAGAGCACTGGGGAAAGGCAGGCAGAGAATTCCCTGATAGCACCTTCTCTGTACCTGTTCACATTGTTTCGCAGAATCGCTTTTGTGCAGAAAACAGTAACACTTGTTCAGAACGAAAGAAAGCACAGAGCCCCAGATTGTATGTGGTCCTGGAGAGCTTGCAGAGCACTGGGGAAAGGCAGGCAGAGAATTCCCTGATAGCACCTTCTCTGTGCCTGGGAAGCAGAAGTGTTCACATTGCTTCGCAAGAATCGCTTTTGTGCAGAAAACAGTAACACTTGTTCAGAAGGAAAGAAAGCACAGAGCCCCAGATTTTATGTTGTCCTGGAGAGCTTGCAGAGCACTGGGGAAAGGCAGGCAGAGAATTCCCTGATAGCACCTTCTCTGTGCCTGTTCACATTGCTTCGCAGAATTGCTTTTGTGCAGAAAACAGTAACACTTGTTCAGAACGAAAGAAAGCACAGAGCCCCAGATTCTATGTTGTCCTGGAGAGCTTGCAGAGCACTGGGGAAAGGCAGGCAGAGAATTCCCTGCTAGTACCTTCTCTGTGCCTGGGAAGCAGAAGTGTTCACATTGCTTCGCAAGAATCGCTTTTGTGCAGAAAACAGTAACACTTGTTCAGAAGGAAAGAAAGCACAGAGCCCCAGATTTTATGTTGTCCTGGAGAGCTTGCAGAGCACTGGGGAAAGGCAGGCAGAGAATTCCCTGCTAGCACCTTCTCTGTGCCTGTTCACATTGCTTCGCAAGAATCGCTTTTGTGCAGAAAACATTAACACTTGTTCAGAACGAAAGAAAGCACAGAGCCCCAGATTCTATGTTGTCCTGGAGAGCTTGCAGAGCACTGGGGAAAGGCAGGCAGAGAATTCCCTGCTAGCACCTTCTCTGTGCCTGGGAAGCAGAAGTGTTCACATTGCTTCGCAGGAATCGCTTTTGTGCAGAAAACAGTAACAGTTGTTCAGAACGAAAGAAAGCACAGAGCCCCAGATTCTATGTTGTCCTGGAGAGCTTGCAGAGCACTGGGGAAAGGCAGGCAGAGAATTCCCTGATAGCACCTTCTCTGTGCCTGGGAAGCAGAAGTGTTCACATTGCTTCGCAGAATCGCTTTTGTGCAGAAAACAGTAACACTTGTTCAGAAGGAAAGAAAGCACAGAGCCCCAGATTTTATGTTGCCCTGGAGAGCTTGCAGAGCACTGGGGAAAGGCAGGCAGAGAATTCCCTGCTAGCACCTTCTCTGTGCCTGGGAAGCAGAAGTGTACACATTGCTTCGCAGAATCGCTTTTGTGCAGAAAACACTAACACTTGTTCAGAAGGAAAGAAAGCACAGAGCACCAGATTCTATGTTGTCCTGGAGAGCTTGCAGAGCACTGGGGAAAGGCAGGCAGAGAATTCCCTGATAGCACCTTCTCTGTGCCTGTTCACATTGCTTCGCAAGAATCGCTTTTGTGCAGAAAACAGTAACACTTGTTCAGAACGAAAGAAAGCACAGAGCCCCAGATTCTATGTTGTCCTGGAGAGCTTGCAGAGCACTGGGGAAAGGCAGGCAGAGAATTCCTTGCTAGCACCTTCTCTGTGCCTGGGAAGCAGAACTGTTCACATTGCTTCGCAAGAATCGCTTTTGTGCAGAAAACAGTAACACTTGTTCAGAAGGAAAGAAAGCACAGAGCCCCAGATTTTATGTTGTCCTGGAGAGCTTGCAGAGCACTGGGGAAAGGCAGGCAGAGAATTCCTTGCTAGCACCTTCTCTGTGCCTGGGAAGCAGAAGTGTTCACATTGCTTCGCAGAATCGCTTTTCTGCAGAAAACAGTAACACTTGTTCAGAAGGAAAGAAAGCACAGAGCCCCAGATTTTATGTGGTCCTGGAGAGCTTGCAGAGCACTGGGGAAAGGCAGGCAGAGAATTCCTTGCTAGCACCTTCTCTGTGCCTGGGAAGCAGAAGAGTTCACATTGCTTCACAAGAATCGCTTTTGTGCAGAAAACAGTAACACTTGTTCAGAAGGAAAGAAAGCACAGAGCCCCAGATTTTATGTTGCCCTGGAGAGCTTGCAGAGCACTGGGGAAAGGCAGGCAGAGAATTCCCTGCAAGCACCTTCTCTGTGCCTGGGAAGCAGAAGTGTTCACATTGCTTCGCAGAATCGCTTTTGTGCAGAAAACAGTAACACTTGTTCAGAAGGAAAGAAAGCACAGAGCCCCAGATTCTATGTTGTCCTGGAGAGCTTGCAGAGCACTGGGGAAAGGCAGGCAGAGAATTCCCTGCTAGCACCTTCTCTGTGCCTGTTCACATTGCTTCGCAAGAATCGCTTTTGTGCAGAAAACATTAACACTTGTTCAGAACGAAAGAAAGCACAGAGCCCCAGATTCTATGTTGTCCTGGAGAGCTTGCAGAGCACTGGGGAAAGGCAGGCAGAGAATTCCCTGATAGCACCTTCTCTGTGCCTGGGAAGCAGAAGTGTTCACATTGCTTCGCAGAATCGCTTTTGTGCAGAAAACAGTAACACTTGTTCAGAAGGAAAGAAAGCACAGAGCCCCAGATTTTATGTTGTCCTGGAGAGCTTGCAGAGCACTGGGGAAAGGCAGGCAGAGAATTCCCTGCTAGCACCTTCTCTGTGCCTGTTCACATTGCTTCGCAGAATCGCTTTTGTGCAGAAAACAGTAACACTTGTTCAGAAGGAAAGAAAGCACAGAGCCCCAGATTGTATGTGGTCCTGGAGAGCTTGCAGAGCACTGGGGAAAGGCAGGCAGAGAATTCCCTGATAGCACCTTCTCTGTGCCTGGGAAGCAGAAGTGTTCACATTGCTTCGCAAGAATCGCTTTTGTGCAGAAAACAGTAACACTTGTTCAGAAGGAAAGAAAGCACAGAGCCCCAGATTTTATGTTGTCCTGGAGAGCTTGCAGAGCACTGGGGAAAGGCAGGCAGAGAATTCCCTGATAGCACCTTCTCTGTGCCTGTTCACATTGCTTCGCAGAATTGCTTTTGTGCAGAAAACAGTAACACTTGTTCAGAAGGAAAGAAAGCACAGAGCCCCAGATTCTATGTTGTCCTGGAGAGCTTGCAGAGCACTGGGGAAAGGCAGGCAGAGAATTCCCTGCTAGTACCTTCTCTGTGCCTGGGAAGCAGAAGTGTTCACATTGCTTCGCAAGAATCGCTTTTGTGCAGAAAACAGTAACACTTGTTCAGAAGGAAAGAAAGCACAGAGCCCCAGATTTTATGTTGTCCTGGAGAGCTTGCAGAGCACTGGGGAAAGGCAGGCAGAGAATTCCCTGCTAGCACCTTCTCTGTGCCTGTTCACATTGCTTCGCAAGAATCGCTTTTGTGCAGAAAACATTAACACTTGTTCAGAACGAAAGAAAGCACAGAGCCCCAGATTCTATGTTGTCCTGGAGAGCTTGCAGAGCACTGGGGAAAGGCAGGCAGAGAATTCCCTGCTAGCACCTTCTCTGTGCCTGGGAAGCAGAAGTGTTCACATTGCTTCGCAGGAATCGCTTTTGTGCAGAAAACAGTAACAGTTGTTCAGAACGAAAGAAAGCACAGAGCCCCAGATTCTATGTTGTCCTGGAGAGCTTGCAGAGCACTGGGGAAAGGCAGGCAGAGAATTCCCTGATAGCACCTTCTCTGTGCCTGGGAAGCAGAAGTGTTCACATTGCTTCGCAGAATCGCTTTTGTGCAGAAAACAGTAACACTTGTTCAGAAGGAAAGAAAGCACAGAGCCCCAGATTTTATGTTGCCCTGGAGAGCTTGCAGAGCACTGGGGAAAGGCAGGCAGAGAATTCCCTGCTAGCACCTTCTCTGTGCCTGGGAAGCAGAAGTGTACACATTGCTTCGCAGAATAGCTTTTGTGCAGAAAACACTAACACTTGTTCAGAAGGAAAGAAAGCACAGAGCACCAGATTCTATGTTGTCCTGGAGAGCTTGCAGAGCACTGGGGAAAGGCAGGCAGAGAATTCCCTGATAGCACCTTCTCTGTGCCTGTTCACATTGCTTCGCAAGAATCGCTTTTGTGCAGAAAACAGTAACACTTGTTCAGAACGAAAGAAAGCACAGAGCCCCAGATTCTATGTTGTCCTGGAGAGCTTGCAGAGCACTGGGGAAAGGCAGGCAGAGAATTCCCTGCAAGCACCTTCTCTGTGCCTGGGAAGCAGAAGTGTTCACATTGCTTCGCAGAATCGCTTTTGTGCAGAAAACAGTAACACTTGTTCAGAAGGAAAGAAAGCACAGAGCCCCAGATTCTATGTTGTCCTGGAGAGCTTGCAGAGCACTGGGGAAAGGCAGGCAGAGAATTCCCTGCTAGCACCTTCTCTGTGCCTGTTCACATTGCTTCGCAAGAATCGCTTTTGTGCAGAAAACAGTAACACTTGTTCAGAACGAAAGAAAGCACAGAGCCCCAGATTCTATGTTGTCCTGGAGAGCTTGCAGAGCACTGGGGAAAGGCAGGCAGAGAATTCCCTGCTAGCACCTTCTCTGTGCCTGGGAAGCAGAAGTGTTCACATTGCTTCGCAGGAATCGCTTTTGTGCAGAAAACAGTAACAGTTGTTCAGAACGAAAGAAAGCACAGAGCCCCAGATTCTATGTTGTCCTGGAGAGCTTGCAGAGCACTGGGGAAAGGCAGGCAGAGAATTCCCTGCTAGCACCTTCTCTGTGCCTGTTCACATTGCTTCGCAGAATCGCTTTTGTGCAGAAAACAGTAACAGTTGTTCAGAACGAAAGAAAGCACAGAGCCCCAGATTCTATGTTGTCCTGGAGAGCTTGCAGAGCACTGGGGAAAGGCAGGCAGAGAATTCCTTGCTAGCACCTTCTCTGTGCCTGGGAAGCAGAAGTGTTCACATTGCTTCGCAAGAATCGCTTTTGTGCAGAAAACAGTAACACTTGTTCAGAAGGAAAGAAAGCACAGAGCCCCAGATTTTATGTTGTCCTGGAGAGCTTGCAGAGCACTGGGGAAAGGCAGGCAGAGAATTCCTTGCTAGCACCTTCTCTGTGCCTGGGAAGCAGAAGTGTTCACATTGCTTCGCAAGAATCGCTTTTGTGCAGAAAACAGTAACACTTGTTCAGAAGGAAAGAAAGCACAGAGCCCCAGATTTTATGTTGTCCTGGAGAGCTTGCAGAGCACTGGGGAAAGGCAGGCAGAGAATTCCCTGCTAGCACCTTCTCTGTGCCTGTTCACATTGCTTCGCAGAATTGCTTTTGTGCAGAAAACAGTAACACTTGTTCAGAAGGAAAGAAAGCACAGAGCACCAGATTTGCTGTTGTCCTGGAGAGCTTGCAGAGCAGTGGGGAAAGGCAGGCAGAGAATTCCCTGCTAGCACCTTCTCTGTGCATGGGAAGCAGAAGTGTTCACATTGCTTCGCAAGAATCGCTTTTGTGCAGAAAACAGTAACAGTTGTTCAGAACGAAAGAAAGCACAGAGCCCCAGATTCTATGTTGTCCTGGAGAGCTTGCAGAGCACTGGGGAAAGGCAGGCAGAGAATTCCCTGATAGCACCTTCTCTGTACCTGTTCACATTGTTTCGCAGAATCGCTTTTGTGCAGAAAACAGTAACACTTGTTCAGAACGAAAGAAAGCACAGAGCCCCAGATTGTATGTGGTCCTGGAGAGCTTGCAGAGCACTGGGGAAAGGCAGGCAGAGAATTCCCTGATAGCACCTTCTCTGTGCCTGGGAAGCAGAAGTGTTCACATTGCTTCGCAAGAATCGCTTTTGTGCAGAAAACAGTAACACTTGTTCAGAAGGAAAGAAAGCACAGAGCCCCAGATTTTATGTTGTCCTGGAGAGCTTGCAGAGCACTGGGGAAAGGCAGGCAGAGAATTCCCTGATAGCACCTTCTCTGTGCCTGTTCACATTGCTTCGCAGAATTGCTTTTGTGCAGAAAACAGTAACACTTGTTCAGAAGGAAAGAAAGCACAGAGCCCCAGATTCTATGTTGTCCTGGAGAGCTTGCAGAGCACTGGGGAAAGGCAGGCAGAGAATTCCCTGCTAGTACCTTCTCTGTGCCTGGGAAGCAGAAGTGTTCACATTGCTTCGCAAGAATCGCTTTTGTGCAGAAAACAGTAACACTTGTTCAGAAGGAAAGAAAGCACAGAGCCCCAGATTTTATGTTGTCCTGGAGAGCTTGCAGAGCACTGGGGAAAGGCAGGCAGAGAATTCCCTGCTAGCACCTTCTCTGTGCCTGTTCACATTGCTTCGCAAGAATCGCTTTTGTGCAGAAAACATTAACACTTGTTCAGAACGAAAGAAAGCACAGAGCCCCAGATTCTATGTTGTCCTGGAGAGCTTGCAGAGCACTGGGGAAAGGCAGGCAGAGAATTCCCTGCTAGCACCTTCTCTGTGCCTGGGAAGCAGAAGTGTTCACATTGCTTCACAGGAATCGCTTTTGTGCAGAAAACAGTAACAGTTGTTCAGAACGAAAGAAAGCACAGAGCCCCAGATTCTATGTTGTCCTGGAGAGCTTGCAGAGCACTGGGGAAAGGCAGGCAGAGAATTCCCTGATAGCACCTTCTCTGTGCCTGGGAAGCAGAAGTGTTCACATTGCTTCGCAGAATCGCTTTTGTGCAGAAAACAGTAACACTTGTTCAGAAGGAAAGAAAGCACAGAGCCCCAGATTTTATGTTGCCCTGGAGAGCTTGCAGAGCACTGGGGAAAGGCAGGCAGAGAATTCCCTGCTAGCACCTTCTCTGTGCCTGGGAAGCAGAAGTGTACACATTGCTTCGCAGAATCGCTTTTGTGCAGAAAACACTAACACTTGTTCAGAAGGAAAGAAAGCACAGAGCACCAGATTCTATGTTGTCCTGGAGAGCTTGCAGAGCACTGGGGAAAGGCAGGCAGAGAATTCCCTGATAGCACCTTCTCTGTGCCTGTTCACATTGCTTCGCAAGAATCGCTTTTGTGCAGAAAACAGTAACACTTGTTCAGAACGAAAGAAAGCACAGAGCCCCAGATTCTATGTTGTCCTGGAGAGCTTGCAGAGCACTGGGGAAAGGCAGGCAGAGAATTCCTTGCTAGCACCTTCTCTGTGCCTGGGAAGCAGAACTGTTCACATTGCTTCGCAAGAATCGCTTTTGTGCAGAAAACAGTAACACTTGTTCAGAAGGAAAGAAAGCACAGAGCCCCAGATTTTATGTTGTCCTGGAGAGCTTGCAGAGCACTGGGGAAAGGCAGGCAGAGAATTCCTTGCTAGCACCTTCTCTGTGCCTGGGAAGCAGAAGTGTTCACATTGCTTCGCAGAATCGCTTTTCTGCAGAAAACAGTAACACTTGTTCAGAAGGAAAGAAAGCACAGAGCCCCAGATTTTATGTGGTCCTGGAGAGCTTGCAGAGCACTGGGGAAAGGCAGGCAGAGAATTCCTTGCTAGCACCTTCTCTGTGCCTGGGAAGCAGAAGAGTTCACATTGCTTCACAAGAATCGCTTTTGTGCAGAAAACAGTAACACTTGTTCAGAAGGAAAGAAAGCACAGAGCCCCAGATTTTATGTTGCCCTGGAGAGCTTGCAGAGCACTGGGGAAAGGCAGGCAGAGAATTCCCTGCAAGCACCTTCTCTGTGCCTGGGAAGCAGAAGTGTTCACATTGCTTCGCAGAATCGCTTTTGTGCAGAAAACAGTAACACTTGTTCAGAAGGAAAGAAAGCACAGAGCCCCAGATTCTATGTTGTCCTGGAGAGCTTGCAGAGCACTGGGGAAAGGCAGGCAGAGAATTCCCTGCTAGCACCTTCTCTGTGCCTGTTCACATTGCTTCGCAAGAATCGCTTTTGTGCAGAAAACATTAACACTTGTTCAGAACGAAAGAAAGCACAGAGCCCCAGATTCTATGTTGTCCTGGAGAGCTTGCAGAGCACTGGGGAAAGGCAGGCAGAGAATTCCCTGATAGCACCTTCTCTGTGCCTGGGAAGCAGAAGTGTTCACATTGCTTCGCAGAATCGCTTTTGTGCAGAAAACAGTAACACTTGTTCAGAAGGAAAGAAAGCACAGAGCCCCAGATTTTATGTTGTCCTGGAGAGCTTGCAGAGCACTGGGGAAAGGCAGGCAGAGAATTCCTTGCTAGCACCTTCTCTGTGCCTGGGAAGCAGAAGTGTTCACATTGCTTCGCAAGAATCGCTTTTGTGCAGAAAACAGTAACACTTGTTCAGAAGGAAAGAAAGCACAGAGCCCCAGATTTTATGTTGTCCTGGAGAGCTTGCAGAGCACTGGGGAAAGGCAGGCAGAGAATTCCCTGCTAGCACCTTCTCTGTGCCTGTTCACATTGCTTCGCAGAATCGCTTTTGTGCAGAAAACAGTAACACTTGTTCAGAAGGAAAGAAAGCACAGAGCCCCAGATTGTATGTGGTCCTGGAGAGCTTGCAGAGCACTGGGGAAAGGCAGGCAGAGAATTCCCTGATAGCACCTTCTCTGTGCCTGGGAAGCAGAAGTGTTCACATTGCTTCGCAAGAATCGCTTTTGTGCAGAAAACAGTAACACTTGTTCAGAAGGAAAGAAAGCACAGAGCCCCAGATTTTATGTTGCCCTGGAGAGCTTGCAGAGCACTGGGGAAAGGCAGGCAGAGAATTCCCTGATAGCACCTTCTCTGTGCCTGTTCACATTGCTTCGCAGAATTGCTTTTGTGCAGAAAACAGTAACACTTGTTCAGAAGGAAAGAAAGCACAGAGCCCCAGATTCTATGTTGTCCTGGACAGCTTGCAGAGCACTGGGGAAAGGCAGGCAGAGAATTCCCTGCTAGTACCTTCTCTGTGCCTGGGAAGCAGAAGTGTTCACATTGCTTCGCAAGAATCGCTTTTGTGCAGAAAACAGTAACACTTGTTCAGAAGGAAAGAAAGCACAGAGCCCCAGATTTTATGTTGTCCTGGAGAGCTTGCAGAGCACTGGGGAAAGGCAGGCAGAGAATTCCCTGCTAGCACCTTCTCTGTGCCTGTTCACATTGCTTCGCAAGAATCGCTTTTGTGCAGAAAACATTAACACTTGTTCAGAACGAAAGAAAGCACAGAGCCCCAGATTCTATGTTGTCCTGGAGAGCTTGCAGAGCACTGGGGAAAGGCAGGCAGAGAATTCCCTGCTAGCACCTTCTCTGTGCCTGGGAAGCAGAAGTGTTCACATTGCTTCGCAGGAATCGCTTTTGTGCAGAAAACAGTAACAGTTGTTCAGAACGAAAGAAAGCACAGAGCCCCAGATTCTATGTTGTCCTGGAGAGCTTGCAGAGCACTGGGGAAAGGCAGGCAGAGAATTCCCTGATAGCACCTTCTCTGTGCCTGGGAAGCAGAAGTGTTCACATTGCTTCGCAGAATCGCTTTTGTGCAGAAAACAGTAACACTTGTTCAGAAGGAAAGAAAGCACAGAGCCCCAGATTTTATGTTGCCCTGGAGAGCTTGCAGAGCACTGGGGAAAGGCAGGCAGAGAATTCCCTGCTAGCACCTTCTCTGTGCCTGGGAAGCAGAAGTGTACACATTGCTTCGCAGAATAGCTTTTGTGCAGAAAACACTAACACTTGTTCAGAAGGAAAGAAAGCACAGAGCACCAGATTCTATGTTGTCCTGGAGAGCTTGCAGAGCACTGGGGAAAGGCAGGCAGAGAATTCCCTGATAGCACCTTCTCTGTGCCTGTTCACATTGCTTCGCAAGAATCGCTTTTGTGCAGAAAACAGTAACACTTGTTCAGAACGAAAGAAAGCACAGAGCCCCAGATTCTATGTTGTCCTGGAGAGCTTGCAGAGCACTGGGGAAAGGCAGGCAGAGAATTCCTTGCTAGCACCTTCTCTGTGCCTGGGAAGCAGAAGTGTTCACATTGCTTCGCAGAATCGCTTTTGTGCAGAAAACAGTAACACTTGTTCAGAAGGAAAGAAAGCACAGAGCCCCAGATTCTATGTTGTCCTGGAGAGCTTGCAGAGCACTGGGGAAAGGCAGGCAGAGAATTCCCTGCAAGCACCTTCTCTGTGCCTGGGAAGCAGAAGTGTTCACATTGCTTCGCAGAATCGCTTTTGTGCAGAAAACAGTAACACTTGTTCAGAAGGAAAGAAAGCACAGAGCCCCAGATTCTATGTTGTCCTGGAGAGCTTGCAGAGCACTGGGGAAAGGCAGGCAGAGAATTCCCTGCTAGCACCTTCTCTGTGCCTGTTCACATTGCTTCGCAAGAATCGCTTTTGTGCAGAAAACAGTAACACTTGTTCAGAACGAAAGAAAGCACAGAGCCCCAGATTCTATGTTGTCCTGGAGAGCTTGCAGAGCACTGGGGAAAGGCAGGCAGAGAATTCCCTGCTAGCACCTTCTCTGTGCCTGGGAAGCAGAAGTGTTCACATTGCTTCGCAGGAATCGCTTTTGTGCAGAAAACAGTAACAGTTGTTCAGAACGAAAGAAAGCACAGAGCCCCAGATTCTATGTTGTCCTGGAGAGCTTGCAGAGCACTGGGGAAAGGCAGGCAGAGAATTCCCTGCTAGCACCTTCTCTGTGCCTGTTCACATTGCTTCGCAGAATCGCTTTTGTGCAGAAAACAGTAACAGTTGTTCAGAACGAAAGAAAGCACAGAGCCCCAGATTCTATGTTGTCCTGGAGAGCTTGCAGAGCACTGGGGAAAGGCAGGCAGAGAATTCCTTGCTAGCACCTTCTCTGTGCCTGGGAAGCAGAAGTGTTCACATTGCTTCGCAGAATCGCTTTTGTGCAGAAAACAGTAACACTTGTTCAGAAGGAAAGAAAGCACAGAGCCCCAGATTTTATGTTGTCCTGGAGAGCTTGCAGAGCACTGGGGAAAGGCAGGCAGAGAATTCCTTGCTAGCACCTTCTCTGTGCCTGGGAAGCAGAAGTGTTCACATTGCTTCGCAAGAATCGCTTTTGTGCAGAAAACAGTAACACTTGTTCAGAAGGAAAGAAAGCACAGAGCCCCAGATTTTATGTTGTCCTGGAGAGCTTGCAGAGCACTGGGGAAAGGCAGGCAGAGAATTCCCTGCTAGCACCTTCTCTGTGCCTGTTCACATTGCTTCGCAGAATTGCTTTTGTGCAGAAAACAGTAACACTTGTTCAGAAGGAAAGAAAGCACAGAGCACCAGATTTGCTGTTGTCCTGGAGAGCTTGCAGAGCAGTGGGGAAAGGCAGGCAGAGAATTCCCTGCTAGCACCTTCTCTGTGCATGGGAAGCAGAAGTGTTCACATTGCTTCGCAAGAATCGCTTTTGTGCAGAAAACAGTAACAGTTGTTCAGAACGAAAGAAAGCACAGAGCCCCAGATTCTATGTTGTCCTGGAGAGCTTGCAGAGCACTGGGGAAAGGCAGGCAGAGAATTCCCTGATAGCACCTTCTCTGTACCTGTTCACATTGTTTCGCAGAATCGCTTTTGTGCAGAAAACAGTAACACTTGTTCAGAACGAAAGAAAGCACAGAGCCCCAGATTGTATGTGGTCCTGGAGAGCTTGCAGAGCACTGGGGAAAGGCAGGCAGAGAATTCCCTGATAGCACCTTCTCTGTGCCTGGGAAGCAGAAGTGTTCACATTGCTTCGCAAGAATCGCTTTTGTGCAGAAAACAGTAACACTTGTTCAGAAGGAAAGAAAGCACAGAGCCCCAGATTTTATGTTGTCCTGGAGAGCTTGCAGAGCACTGGGGAAAGGCAGGCAGAGAATTCCCTGATAGCACCTTCTCTGTGCCTGTTCACATTGCTTCGCAGAATTGCTTTTGTGCAGAAAACAGTAACACTTGTTCAGAACGAAAGAAAGCACAGAGCCCCAGATTCTATGTTGTCCTGGAGAGCTTGCAGAGCACTGGGGAAAGGCAGGCAGAGAATTCCCTGCTAGTACCTTCTCTGTGCCTGGGAAGCAGAAGTGTTCACATTGCTTCGCAAGAATCGCTTTTGTGCAGAAAACAGTAACACTTGTTCAGAAGGAAAGAAAGCACAGAGCCCCAGATTTTATGTTGTCCTGGAGAGCTTGCAGAGCACTGGGGAAAGGCAGGCAGAGAATTCCCTGCTAGCACCTTCTCTGTGCCTGTTCACATTGCTTCGCAAGAATCGCTTTTGTGCAGAAAACATTAACACTTGTTCAGAACGAAAGAAAGCACAGAGCCCCAGATTCTATGTTGTCCTGGAGAGCTTGCAGAGCACTGGGGAAAGGCAGGCAGAGAATTCCCTGCTAGCACCTTCTCTGTGCCTGGGAAGCAGAAGTGTTCACATTGCTTCGCAGGAATCGCTTTTGTGCAGAAAACAGTAACAGTTGTTCAGAACGAAAGAAAGCACAGAGCCCCAGATTCTATGTTGTCCTGGAGAGCTTGCAGAGCACTGGGGAAAGGCAGGCAGAGAATTCCCTGATAGCACCTTCTCTGTGCCTGGGAAGCAGAAGTGTTCACATTGCTTCGCAGAATCGCTTTTGTGCAGAAAACAGTAACACTTGTTCAGAAGGAAAGAAAGCACAGAGCCCCAGATTTTATGTTGCCCTGGAGAGCTTGCAGAGCACTGGGGAAAGGCAGGCAGAGAATTCCCTGCTAGCACCTTCTCTGTGCCTGGGAAGCAGAAGTGTACACATTGCTTCGCAGAATCGCTTTTGTGCAGAAAACACTAACACTTGTTCAGAAGGAAAGAAAGCACAGAGCACCAGATTCTATGTTGTCCTGGAGAGCTTGCAGAGCACTGGGGAAAGGCAGGCAGAGAATTCCCTGATAGCACCTTCTCTGTGCCTGTTCACATTGCTTCGCAAGAATCGCTTTTGTGCAGAAAACAGTAACACTTGTTCAGAACGAAAGAAAGCACAGAGCCCCAGATTCTATGTTGTCCTGGAGAGCTTGCAGAGCACTGGGGAAAGGCAGGCAGAGAATTCCTTGCTAGCACCTTCTCTGTGCCTGGGAAGCAGAACTGTTCACATTGCTTCGCAAGAATCGCTTTTGTGCAGAAAACAGTAACACTTGTTCAGAAGGAAAGAAAGCACAGAGCCCCAGATTTTATGTTGTCCTGGAGAGCTTGCAGAGCACTGGGGAAAGGCAGGCAGAGAATTCCTTGCTAGCACCTTCTCTGTGCCTGGGAAGCAGAAGTGTTCACATTGCTTCGCAGAATCGCTTTTCTGCAGAAAACAGTAACACTTGTTCAGAAGGAAAGAAAGCACAGAGCCCCAGATTTTATGTGGTCCTGGAGAGCTTGCAGAGCACTGGGGAAAGGCAGGCAGAGAATTCCTTGCTAGCACCTTCTCTGTGCCTGGGAAGCAGAAGAGTTCACATTGCTTCACAAGAATCGCTTTTGTGCAGAAAACAGTAACACTTGTTCAGAAGGAAAGAAAGCACAGAGCCCCAGATTTTATGTTGCCCTGGAGAGCTTGCAGAGCACTGGGGAAAGGCAGGCAGAGAATTCCCTGCAAGCACCTTCTCTGTGCCTGGGAAGCAGAAGTGTTCACATTGCTTCGCAGAATCGCTTTTGTGCAGAAAACAGTAACACTTGTTCAGAAGGAAAGAAAGCACAGAGCCCCAGATTCTATGTTGTCCTGGAGAGCTTGCAGAGCACTGGGGAAAGGCAGGCAGAGAATTCCCTGCTAGCACCTTCTCTGTGCCTGTTCACATTGCTTCGCAAGAATCGCTTTTGTGCAGAAAACATTAACACTTGTTCAGAACGAAAGAAAGCACAGAGCCCCAGATTCTATGTTGTCCTGGAGAGCTTGCAGAGCACTGGGGAAAGGCAGGCAGAGAATTCCCTGATAGCACCTTCTCTGTGCCTGGGAAGCAGAAGTGTTCACATTGCTTCGCAGAATCGCTTTTGTGCAGAAAACAGTAACACTTGTTCAGAAGGAAAGAAAGCACAGAGCCCCAGATTTTATGTTGTCCTGGAGAGCTTGCAGAGCACTGGGGAAAGGCAGGCAGAGAATTCCCTGCTAGCACCTTCTCTGTGCCTGTTCACATTGCTTCGCAGAATCGCTTTTGTGCAGAAAACAGTAACACTTGTTCAGAAGGAAAGAAAGCACAGAGCCCCAGATTGTATGTGGTCCTGGAGAGCTTGCAGAGCACTGGGGAAAGGCAGGCAGAGAATTCCCTGATAGCACCTTCTCTGTGCCTGGGAAGCAGAAGTGTTCACATTGCTTCGCAAGAATCGCTTTTGTGCAGAAAACAGTAACACTTGTTCAGAAGGAAAGAAAGCACAGAGCCCCAGATTTTATGTTGTCCTGGAGAGCTTGCAGAGCACTGGGGAAAGGCAGGCAGAGAATTCCCTGATAGCACCTTCTCTGTGCCTGTTCACATTGCTTCGCAGAATTGCTTTTGTGCAGAAAACAGTAACACTTGTTCAGAAGGAAAGAAAGCACAGAGCCCCAGATTCTATGTTGTCCTGGAGAGCTTGCAGAGCACTGGGGAAAGGCAGGCAGAGAATTCCCTGCTAGTACCTTCTCTGTGCCTGGGAAGCAGAAGTGTTCACATTGCTTCGCAAGAATCGCTTTTGTGCAGAAAACAGTAACACTTGTTCAGAAGGAAAGAAAGCACAGAGCCCCAGATTTTATGTTGTCCTGGAGAGCTTGCAGAGCACTGGGGAAAGGCAGGCAGAGAATTCCCTGCTAGCACCTTCTCTGTGCCTGTTCACATTGCTTCGCAAGAATCGCTTTTGTGCAGAAAACATTAACACTTGTTCAGAACGAAAGAAAGCACAGAGCCCCAGATTCTATGTTGTCCTGGAGAGCTTGCAGAGCACTGGGGAAAGGCAGGCAGAGAATTCCCTGCTAGCACCTTCTCTGTGCCTGGGAAGCAGAAGTGTTCACATTGCTTCGCAGGAATCGCTTTTGTGCAGAAAACAGTAACAGTTGTTCAGAACGAAAGAAAGCACAGAGCCCCAGATTCTATGTTGTCCTGGAGAGCTTGCAGAGCACTGGGGAAAGGCAGGCAGAGAATTCCCTGATAGCACCTTCTCTGTGCCTGGGAAGCAGAAGTGTTCACATTGCTTCGCAGAATCGCTTTTGTGCAGAAAACAGTAACACTTGTTCAGAAGGAAAGAAAGCACAGAGCCCCAGATTTTATGTTGCCCTGGAGAGCTTGCAGAGCACTGGGGAAAGGCAGGCAGAGAATTCCCTGCTAGCACCTTCTCTGTGCCTGGGAAGCAGAAGTGTACACATTGCTTCGCAGAATAGCTTTTGTGCAGAAAACACTAACACTTGTTCAGAAGGAAAGAAAGCACAGAGCACCAGATTCTATGTTGTCCTGGAGAGCTTGCAGAGCACTGGGGAAAGGCAGGCAGAGAATTCCCTGATAGCACCTTCTCTGTGCCTGTTCACATTGCTTCGCAAGAATCGCTTTTGTGCAGAAAACAGTAACACTTGTTCAGAACGAAAGAAAGCACAGAGCCCCAGATTCTATGTTGTCCTGGAGAGCTTGCAGAGCACTGGGGAAAGGCAGGCAGAGAATTCCTTGCTAGCACCTTCTCTGTGCCTGGGAAGCAGAAGTGTTCACATTGCTTCGCAGAATCGCTTTTGTGCAGAAAACAGTAACACTTGTTCAGAAGGAAAGAAAGCACAGAGCCCCAGATTTTATGTTGTCCTGGAGAGCTTGCAGAGCACTGGGGAAAGGCAGGCAGAGAATTCCTTGCTAGCACCTTCTCTGTGCCTGGGAAGCAGAAGTGTTCACATTGCTTCGCAGAATCGCTTTTCTGCAGAAAACAGTAACACTTGTTCAGAAGGAAAGAAAGCACAGAGCCCCAGATTTTATGTGGTCCTGGAGAGCGTGCAGAGCACTGGGGAAAGGCAGGCAGAGAATTCCTTGCTAGCACCTTCTCTGTGCCTGGGAAGCAGAAGAGTTCACATTGCTTCACAAGAATCGCTTTTGTGCAGAAAACAGTAACACTTGTTCAGAAGGAAAGAAAGCACAGAGCCCCAGATTTTATGTTGCCCTGGAGAGCTTGCAGAGCACTGGGGAAAGGCAGGCAGAGAATTCCCTGCAAGCACCTTCTCTGTGCCTGGGAAGCAGAAGTGTTCACATTGCTTCGCAGAATCGCTTTTGTGCAGAAAACAGTAACACTTGTTCAGAAGGAAAGAAAGCACAGAGCCCCAGATTCTATGTTGTCCTGGAGAGCTTGCAGAGCACTGGGGAAAGGCAGGCAGAGAATTCCCTGCTAGCACCTTCTCTGTGCCTGTTCACATTGCTTCGCAAGAATCGCTTTTGTGCAGAAAACATTAACACTTGTTCAGAACGAAAGAAAGCACAGAGCCCCAGATTCTATGTTGTCCTGGAGAGCTTGCAGAGCACTGGGGAAAGGCAGGCAGAGAATTCCCTGATAGCACCTTCTCTGTGCCTGGGAAGCAGAAGTGTTCACATTGCTTCGCAGAATCGCTTTTGTGCAGAAAACAGTAACACTTGTTCAGAAGGAAAGAAAGCACAGAGCCCCAGATTTTATGTTGTCCTGGAGAGCTTGCAGAGCACTGGGGAAAGGCAGGCAGAGAATTCCTTGCTAGCACCTTCTCTGTGCCTGGGAAGCAGAAGTGTTCACATTGCTTCGCAAGAATCGCTTTTGTGCAGAAAACAGTAACACTTGTTCAGAAGGAAAGAAAGCACAGAGCCCCAGATTTTATGTTGTCCTGGAGAGCTTGCAGAGCACTGGGGAAAGGCAGGCAGAGAATTCCCTGCTAGCACCTTCTCTGTGCCTGTTCACATTGCTTCGCAGAATCGCTTTTGTGCAGAAAACAGTAACACTTGTTCAGAAGGAAAGAAAGCACAGAGCCCCAGATTTTATGTTGTCCTGGAGAGCTTGCAGAGCACTGGGGAAAGGCAGGCAGAGAATTCCCTGCTAGCACCTTCTCTGTGCCTGTTCACATTGCTTCGCAGAATTGCTTTTGTGCAGAAAACAGTAACACTTGTTCAGAAGGAAAGAAAGCACAGAGCCCCAGATTTTATGTTGTCCTGGAGAGCTTGCAGAGCACTGGGGAAAGGCAGGCAGAGAATTCCCTGCTAGCACCTTCTCTGTGCCTGGGAAGCAGAAGTGTTCACATTGCTTCGCAGAATCGCTTTTGTGCAGAAAACAGTAACACTTGTTCAGAAGGAAAGAAAGCACAGAGCCCCAGATTCTATGTTGTCCTGGAGAGCTTGCAGAGCACTGGGGAAAGGCAGGCAGAGAATTCCCTGCTAGCACCTTCTCTGTGCCTGGGAACCAAGTGTTCACATTGCTTCGCAAGAATCGCTTTTGTGCAGAAAACAGTAACACTTGTTCAGAAGGAAAGAAAGCACAGAGCCCCAGATTTTATGTTGTCCTGGAGAGCTTGCAGAGCACTGGGGAAAGGCAGGCAGAGAATTCCCTGCTAGCACCTTCTCTGTGCCTGTTCACATTGCTTCGCAGAATTGCTTTTGTGCAGAAAACAGTAACACTTGTTCAGAAGGAAAGAAAGCACAGAGCCCCAGATTTGCTGTTGTCCTGGAGAGCTTGCAGAGCACTGGGGAAAGGCAGGCAGAGAATTCCCTGCTAGCACCTTCTCTGTGCCTGGGAAGCAGAAGTGTTCACATTGCTTCGCAAGAATCGCTTTTGTGCAGAAAACAGTAACAGTTGTTCAGAACGAAAGAAAGCACAGAGCCCCAGATTCTATGTTGTCCTGGAGAGCTTGCAGAGCACTGGGGAAAGGCAGGCAGAGAATTCCCTGATAGCACCTTCTCTGTACCTGTTCACATTGTTTCGCAGAATCGCTTTTGTGCAGAAAACAGTAACACTTGTTCAGAACGAAAGAAAGCACAGAGCCCCAGATTTTATGTGGTCCTGGAGAGCTTGCAGAGCACTGGGGAAAGGCAGGCAGAGAATTCCTTGCTAGCACCTTCTCTGTGCCTGGGAAGCAGAAGTGTTCACATTGCTTCGCAAGAATCGCTTTTGTGCAGAAAACAGTAACACTTGTTCAGAAGGAAAGAAAGCACAGAGCCCCAGATTTTATGTTGCCCTGGAGAGCTTGCAGAGCACTGGGGAAAGGCAGGCAGAGAATTCCCTGCAAGCACCTTCTCTGTGCCTGGGAAGCAGAAGTGTTCACATTGCTTCGCAGAATCGCTTTTCTGCAGAAAACAGTAACACTTGTTCAGAAGGAAAGAAAGCACAGAGCCCCAGATTCTATGTTGTCCTGGAGAGCTTGCAGAGCACTGGGGAAAGGCAGGCAGAGAATTCCCTGCTAGCACCTTCTCTGTGCCTGTTCACATTGCTTCGCAGAATCGCTTTTGTGCAGAAAACACTAACACTTGTTCAGAAGGAAAGAAAGCACAGAGCCCCAGATTTTATGTTGTCCTGGAGAGCTTGCAGAGCACTGGGGAAAGGCAGGCAGAGAATTCCTTGCTAGCACCTTCTCTGTGCCTGGGAAGCAGAATTGTTCACATTGCTTCGCAGAATCGCTTTTGTGCAGAAAACAGTAACACTTGTTCAGAAGGAAAGAAAGCACAGAGCCCCAGATTCTATGTTGTCCTGGAGAGCTTGCAGAGCACTGGGGAAAGGCAGGCAGAGAATTCCCTGATAGCACCTTCTCTGTGCCTGTTCACATTGCTTCGCAAGAATCGCTTTTGTGCAGAAAACAGTAACACTTGTTCAGAAGGAAAGAAAGAACAGAGCCCCAGATTCTATGTTGTCCTGGAGAGCTTGCAGAGCACTGGGGAAAGGCAGGCAGAGAATACCTTGCTAGCACCTTCTCTGTGCCTGGGAAGCAGAAGTGTTCACATTGCTTCGCAGAATCGCTTTTGTGCAGAAAACACTAACACTTGTTCAGAAGGAAAGAAAGCACAGAGCCCCAGATTTTATGTTGCCCTGGAGAGCTTGCAGAGCACTGGGGAAAGGCAGGCAGAGAATTCCTTGCTAGCACCTTCTCTGTGCCTGGGAAGCAGAAGTGTTCACATTGCTTCGCAAGAATCGCTTTTGTGCAGAAAACAGTAACACTTGTTCAGAAGGAAAGAAAGCACAGAGCCCCAGATTTTATGTTGCCCTGGAGAGCTTGCAGAGCACTGGGGAAAGGCAGGCAGAGAATTCCCTGCAAGCACCTTCTCTGTGCCTGGGAAGCAGAAGTGTTCACATTGCTTCGCAGAATCGCTTTTGTGCAGAAAACAGTAACACTTGTTCAGAAGGAAAGAAAGCACAGAGCCCCAGATTCTATGTTGTCCTGGAGAGCTTGCAGAGCACTGGGGAAAGGCAGGCAGAGAATTCCCTGCTAGCACCTTCTCTGTGCCTGTTCACATTGCTTCGCAAGAATCGCTTTTGTGCAGAAAACAGTAACAGTTGTTCAGAAGGAAAGAAAGCACAGAGCCCCAGATTCTATGTTGTCCTGGAGAGCTTGCAGAGCACTGGGGAAAGGCAGGCAGAGAATTCCCTGCTAGCACCTTCTCTGTGCCTGGGAAGCAGAAGTGTTCACATTGCTTCGCAGGAATCGCTTTTGTGCAGAAAACAGTAACAGTTGTTCAGAACGAAAGAAAGCACAGAGCCCCAGATTCTATGTTGTCCTGGAGAGCTTGCAGAGCACTGGGGAAAGGCAGGCAGAGAATTCCTTGCTAGCACCTTCTCTGTGCCTGGGAAGCAGAAGTGTTCACATTGCTTCGCAGAATCGCTTTTCTGCAGAAAACAGTAACACTTGTTCAGAACGAAAGAAAGCACAGAGCCCCAGATTTTATGTTGTCCTGGAGAGCTTGCAGAGCACTGGGGAAAGGCAGGCAGAGAATTCGTTGCTAGCACCTTCTCTGTGCCTGGGAAGCAGAAGTGTTCACATTGCTTCGCAGAATCGCTTTTCTGCAGAAAACAGTAACACTTGTTCAGAAGGAAAGAAAGCACAGAGCCCCAGATTTTATGTGGTCCTGGAGAGCTTGCAGAGCACTGGGGAAAGGCAGGCAGAGAATTCCTTGCTAGCACCTTCTCTGTGCCTGGGAAGCAGAAGAGTTCACATTGCTTCACAAGAATCGCTTTTGTGCAGAAAACAGTAACACTTGTTCAGAAGGAAAGAAAGCACAGAGCCCCAGATTTTATGTTGCCCTGGAGAGCTTGCAGAGCACTGGGGAAAGGCAGGCAGAGAATTCCCTGCAAGCACCTTCTCTGTGCCTGGGAAGCAGAAGTGTTCACATTGCTTCGCAGAATCGCTTTTGTGCAGAAAACAGTAACACTTGTTCAGAAGGAAAGAAAGCACAGAGCCCCAGATTCTATGTTGTCCTGGAGAGCTTGCAGAGCACTGGGGAAAGGCAGGCAGAGAATTCCCTGCTAGCACCTTCTCTGTGCCTGTTCACATTGCTTCGCAAGAATCGCTTTTGTGCAGAAAACATTAACACTTGTTCAGAACGAAAGAAAGCACAGAGCCCCAGATTCTATGTTGTCCTGGAGAGCTTGCAGAGCACTGGGGAAAGGCAGGCAGAGAATTCCCTGATAGCACCTTCTCTGTGCCTGGGAAGCAGAAGTGTTCACATTGCTTCGCAGAATCGCTTTTGTGCAGAAAACAGTAACACTTGTTCAGAAGGAAAGAAAGCACAGAGCCCCAGATTTTATGTTGTCCTGGAGAGCTTGCAGAGCACTGGGGAAAGGCAGGCAGAGAATTCCTTGCTAGCACCTTCTCTGTGCCTGGGAAGCAGAAGTGTTCACATTGCTTCGCAAGAATCGCTTTTGTGCAGAAAACAGTAACACTTGTTCAGAAGGAAAGAAAGCACAGAGCCCCAGATTTTATGTTGTCCTGGAGAGCTTGCAGAGCACTGGGGAAAGGCAGGCAGAGAATTCCCTGCTAGCACCTTCTCTGTGCCTGTTCACATTGCTTCGCAGAATCGCTTTTGTGCAGAAAACAGTAACACTTGTTCAGAAGGAAAGAAAGCACAGAGCCCCAGATTTTATGTTGTCCTGGAGAGCTTGCAGAGCACTGGGGAAAGGCAGGCAGAGAATTCCCTGCTAGCACCTTCTCTGTGCCTGTTCACATTGCTTCGCAGAATTGCTTTTGTGCAGAAAACAGTAACACTTGTTCAGAAGGAAAGAAAGCACAGAGCCCCAGATTTTATGTTGTCCTGGAGAGCTTGCAGAGCACTGGGGAAAGGCAGGCAGAGAATTCCCTGCTAGCACCTTCTCTGTGCCTGGGAAGCAGAAGTGTTCACATTGCTTCGCAGAATCGCTTTTGTGCAGAAAACAGTAACACTTGTTCAGAAGGAAAGAAAGCACAGAGCCCCAGATTCTATGTTGTCCTGGAGAGCTTGCAGAGCACTGGGGAAAGGCAGGCAGAGAATTCCCTGCTAGCACCTTCTCTGTGCCTGGGAACCAAGTGTTCACATTGCTTCGCAAGAATCGCTTTTGTGCAGAAAACAGTAACACTTGTTCAGAAGGAAAGAAAGCACAGAGCCCCAGATTTTATGTTGTCCTGGAGAGCTTGCAGAGCACTGGGGAAAGGCAGGCAGAGAATTCCCTGCTAGCACCTTCTCTGTGCCTGTTCACATTGCTTCGCAGAATTGCTTTTGTGCAGAAAACAGTAACACTTGTTCAGAAGGAAAGAAAGCACAGAGCCCCAGATTTGCTGTTGTCCTGGAGAGCTTGCAGAGCACTGGGGAAAGGCAGGCAGAGAATTCCCTGCTAGCACCTTCTCTGTGCCTGGGAAGCAGAAGTGTTCACATTGCTTCGCAAGAATCGCTTTTGTGCAGAAAACAGTAACAGTTGTTCAGAACGAAAGAAAGCACAGAGCCCCAGATTCTATGTTGTCCTGGAGAGCTTGCAGAGCACTGGGGAAAGGCAGGCAGAGAATTCCCTGATAGCACCTTCTCTGTACCTGTTCACATTGTTTCGCAGAATCGCTTTTGTGCAGAAAACAGTAACACTTGTTCAGAACGAAAGAAAGCACAGAGCCCCAGATTTTATGTGGTCCTGGAGAGCTTGCAGAGCACTGGGGAAAGGCAGGCAGAGAATTCCTTGCTAGCACCTTCTCTGTGCCTGGGAAGCAGAAGTGTTCACATTGCTTCGCAAGAATCGCTTTTGTGCAGAAAACAGTAACACTTGTTCAGAAGGAAAGAAAGCACAGAGCCCCAGATTTTATGTTGCCCTGGAGAGCTTGCAGAGCACTGGGGAAAGGCAGACAGAGAATTCCCTGCAAGCACCTTCTCTGTGCCTGGGAAGCAGAAGTGTTCACATTGCTTCGCAGAATCGCTTTTCTGCAGAAAACAGTAACACTTGTTCAGAAGGAAAGAAAGCACAGAGCCCCAGATTCTATGTTGTCCTGGAGAGCTTGCAGAGCACTGGGGAAAGGCAGGCAGAGAATTCCCTGCTAGCACCTTCTCTGTGCCTGTTCACATTGCTTCGCAGAATCGCTTTTGTGCAGAAAACACTAACACTTGTTCAGAAGGAAAGAAAGCACAGAGCCCCAGATTTTATGTTGTCCTGGAGAGCTTGCAGAGCACTGGGGAAAGGCAGGCAGAGAATTCCTTGCTAGCACCTTCTCTGTGCCTGGGAAGCAGAATTGTTCACATTGCTTCGCAGAATCGCTTTTGTGCAGAAAACAGTAACACTTGTTCAGAAGGAAAGAAAGCACAGAGCCCCAGATTCTATGTTGTCCTGGAGAGCTTGCAGAGCACTGGGGAAAGGCAGGCAGAGAATTCCCTGCTAGCACCTTCTCTGTGCCTGTTCACATTGCTTCGCAAGAATCGCTTTTGTGCAGAAAACATTAACACTTGTTCAGAACGAAAGAAAGCACAGAGCCCCAGATTCTATGTTGTCCTGGAGAGCTTGCAGAGCACTGGGGAAAGGCAGGCAGAGAATTCCCTGATAGCACCTTCTCTGTGCCTGGGAAGCAGAAGTGTTCACATTGCTTCGCAGAATCGCTTTTGTGCAGAAAACAGTAACACTTGTTCAGAAGGAAAGAAAGCACAGAGCCCCAGATTTTATGTTGTCCTGGAGAGCTTGCAGAGCACTGGGGAAAGGCAGGCAGAGAATTCCTTGCTAGCACCTTCTCTGTGCCTGGGAAGCAGAAGTGTTCACATTGCTTCGCAAGAATCGCTTTTGTGCAGAAAACAGTAACACTTGTTCAGAAGGAAAGAAAGCACAGAGCCCCAGATTTTATGTTGTCCTGGAGAGCTTGCAGAGCACTGGGGAAAGGCAGGCAGAGAATTCCCTGCTAGCACCTTCTCTGTGCCTGTTCACATTGCTTCGCAGAATCGCTTTTGTGCAGAAAACAGTAACACTTGTTCAGAAGGAAAGAAAGCACAGAGCCCCAGATTTTATGTTGTCCTGGAGAGCTTGCAGAGCACTGGGGAAAGGCAGGCAGAGAATTCCCTGCTAGCACCTTCTCTGTGCCTGTTCACATTGCTTCGCAGAATTGCTTTTGTGCAGAAAACAGTAACACTTGTTCAGAAGGAAAGAAAGCACAGAGCCCCAGATTTTATGTTGTCCTGGAGAGCTTGCAGAGCACTGGGGAAAGGCAGGCAGAGAATTCCCTGCTAGCACCTTCTCTGTGCCTGGGAAGCAGAAGTGTTCACATTGCTTCGCAGAATCGCTTTTGTGCAGAAAACAGTAACACTTGTTCAGAAGGAAAGAAAGCACAGAGCCCCAGATTCTATGTTGTCCTGGAGAGCTTGCAGAGCACTGGGGAAAGGCAGGCAGAGAATTCCCTGCTAGCACCTTCTCTGTGCCTGGGAACCAAGTGTTCACATTGCTTCGCAAGAATCGCTTTTGTGCAGAAAACAGTAACACTTGTTCAGAAGGAAAGAAAGCACAGAGCCCCAGATTTTATGTTGTCCTGGAGAGCTTGCAGAGCACTGGGGAAAGGCAGGCAGAGAATTCCCTGCTAGCACCTTCTCTGTGCCTGTTCACATTGCTTCGCAGAATTGCTTTTGTGCAGAAAACAGTAACACTTGTTCAGAAGGAAAGAAAGCACAGAGCCCCAGATTTGCTGTTGTCCTGGAGAGCTTGCAGAGCACTGGGGAAAGGCAGGCAGAGAATTCCCTGCTAGCACCTTCTCTGTGCCTGGGAAGCAGAAGTGTTCACATTGCTTCGCAAGAATCGCTTTTGTGCAGAAAACAGTAACAGTTGTTCAGAACGAAAGAAAGCACAGAGCCCCAGATTCTATGTTGTCCTGGAGAGCTTGCAGAGCACTGGGGAAAGGCAGGCAGAGAATTCCCTGATAGCACCTTCTCTGTACCTGTTCACATTGTTTCGCAGAATCGCTTTTGTGCAGAAAACAGTAACACTTGTTCAGAACGAAAGAAAGCACAGAGCCCCAGATTTTATGTGGTCCTGGAGAGCTTGCAGAGCACTGGGGAAAGGCAGGCAGAGAATTCCTTGCTAGCACCTTCTCTGTGCCTGGGAAGCAGAAGTGTTCACATTGCTTCGCAAGAATCGCTTTTGTGCAGAAAACAGTAACACTTGTTCAGAAGGAAAGAAAGCACAGAGCCCCAGATTTTATGTTGCCCTGGAGAGCTTGCAGAGCACTGGGGAAAGGCAGGCAGAGAATTCCCTGCAAGCACCTTCTCTGTGCCTGGGAAGCAGAAGTGTTCACATTGCTTCGCAGAATCGCTTTTCTGCAGAAAACAGTAACACTTGTTCAGAAGGAAAGAAAGCACAGAGCCCCAGATTCTATGTTGTCCTGGAGAGCTTGCAGAGCACTGGGGAAAGGCAGGCAGAGAATTCCCTGCTAGCAACTTCTCTGTGCCTGTTCACATTGCTTCGCAGAATCGCTTTTGTGCAGAAAACACTAACACTTGTTCAGAAGGAAAGAAAGCACAGAGCCCCAGATTTTATGTTGTCCTGGAGAGCTTGCAGAGCACTGGGGAAAGGCAGGCAGAGAATTCCTTGCTAGCACCTTCTCTGTGCCTGGGAAGCAGAAGTGTTCACATTGCTTCGCAGAATCGCTTTTGTGCAGAAAACAGTAACACTTGTTCAGAAGGAAAGAAAGCACAGAGCCCCAGATTCTATGTTGTCCTGGAGAGCTTGCAGAGCACTGGGGAAAGGCAGGCAGAGAATTCCCTGATAGCACCTTCTCTGTGCCTGTTCACATTGCTTCGCAAGAATCGCTTTTGTGCAGAAAACAGTAACACTTGTTCAGAAGGAAAGAAAGCACAGAGCCCCAGATTCTATGTTGTCCTGGAGAGCTTGCAGAGCACTGGGGAAAGGCAGGCAGAGAATACCTTGCTAGCACCTTCTCTGTGCCTGGGAAGCAGAAGTGTTCACATTGCTTCGCAGAATCGCTTTTGTGCAGAAAACACTAACACTTGTTCAGAAGGAAAGAAAGCACAGAGCCCCAGATTTTATGTTGCCCTGGAGAGCTTGCAGAGCACTGGGGAAAGGCAGGCAGAGAATTCCTTGCTAGCACCTTCTCTGTGCCTGGGAAGCAGAAGTGTTCACATTGCTTCGCAAGAATCGCTTTTGTGCAGAAAACAGTAACACTTGTTCAGAAGGAAAGAAAGCACAGAGCCCCAGATTTTATGTTGCCCTGGAGAGCTTGCAGAGCACTGGGGAAAGGCAGGCAGAGAATTCCCTGCAAGCACCTTCTCTGTGCCTGGGAAGCAGAAGTGTTCACATTGCTTCGCAGAATCGCTTTTGTGCAGAAAACAGTAACACTTGTTCAGAAGGAAAGAAAGCACAGAGCCCCAGATTCTATGTTGTCCTGGAGAGCTTGCAGAGCACTGGGGAAAGGCAGGCAGAGAATTCCCTGCTAGCACCTTCTCTGTGCCTGTTCACATTGCTTCGCAAGAATCGCTTTTGTGCAGAAAACAGTAACAGTTGTTCAGAAGGAAAGAAAGCACAGAGCCCCAGATTCTATGTTGTCCTGGAGAGCTTGCAGAGCACTGGGGAAAGGCAGGCAGAGAATTCCCTGCTAGCACCTTCTCTGTGCCTGGGAAGCAGAAGTGTTCACATTGCTTCGCAGGAATCGCTTTTGTGCAGAAAACAGTAACAGTTGTTCAGAACGAAAGAAAGCACAGAGCCCCAGATTCTATGTTGTCCTGGAGAGCTTGCAGAGCACTGGGGAAAGGCAGGCAGAGAATTCCCTGCTAGCACCTTCTCTGTGCCTGTTCACATTGCTTCGCAGAATTGCTTTTGTGCAGAAAACAGTAACACTTGTTCAGAAGGAAAGAAAGCACAGAGCCCCAGATTTGCTGTTGTCCTGGAGAGCTTGCAGAGCACTGGGGAAAGGCAGGCAGAGAATTCCCTGCTAGCACCTTCTCTGTGCCTGTTCACATTGCTTCGCAGAATCGCTTTTGTGCAGAAAACACTAACACTTGTTCAGAAGGAAAGAAAGCACAGAGCCCCAGATTTTATGTTGTCCTGGAGAGCTTGCAGAGCACTGGGGAAAGGCAGGCAGAGAATTCCTTGCTAGCACCTTCTCTGTGCCTGGGAAGCAGAAGTGTTCACATTGCTTCGCAGAATCGCTTTTGTGCAGAAAACAGTAACACTTGTTCAGAAGGAAAGAAAGCACAGAGCCCCAGATTCTATGTTGTCCTGGAGAGCTTGCAGAGCACTGGGGAAAGGCAGGCAGAGAATTCCCTGATAGCACCTTCTCTGTGCCTGTTCACATTGCTTCGCAAGAATCGCTTTTGTGCAGAAAACAGTAACACTTGTTCAGAAGGAAAGAAAGCACAGAGCCCCAGATTCTATGTTGTCCTGGAGAGCTTGCAGAGCACTGGGGAAAGGCAGGCAGAGAATTCCTTGCTAGCACCTTCTCTGTGCCTGGGAAGCAGAAGTGTTCACATTGCTTCGCAGAATCGCTTTTGTGCAGAAAACAGTAACACTTGTTCAGAAGGAAAGAAAGCACAGAGCCCCAGATTTTATGTTGCCCTGGAGAGCTTGCAGAGCACTGGGGAAATGCAGGCAGAGAATTCCTTGCTAGCACCTTCTCTGTGCCTGGGAAGCAGAAGTGTTCACATTGCTTCGCAGAATCGCTTTTGTGCAGAAAACAGTAACACTTGTTCAGAAGGAAAGAAAGCACAGAGCCCCAGATTTTATGTTGTCCTGGAGAGCTTGCAGAGCACTGGGGAAAGGCAGGCAGAGAATTCCTTGCTAGCACCTTCTCTGTGCCTGGGAAGCAGAAGTGTTCACATTGCTTCGCAAGAATCGCTTTTGTGCAGAAAACAGTAACACTTGTTCAGAAGGAAAGAAAGCACAGAGCCCCAGATTTTATGTTGCCCTGGAGAGCTTGCAGAGCACTGGGGAAAGGCAGGCAGAGAATTCCCTGCTAGCACCTTCTCTGTGCCTGGGAAGCAGAAGTGTACACATTGCTTCGCAGAATCGCTTTTGTGCAGAAAACAGTAACACTTGTTCAGAAGGAAAGAAAGCACAGAGCACCAGATTCTATGTTGTCCTGGAGAGCTTGCAGAGCACTGGGGAAAGGCAGGCAGAGAATTCCCTGATAGCACCTTCTCTGTGCCTGTTCACATTGCTTCGCAAGAATCGCTTTTGTGCAGAAAACACTAACACTTGTTCAGAACGAAAGAAAGCACAGAGCCCCAGATTCTATGTTGTCCTGGAGAGCTTGCAGAGCACTGGGGAAAGGCAGGCAGAGAATTCCTTGCTAGCACCTTCTCTGTGCCTGGGAAGCAGAACTGTTCACATTGCTTCGCAAGAATCGCTTTTGTGCAGAAAACAGTAACACTTGTTCAGAACGAAAGAAAGCACAGAGCCCCAGATTTTATGTTGTCCTGGAGAGCTTGCAGAGCACTGGGGAAAGGCAGGCAGAGAATTCCTTGCTAGCACCTTCTCTGTGCCTGGGAAGCAGAAGTGTTCACATTGCTTCGCAGAATCGCTTTTCTGCAGAAAACAGTAACACTTGTTCAGAAGGAAAGAAAGCACAGAGCCCCAGATTTTATGTGGTCCTGGAGAGCTTGCAGAGCACTGGGGAAAGGCAGGCAGAGAATTCCTTGCTAGCACCTTCTCTGTGCCTGGGAAGCAGAAGAGTTCACATTGCTTCACAAGAATCGCTTTTGTGCAGAAAACAGTAACACTTGTTCAGAAGGAAAGAAAGCACAGAGCCCCAGATTTTATGTTGCCCTGGAGAGCTTGCAGAGCACTGGGGAAAGGCAGGCAGAGAATTCCCTGCAAGCACCTTCTCTGTGCCTGGGAAGCAGAAGTGTTCACATTGCTTCGCAGAATCGCTTTTGTGCAGAAAACAGTAACACTTGTTCAGAAGGAAAGAAAGCACAGAGCCCCAGATTCTATGTTGTCCTGGAGAGCTTGCAGAGCACTGGGGAAAGGCAGGCAGAGAATTCCCTGCTAGCACCTTCTCTGTGCCTGTTCACATTGCTTCGCAAGAATCGCTTTTGTGCAGAAAACATTAACACTTGTTCAGAACGAAAGAAAGCACAGAGCCCCAGATTTTATGTTGTCCTGGAGAGCTTGCAGAGCACTGGGGAAAGGCAGGCAGAGAATTCCTTGCTAGCACCTTCTCTGTGCCTGGGAAGCAGAAGTGTTCACATTGCTTCGCAAGAATCGCTTTTGTGCAGAAAACAGTAACACTTGTTCAGAAGGAAAGAAAGCACAGAGCCCCAGATTTTATGTTGTCCTGGAGAGCTTGCAGAGCACTGGGGAAAGGCAGGCAGAGAATTCCCTGCTAGCACCTTCTCTGTGCCTGTTCACATTGCTTCGCAGAATCGCTTTTGTGCAGAAAACAGTAACACTTGTTCAGAAGGAAAGAAAGCACAGAGCCCCAGATTGTATGTGGTCCTGGAGAGCTTGCAGAGCACTGGGGAAAGGCAGGCAGAGAATTCCCTGATAGCACCTTCTCTGTGCCTGGGAAGCAGAAGTGTTCACATTGCTTCGCAAGAATCGCTTTTGTGCAGAAAACAGTAACACTTGTTCAGAAGGAAAGAAAGCACAGAGCCCCAGATTTTATGTTGTCCTGGAGAGCTTGCAGAGCACTGGGGAAAGGCAGGCAGAGAATTCCCTGATAGCACCTTCTCTGTGCCTGTTCACATTGCTTCGCAGAATTGCTTTTGTGCAGAAAACAGTAACACTTGTTCAGAAGGAAAGAAAGCACAGAGCCCCAGATTCTATGTTGTCCTGGAGAGCTTGCAGAGCACTGGGGAAAGGCAGGCAGAGAATTCCCTGCTAGTACCTTCTCTGTGCCTGGGAAGCAGAAGTGTTCACATTGCTTCGCAAGAATCGCTTTTGTGCAGAAAACAGTAACACTTGTTCAGAAGGAAAGAAAGCACAGAGCCCCAGATTTTATGTTGTCCTGGAGAGCTTGCAGAGCACTGGGGAAAGGCAGGCAGAGAATTCCCTGCTAGCACCTTCTCTGTGCCTGTTCACATTGCTTCGCAAGAATCGCTTTTGTGCAGAAAACATTAACACTTGTTCAGAACGAAAGAAAGCACAGAGCCCCAGATTCTATGTTGTCCTGGAGAGCTTGCAGAGCACTGGGGAAAGGCAGGCAGAGAATTCCCTGCTAGCACCTTCTCTGTGCCTGGGAAGCAGAAGTGTTCACATTGCTTCGCAGAATCGCTTTTCTGCAGAAAACAGTAACAGTTGTTCAGAACGAAAGAAAGCACAGAGCCCCAGATTCTATGTTGTCCTGGAGAGCTTGCAGAGCACTGGGGAAAGGCAGGCAGAGAATTCCCTGATAGCACCTTCTCTGTGCCTGGGAAGCAGAAGTGTTCACATTGCTTCGCAGAATCGCTTTTGTGCAGAAAACAGTAACACTTGTTCAGAAGGAAAGAAAGCACAGAGCCCCAGATTTTATGTTGCCCTGGAGAGCTTGCAGAGCACTGGGGAAAGGCAGGCAGAGAATTCCCTGCTAGCACCTTCTCTGTGCCTGGGAAGCAGAAGTGTACACATTGCTTCGCAGAATCGCTTTTGTGCAGAAAACACTAACACTTGTTCAGAAGGAAAGAAAGCACAGAGCACCAGATTCTATGTTGTCCTGGAGAGCTTGCAGAGCACTGGGGAAAGGCAGGCAGAGAATTCCCTGATAGCACCTTCTCTGTGCCTGTTCACATTGCTTCGCAAGAATCGCTTTTGTGCAGAAAACAGTAACACTTGTTCAGAACGAAAGAAAGCACAGAGCCCCAGATTCTATGTTGTCCTGGAGAGCTTGCAGAGCACTGGGGAAAGGCAGGCAGAGAATTCCTTGCTAGCACCTTCTCTGTGCCTGGGAAGCAGAAGTGTTCACATTGCTTCGCAGAATCGCTTTTGTGCAGAAAACAGTAACACTTGTTCAGAACGAAAGAAAGCACAGAGCCCCAGATTCTATGTTGTCCTGGAGAGCTTGCAGAGCACTGGGGAAAGGCAGGCAGAGAATTCCTTGCTAGCACCTTCTCTGTGCCTGGGAAGCAGAAGTGTTCACATTGCTTCGCAGAATCGCTTTTGTGCAGAAAACAGTAACACTTGTTCAGAAGGAAAGAAAGCACAGAGCCCCAGATTTTATGTTGCCCTGGAGAGCTTGCAGAGCACTGGGGAAAGGCAGGCAGAGAATTCCCTGCTAGCACCTTCTCTGTGCCTGGGAAGCAGAAGTGTACACATTGCTTCGCAGAATCGCTTTTGTGCAGAAAACACTAACACTTGTTCAGAAGGAAAGAAAGCACAGAGCACCAGATTCTATGTTGTCCTGGAGAGCTTGCAGAGCACTGGGGAAAGGCAGGCAGAGAATTCCCTGATAGCACCTTCTCTGTGCCTGTTCACATTGCTTCGCAAGAATCGCTTTTGTGCAGAAAACAGTAACACTTGTTCAGAACGAAAGAAAGCACAGAGCCCCAGATTCTATGTTGTCCTGGAGAGCTTGCAGAGCACTGGGGAAAGGCAGGCAGAGAATTCCTTGCTAGCACCTTCTCTGTGCCTGGGAAGCAGAAGTGTTCACATTGCTTCGCAGAATCGCTTTTCTGCAGAAAACAGTAACACTTGTTCAGAACGAAAGAAAGCACAGAGCCCCAGATTTTATGTTGTCCTGGAGAGCTTGCAGAGCACTGGGGAAAGGCAGGCAGAGAATTCCTTGCTAGCACCTTCTCTGTGCCTGGGAAGCAGAAGTGTTCACATTGCTTCGCAGAATCGCTTTTCTGCAGAAAACAGTAACACTTGTTCAGAAGGAAAGAAAGCACAGAGCCCCAGATTTTATGTGGTCCTGGAGAGCTTGCAGAGCACTGGGGAAAGGCAGGCAGAGAATTCCTTGCTAGCACCTTCTCTGTGCCTGGGAAGCAGAAGAGTTCACATTGCTTCGCAGAATCGCTTTTGTGCAGAAAACAGTAACACTTGTTCAGAAGGAAAGAAAGCACAGAGCCCCAGATTTTATGTTGCCCTGGAGAGCTTGCAGAGCACTGGGGAAAGGCAGGCAGAGAATTCCCTGCAAGCACCTTCTCTGTGCCTGGGAAGCAGAAGTGTTCACATTGCTTCGCAGAATCGCTTTTGTGCAGAAAACAGTAACACTTGTTCAGAAGGAAAGAAAGCACAGAGCCCCAGATTCTATGTTGTCCTGGAGAGCTTGCAGAGCACTGGGGAAAGGCAGGCAGAGAATTCCCTGCTAGCACCTTCTCTGTGCCTGTTCACATTGCTTCGCAAGAATCGCTTTTGTGCAGAAAACATTAACACTTGTTCAGAACGAAAGAAAGCACAGAGCCCCAGATTCTATGTTGTCCTGGAGAGCTTGCAGAGCACTGGGGAAAGGCAGGCAGAGAATTCCCTGATAGCACCTTCTCTGTGCCTGGGAAGCAGAAGTGTTCACATTGCTTCGCAGAATCGCTTTTGTGCAGAAAACAGTAACACTTGTTCAGAAGGAAAGAAAGCACAGAGCCCCAGATTTTATGTTGTCCTGGAGAGCTTGCAGAGCACTGGGGAAAGGCAGGCAGAGAATTCCTTGCTAGCACCTTCTCTGTGCCTGGGAAGCAGAAGTGTTCACATTGCTTCGCAAGAATCGCTTTTGTGCAGAAAACAGTAACACTTGTTCAGAAGGAAAGAAAGCACAGAGCCCCAGATTTTATGTTGTCCTGGAGAGCTTGCAGAGCACTGGGGAAAGGCAGGCAGAGAATTCCCTGCTAGCACCTTCTCTGTGCCTGTTCACATTGCTTCGCAGAATTGCTTTTGTGCAGAAAACAGTAACACTTGTTCAGAAGGAAAGAAAGCACAGAGCCCCAGATTTTATGTTGTCCTGGAGAGCTTGCAGAGCACTGGGGAAAGGCAGGCAGAGAATTCCCTGCTAGCACCTTCTCTGTGCCTGGGAAGCAGAAGTGTTCACATTGCTTCGCAGAATCGCTTTTGTGCAGAAAACAGTAACACTTGTTCAGAAGGAAAGAAAGCACAGAGCCCCAGATTCTATGTTGTCCTGGAGAGCTTGCAGAGCACTGGGGAAAGGCAGGCAGAGAATTCCCTGCTAGCACCTTCTCTGTGCCTGTTCACATTGCTTCGCAGAATTGCTTTTGTGCAGAAAACAGTAACACTTGTTCAGAAGGAAAGAAAGCACAGAGCCCCAGATTTGCTGTTGTCCTGGAGAGCTTGCAGAGCACTGGGGAAAGGCAGGCAGAGAATTCCCTGCTAGCACCTTCTCTGTGCCTGGGAAGCAGAAGTGTTCACATTGCTTCGCAAGAATCGCTTTTGTGCAGAAAACAGTAACACTTGTTCAGAAGGAAAGAAAGCACAGAGCCCCAGATTCTATGTTGTCCTGGAGAGCTTGCAGAGCACTGGGGAAAGGCAGGCAGAGAATTCCCTGATAGCACCTTCTCTGTACCTGTTCACATTGTTTCGCAGAATCGCTTTTGTGCAGAAAACAGTAACACTTGTTCAGAACGAAAGAAAGCACAGAGCCCCAGATTTTATGTGGTCCTGGAGAGCTTGCAGAGCACTGGGGAAAGGCAGGCAGAGAATTCCTTGCTAGCACCTTCTCTGTGCCTGGGAAGCAGAAGTGTTCACATTGCTTCGCAAGAATCGCTTTTGTGCAGAAAACAGTAACACTTGTTCAGAAGGAAAGAAAGCACAGAGCCCCAGATTTTATGTTGCCCTGGAGAGCTTGCAGAGCACTGGGGAAAGGCAGGCAGAGAATTCCCTGCAAGCACCTTCTCTGTGCCTGGGAAGCAGAAGTGTTCACATTGCTTCGCAGAATCGCTTTTGTGCAGAAAACAGTAACACTTGTTCAGAAGGAAAGAAAGCACAGAGCCCCAGATTCTATGTTGTCCTGGAGAGCTTGCAGAGCACTGGGGAAAGGCAGGCAGAGAATTCCCTGCTAGCACCTTCTCTGTGCCTGTTCGCATTGCTTCGCAGAATCGCTTTTGTGCAGAAAACACTAACACTTGTTCAGAAGGAAAGAAAGCACAGAGCCCCAGATTTTATGTTGTCCTGGAGAGCTTGCAGAGCACTGGGGAAAGGCAGGCAGAGAATTCCTTGCTAGCACCTTCTCTGTGCCTGGGAAGCAGAATTGTTCACATTGCTTCGCAGAATCGCTTTTGTGCAGAAAACAGTAACACTTGTTCAGAAGGAAAGAAAGCACAGAGCCCCAGATTTTATGTTGTCCTGGAGAGCTTGCAGAGCACTGGGGAAAGGCAGGCAGAGAATTCCTTGCTAGCACCTTCTCTGTGCCTGGGAAGCAGAAGTGTTCACATTGCTTCGCAAGAATCGCTTTTGTGCAGAAAACAGTAACACTTGTTCAGAAGGAAAGAAAGCACAGAGCCCCAGATTTTATGTTGCCCTGGAGAGCTTGCAGAGCACTGGGGAAAGGCAGGCAGAGAATTCCCTGCAAGCACCTTCTCTGTGCCTGGGAAGCAGAAGTGTTCACATTGCTTCGCAGAATCGCTTTTGTGCAGAAAACAGTAACACTTGTTCAGAAGGAAAGAAAGCACAGAGCCCCAGATTCTATGTTGTCCTGGAGAGCTTGCAGAGCACTGGGGAAAGGCAGGCAGAGAATTCCCTGCTAGCACCTTCTCTGTGCCTGTTCACATTGCTTCGCAAGAATCGCTTTTGTGCAGAAAACAGTAACAGTTGTTCAGAACGAAAGAAAGCACAGAGCCCCAGATTCTATGTTGTCCTGGAGAGCTTGCAGAGCACTGGGGAAAGGCAGGCAGAGAATTCCCTGCTAGCACCTTCTCTGTGCCTGGGAAGCAGAAGTGTTCACATTGCTTCGCAGGAATCGCTTTTGTGCAGAAAACAGTAACAGTTGTTCAGAACGAAAGAAAGCACAGAGCCCCAGATTCTATGTTGTCCTGGAGAGCTTGCAGAGCACTGGGGAAAGGCAGGCAGAGAATTCCCTGATAGCACCTTCTCTGTGCCTGTTCACATTGCTTCGCAGAATCGCTTTTGTGCAGAAAACAGTAACAGTTGTTCAGAACGAAAGAAAGCACAGAGCCCCAGATTCTATGTTGTCCTGGAGAGCTTGCAGAGCACTGGGGAAAGGCAGGCAGAGAATTCCTTGCTAGCACCTTCTCTGTGCCTGGGAAGCAGAAGTGTTCACATTGCTTCGCAGAATCGCTTTTGTGCAGAAAACAGTAACACTTGTTCAGAAGGAAAGAAAGCACAGAGCCCCAGATTTTATGTTGTCCTGGAGAGCTTGCAGAGCACTGGGGAAAGGCAGGCAGAGAATTCCTTGCTAGCACCTTCTCTGTGCCTGGGAAGCAGAAGTGTTCACATTGCTTCGCAAGAATCGCTTTTGTGCAGAAAACAGTAACACTTGTTCAGAAGGAAAGAAAGCACAGAGCCCCAGATTTTATGTTGTCCTGGAGAGCTTGCAGAGCACTGGGGAAAGGCAGGCAGAGAATTCCCTGCTAGCACCTTCTCTGTGCCTGGGAAGCAGAAGTGTACACATTGCTTCGCAGAATCGCTTTTGTGCAGAAAACACTAACACTTGTTCAGAAGGAAAGAAAGCACAGAGCACCAGATTCTATGTTGTCCTGGAGAGCTTGCAGAGCACTGGGGAAAGGCAGGCAGAGAATTCCCTGCTAGCACCTTCTCTGTGCCTGTTCACATTGCTTCGCAAGAATCGCTTTTGTGCAGAAAACAGTAACACTTGTTCAGAACGAAAGAAAGCACAGAGCCCCAGATTGTATGTGGTCCTGGAGAGCTTGCAGAGCACTGGGGAAAGGCAGGCAGAGAATTCCCTGATAGCACCTTCTCTGTGCCTGGGAAGCAGAAGTGTTCACATTGCTTCGCAAGAATCGCCTTTGTGCAGAAAACAGTAACACTTGTTCAGAAGGAAAGAAAGCACAGAGCCCCAGATTTTATGTTGTCCTGGAGAGCTTGCAGAGCACTGGGGAAAGGCAGGCAGAGAATTCCCTGATAGCACCTTCTCTGTGCCTGGGAAGCAGAAGTGTTCACATTGCTTCGCAGAATCGCTTTTGTGCAGAAAACAGTAACACTTGTTCAGAAGGAAAGAAAGCACAGAGCCCCAGATTTTATGTTGTCCTGGAGAGCTTGCAGAGCACTGGGGAAAGGCAGGCAGAGAATTCCTTGCTAGCACCTTCTCTGTGCCTGGGAAGCAGAAGTGTTCACATTGCTTCGCAAGAATCGCTTTTGTGCAGAAAACAGTAACACTTGTTCAGAAGGAAAGAAAGCACAGAGCCCCAGATTTTATGTTGCCCTGGAGAGCTTGCAGAGCACTGGGGAAAGGCAGGCAGAGAATTCCCTGCTAGCACCTTCTCTGTGCCTGGGAAGCAGAAGTGTACACATTGCTTCGCAGAATCGCTTTTGTGCAGAAAACAGTAACACTTGTTCAGAAGGAAAGAAAGCACAGAGCACCAGATTCTATGTTGTCCTGGAGAGCTTGCAGAGCACTGGGGAAAGGCAGGCAGAGAATTCCCTGATAGCACCTTCTCTGTGCCTGTTCACATTGCTTCGCAAGAATCGCTTTTGTGCAGAAAACACTAACACTTGTTCAGAACGAAAGAAAGCACAGAGCCCCAGATTCTATGTTGTCCTGGAGAGCTTGCAGAGCACTGGGGAAAGGCAGGCAGAGAATTCCTTGCTAGCACCTTCTCTGTGCCTGGGAAGCAGAACTGTTCACATTGCTTCGCAAGAATCGCTTTTGTGCAGAAAACAGTAACACTTGTTCAGAAGGAAAGAAAGCACAGAGCCCCAGATTTTATGTTGCCCTGGAGAGCTTGCAGAGCACTGGGGAAAGGCAGGCAGAGAATTCCTTGCTAGCACCTTCTCTGTGCCTGGGAAGCAGAAGAGTTCACATTGCTTCACAAGAATCGCTTTTGTGCAGAAAACAGTAACACTTGTTCAGAAGGAAAGAAAGCACAGAGCACCAGATTCTATGTTGTCCTGGAGAGCTTGCAGAGCACTGGGGAAAGGCAGGCAGAGAATTCCCTGATAGCACCTTCTCTGTGCCTGTTCACATTGCTTCGCAAGAATCGCTTTTGTGCAGAAAACACTAACACTTGTTCAGAACGAAAGAAAGCACAGAGCCCCAGATTCTATGTTGTCCTGGAGAGCTTGCAGAGCACTGGGGAAAGGCAGGCAGAGAATTCCTTGCTAGCACCTTCTCTGTGCCTGGGAAGCAGAACTGTTCACATTGCTTCGCAAGAATCGCTTTTGTGCAGAAAACAGTAACACTTGTTCAGAACGAAAGAAAGCACAGAGCCCCAGATTTTATGTTGTCCTGGAGAGCTTGCAGAGCACTGGGGAAAGGCAGGCAGAGAATTCCTTGCTAGCACCTTCTCTGTGCCTGGGAAGCAGAAGTGTTCACATTGCTTCGCAGAATCGCTTTTGTGCAGAAAACAGTAACACTTGTTCAGAAGGAAAGAAAGCACAGAGCCCCAGATTTTATGTGGTCCTGGAGAGCTTGCAGAGCACTGGGGAAAGGCAGGCAGAGAATTCCTTGCTAGCACCTTCTCTGTGCCTGGGAAGCAGAAGAGTTCACATTGCTTCACAAGAATCGCTTTTGTGCAGAAAACAGTAACACTTGTTCAGAAGGAAAGAAAGCACAGAGCCCCAGATTTTATGTTGCCCTGGAGAGCTTGCAGAGCACTGGGGAAAGGCAGGCAGAGAATTCCCTGCAAGCACCTTCTCTGTGCCTGGGAAGCAGAAGTGTTCACATTGCTTCGCAGAATCGCTTTTGTGCAGAAAACAGTAACACTTGTTCAGAAGGAAAGAAAGCACAGAGCCCCAGATTCTATGTTGTCCTGGAGAGCTTGCAGAGCACTGGGGAAAGGCAGGCAGAGAATTCCCTGCTAGCACCTTCTCTGTGCCTGTTCACATTGCTTCGCAAGAATCGCTTTTGTGCAGAAAACATTAACACTTGTTCAGAACGAAAGAAAGCACAGAGCCCCAGATTTTATGTTGTCCTGGAGAGCTTGCAGAGCACTGGGGAAAGGCAGGCAGAGAATTCCTTGCTAGCACCTTCTCTGTGCCTGGGAAGCAGAAGTGTTCACATTGCTTCGCAAGAATCGCTTTTGTGCAGAAAACAGTAACACTTGTTCAGAAGGAAAGAAAGCACAGAGCCCCAGATTTTATGTTGTCCTGGAGAGCTTGCAGAGCACTGGGGAAAGGCAGGCAGAGAATTCCCTGCTAGCACCTTCTCTGTGCCTGTTCACATTGCTTCGCAGAATCGCTTTTGTGCAGAAAACAGTAACACTTGTTCAGAAGGAAAGAAAGCACAGAGCCCCAGATTGTATGTGGTCCTGGAGAGCTTGCAGAGCACTGGGGAAAGGCAGGCAGAGAATTCCCTGATAGCACCTTCTCTGTGCCTGGGAAGCAGAAGTGTTCACATTGCTTCGCAAGAATCGCTTTTGTGCAGAAAACAGTAACACTTGTTCAGAAGGAAAGAAAGCACAGAGCCCCAGATTTTATGTTGTCCTGGAGAGCTTGCAGAGCACTGGGGAAAGGCAGGCAGAGAATTCCCTGATAGCACCTTCTCTGTGCCTGTTCACATTGCTTCGCAGAATTGCTTTTGTGCAGAAAACAGTAACACTTGTTCAGAAGGAAAGAAAGCACAGAGCCCCAGATTCTATGTTGTCCTGGAGAGCTTGCAGAGCACTGGGGAAAGGCAGGCAGAGAATTCCCTGCTAGTACCTTCTCTGTGCCTGGGAAGCAGAAGTGTTCACATTGCTTCGCAAGAATCGCTTTTGTGCAGAAAACAGTAACACTTGTTCAGAAGGAAAGAAAGCACAGAGCCCCAGATTTTATGTTGTCCTGGAGAGCTTGCAGAGCACTGGGGAAAGGCAGGCAGAGAATTCCCTGCTAGCACCTTCTCTGTGCCTGTTCACATTGCTTCGCAAGAATCGCTTTTGTGCAGAAAACATTAACACTTGTTCAGAACGAAAGAAAGCACAGAGCCCCAGATTCTATGTTGTCCTGGAGAGCTTGCAGAGCACTGGGGAAAGGCAGGCAGAGAATTCCCTGCTAGCACCTTCTCTGTGCCTGGGAAGCAGAAGTGTTCACATTGCTTCGCAGGAATCGCTTTTGTGCAGAAAACAGTAACAGTTGTTCAGAACGAAAGAAAGCACAGAGCCCCAGATTCTATGTTGTCCTGGAGAGCTTGCAGAGCACTGGGGAAAGGCAGGCAGAGAATTCCCTGATAGCACCTTCTCTGTGCCTGGGAAGCAGAAGTGTTCACATTGCTTCGCAGAATCGCTTTTGTGCAGAAAACAGTAACACTTGTTCAGAAGGAAAGAAAGCACAGAGCCCCAGATTTTATGTTGCCCTGGAGAGCTTGCAGAGCACTGGGGAAAGGCAGGCAGAGAATTCCCTGCTAGCACCTTCTCTGTGCCTGGGAAGCAGAAGTGTACACATTGCTTCGCAGAATCGCTTTTGTGCAGAAAACACTAACACTTGTTCAGAAGGAAAGAAAGCACAGAGCACCAGATTCTATGTTGTCCTGGAGAGCTTGCAGAGCACTGGGGAAAGGCAGGCAGAGAATTCCCTGATAGCACCTTCTCTGTGCCTGTTCACATTGCTTCGCAAGAATCGCTTTTGTGCAGAAAACAGTAACAGTTGTTCAGAACGAAAGAAAGCACAGAGCCCCAGATTCTATGTTGTCCTGGAGAGCTTGCAGAGCACTGGGGAAAGGCAGGCAGAGAATTCCTTGCTAGCACCTTCTCTGTGCCTGGGAAGCAGAAGTGTTCACATTGCTTCGCAGAATCGCTTTTGTGCAGAAAACAGTAACACTTCTTCAGAACGAAAGAAAGCACAGAGCCCCAGATTCTATGTTGTCCTGGAGAGCTTGCAGAGCACTGGGGAAAGGCAGGCAGAGAATTCCTTGCTAGCACCTTCTCTGTGCCTGGGAAGCAGAAGTGTTCACATTGCTTCGCAGAATCGCTTTTGTGCAGAAAACAGTAACACTTGTTCAGAAGGAAAGAAAGCACAGAGCCCCAGATTTTATGTTGCCCTGGAGAGCTTGCAGAGCACTGGGGAAAGGCAGGCAGAGAATTCCCTGCTAGCACCTTCTCTGTGCCTGGGAAGCAGAAGTGTACACATTGCTTCGCAGAATCGCTTTTGTGCAGAAAACACTAACACTTGTTCAGAAGGAAAGAAAGCACAGAGCACCAGATTCTATGTTGTCCTGGAGAGCTTGCAGAGCACTGGGGAAAGGCAGGCAGAGAATTCCCTGATAGCACCTTCTCTGTGCCTGTTCACATTGCTTCGCAAGAATCGCTTTTGTGCAGAAAACAGTAACACTTGTTCAGAACGAAAGAAAGCACAGAGCCCCAGATTCTATGTTGTCCTGGAGAGCTTGCAGAGCACTGGGGAAAGGCAGGCAGAGAATTCCTTGCTAGCACCTTCTCTGTGCCTGGGAAGCAGAAGTGTTCACATTGCTTCGCAGAATCGCTTTTGTGCAGAAAACAGTAACACTTGTTCAGAACGAAAGAAAGCACAGAGCCCCAGATTTTATGTTGTCCTGGAGAGCTTGCAGAGCACTGGGGAAAGGCAGGCAGAGAATTCCTTGCTAGCACCTTCTCTGTGCCTGGGAAGCAGAAGTGTTCACATTGCTTCGCAGAATCGCTTTTCTGCAGAAAACAGTAACACTTGTTCAGAAGGAAAGAAAGCACAGAGCCCCAGATTTTATGTGGTCCTGGAGAGCTTGCAGAGCACTGGGGAAAGGCAGGCAGAGAATTCCTTGCTAGCACCTTCTCTGTGCCTGGGAAGCAGAAGAGTTCACATTGCTTCACAAGAATCGCTTTTGTGCAGAAAACAGTAGCACTTGTTCAGAAGGAAAGAAAGCACAGAGCCCCAGATTTTATGTTGCCCTGGAGAGCTTGCAGAGCACTGGGGAAAGGCAGGCAGAGAATTCCCTGCAAGCACCTTCTCTGTGCCTGGGAAGCAGAAGTGTTCACATTGCTTCGCAGAATCGCTTTTGTGCAGAAAACAGTAACACTTGTTCAGAAGGAAAGAAAGCACAGAGCCCCAGATTCTATGTTGTCCTGGAGAGCTTGCAGAGCACTGGGGAAAGGCAGGCAGAGAATTCCCTGCTAGCACCTTCTCTGTGCCTGTTCACATTGCTTCGCAAGAATCGCTTTTGTGCAGAAAACATTAACACTTGTTCAGAACGAAAGAAAGCACAGAGCCCCAGATTCTATGTTGTCCTGGAGAGCTTGCAGAGCACTGGGGAAAGGCAGGCAGAGAATTCCCTGATAGCACCTTCTCTGTGCCTGGGAAGCAGAAGTGTTCACATTGCTTCGCAGAATCGCTTTTGTGCAGAAAACAGTAACACTTGTTCAGAAGGAAAGAAAGCACAGAGCCCCAGATTTTATGTTGTCCTGGAGAGCTTGCAGAGCACTGGGGAAAGGCAGGCAGAGAATTCCTTGCTAGCACCTTCTCTGTGCCTGGGAAGCAGAAGTGTTCACATTGCTTCGCAAGAATCGCTTTTGTGCAGAAAACAGTAACACTTGTTCAGAAGGAAAGAAAGCACAGAGCCCCAGATTTTATGTTGTCCTGGAGAGCTTGCAGAGCACTGGGGAAAGGCAGGCAGAGAATTCCCTGCTAGCACCTTCTCTGTGCCTGTTCACATTGCTTCGCAGAATTGCTTTTGTGCAGAAAACAGTAACACTTGTTCAGAAGGAAAGAAAGCACAGAGCCCCAGATTTTATGTTGTCCTGGAGAGCTTGCAGAGCACTGGGGAAAGGCAGGCAGAGAATTCCCTGCTAGCACCTTCTCTGTGCCTGGGAAGCAGAAGTGTTCACATTGCTTCGCAGAATCGCTTTTGTGCAGAAAACAGTAACACTTGTTCAGAAGGAAAGAAAGCACAGAGCCCCAGATTCTATGTTGTCCTGGAGAGCTTGCAGAGCACTGGGGAAAGGCAGGCAGAGAATTCCCTGCTAGCACCTTCTCTGTGCCTGTTCACATTGCTTCGCAGAATTGCTTTTGTGCAGAAAACAGTAACACTTGTTCAGAAGGAAAGAAAGCACAGAGCCCCAGATTTTATGTTGCCCTGGAGAGCTTGCAGAGCACTGGGGAAAGGCAGGCAGAGAATTCCCTGCTAGCACCTTCTCTGTGCCTGGGAAGCAGAAGTGTACACATTGCTTCGCAGAATCGCTTTTGTGCAGAAAACACTAACACTTGTTCAGAAGGAAAGAAAGCACAGAGCACCAGATTCTATGTTGTCCTGGAGAGCTTGCAGAGCACTGGGGAAAGGCAGGCAGAGAATTCCCTGATAGCACCTTCTCTGTGCCTGTTCACATTGCTTCGCAAGAATCGCTTTTGTGCAGAAAACAGTAACACTTGTTCAGAACGAAAGAAAGCACAGAGCCCCAGATTCTATGTTGTCCTGGAGAGCTTGCAGAGCACTGGGGAAAGGCAGGCAGAGAATTCCTTGCTAGCACCTTCTCTGTGCCTGGGAAGCAGAAGTGTTCACATTGCTTCGCAGAATCGCTTTTGTGCAGAAAACAGTAACACTTCTTCAGAACGAAAGAAAGCACAGAGCCCCAGATTCTATGTTGTCCTGGAGAGCTTGCAGAGCACTGGGGAAAGGCAGGCAGAGAATTCCTTGCTAGCACCTTCTCTGTGCCTGGGAAGCAGAAGTGTTCACATTGCTTCGCAGAATCGCTTTTGTGCAGAAAACAGTAACACTTGTTCAGAAGGAAAGAAAGCACAGAGCCCCAGATTTTATGTTGCCCTGGAGAGCTTGCAGAGCACTGGGGAAAGGCAGGCAGAGAATTCCCTGCTAGCACCTTCTCTGTGCCTGGGAAGCAGAAGTGTACACATTGCTTCGCAGAATCGCTTTTGTGCAGAAAACACTAACACTTGTTCAGAAGGAAAGAAAGCACAGAGCACCAGATTCTATGTTGTCCTGGAGAGCTTGCAGAGCACTGGGGAAAGGCAGGCAGAGAATTCCCTGATAGCACCTTCTCTGTGCCTGTTCACATTGCTTCGCAAGAATCGCTTTTGTGCAGAAAACAGTAACACTTGTTCAGAACGAAAGAAAGCACAGAGCCCCAGATTCTATGTTGTCCTGGAGAGCTTGCAGAGCACTGGGGAAAGGCAGGCAGAGAATTCCTTGCTAGCACCTTCTCTGTGCCTGGGAAGCAGAAGTGTTCACATTGCTTCGCAGAATCGCTTTTGTGCAGAAAACAGTAACACTTGTTCAGAACGAAAGAAAGCACAGAGCCCCAGATTTTATGTTGTCCTGGAGAGCTTGCAGAGCACTGGGGAAAGGCAGGCAGAGAATTCCTTGCTAGCACCTTCTCTGTGCCTGGGAAGCAGAAGTGTTCACATTGCTTCGCAGAATCGCTTTTCTGCAGAAAACAGTAACACTTGTTCAGAAGGAAAGAAAGCACAGAGCCCCAGATTTTATGTGGTCCTGGAGAGCTTGCAGAGCACTGGGGAAAGGCAGGCAGAGAATTCCTTGCTAGCACCTTCTCTGTGCCTGGGAAGCAGAAGAGTTCACATTGCTTCACAAGAATCGCTTTTGTGCAGAAAACAGTAGCACTTGTTCAGAAGGAAAGAAAGCACAGAGCCCCAGATTTTATGTTGCCCTGGAGAGCTTGCAGAGCACTGGGGAAAGGCAGGCAGAGAATTCCCTGCAAGCACCTTCTCTGTGCCTGGGAAGCAGAAGTGTTCACATTGCTTCGCAGAATCGCTTTTGTGCAGAAAACAGTAACACTTGTTCAGAAGGAAAGAAAGCACAGAGCCCCAGATTCTATGTTGTCCTGGAGAGCTTGCAGAGCACTGGGGAAAGGCAGGCAGAGAATTCCCTGCTAGCACCTTCTCTGTGCCTGTTCACATTGCTTCGCAAGAATCGCTTTTGTGCAGAAAACATTAACACTTGTTCAGAACGAAAGAAAGCACAGAGCCCCAGATTCTATGTTGTCCTGGAGAGCTTGCAGAGCACTGGGGAAAGGCAGGCAGAGAATTCCCTGATAGCACCTTCTCTGTGCCTGGGAAGCAGAAGTGTTCACATTGCTTCGCAGAATCGCTTTTGTGCAGAAAACAGTAACACTTGTTCAGAAGGAAAGAAAGCACAGAGCCCCAGATTTTATGTTGTCCTGGAGAGCTTGCAGAGCACTGGGGAAAGGCAGGCAGAGAATTCCTTGCTAGCACCTTCTCTGTGCCTGGGAAGCAGAAGTGTTCACATTGCTTCGCAAGAATCGCTTTTGTGCAGAAAACAGTAACACTTGTTCAGAAGGAAAGAAAGCACAGAGCCCCAGATTTTATGTTGTCCTGGAGAGCTTGCAGAGCACTGGGGAAAGGCAGGCAGAGAATTCCCTGCTAGCACCTTCTCTGTGCCTGTTCACATTGCTTCGCAGAATTGCTTTTGTGCAGAAAACAGTAACACTTGTTCAGAAGGAAAGAAAGCACAGAGCCCCAGATTTTATGTTGTCCTGGAGAGCTTGCAGAGCACTGGGGAAAGGCAGGCAGAGAATTCCCTGCTAGCACCTTCTCTGTGCCTGGGAAGCAGAAGTGTTCACATTGCTTCGCAGAATCGCTTTTGTGCAGAAAACAGTAACACTTGTTCAGAAGGAAAGAAAGCACAGAGCCCCAGATTCTATGTTGTCCTGGAGAGCTTGCAGAGCACTGGGGAAAGGCAGGCAGAGAATTCCCTGCTAGCACCTTCTCTGTGCCTGTTCACATTGCTTCGCAGAATTGCTTTTGTGCAGAAAACAGTAACACTTGTTCAGAAGGAAAGAAAGCACAGAGCCCCAGATTTGCTGTTGTCCTGGAGAGCTTGCAGAGCACTGGGGAAAGGCAGGCAGAGAATTCCCTGCTAGCACCTTCTCTGTGCCTGGGAAGCAGAAGTGTTCACATTGCTTCGCAAGAATCGCTTTTGTGCAGAAAACAGTAACAGTTGTTCAGAACGAAAGAAAGCACAGAGCCCCAGATTCTATGTTGTCCTGGAGAGCTTGCAGAGCACTGGGGAAAGGCAGGCAGAGAATTCCCTGATAGCACCTTCTCTGTACCTGTTCACATTGTTTCGCAGAATCGCTTTTGTGCAGAAAACAGTAACACTTGTTCAGAACGAAAGAAAGCACAGAGCCCCAGATTTTATGTGGTCCTGGAGAGCTTGCAGAGCACTGGGGAAAGGCAGGCAGAGAATTCCTTGCTAGCACCTTCTCTGTGCCTGGGAAGCAGAAGTGTTCACATTGCTTCGCAAGAATCGCTTTTGTGCAGAAAACAGTAACACTTGTTCAGAAGGAAAGAAAGCACAGAGCCCCAGATTTTATGTTGCCCTGGAGAGCTTGCAGAGCACTGGGGAAAGGCAGGCAGAGAATTCCCTGCAAGCACCTTCTCTGTGCCTGGGAAGCAGAAGTGTTCACATTGCTTCGCAGAATCGCTTTTCTGCAGAAAACAGTAACACTTGTTCAGAAGGAAAGAAAGCACAGAGCCCCAGATTCTATGTTGTCCTGGAGAGCTTGCAGAGCACTGGGGAAAGGCAGGCAGAGAATTCCCTGCTAGCACCTTCTCTGTGCCTGTTCACATTGCTTCGCAGAATCGCTTTTGTGCAGAAAACACTAACACTTGTTCAGAAGGAAAGAAAGCACAGAGCCCCAGATTTTATGTTGTCCTGGAGAGCTTGCAGAGCACTGGGGAAAGGCAGGCAGAGAATTCCTTGCTAGCACCTTCTCTGTGCCTGGGAAGCAGAATTGTTCACATTGCTTCGCAGAATCGCTTTTGTGCAGAAAACAGTAACACTTGTTCAGAAGGAAAGAAAGCACAGAGCCCCAGATTCTATGTTGTCCTGGAGAGCTTGCAGAGCACTGGGGAAAGGCAGGCAGAGAATTCCCTGATAGCACCTTCTCTGTGCCTGGGAAGCAGAAGTGTTCACATTGCTTCGCAGAATCGCTTTTGTGCAGAAAACAGTAACACTTGTTCAGAAGGAAAGAAAGCACAGAGCCCCAGATTTTATGTTGTCCTGGAGAGCTTGCAGAGCACTGGGGAAAGGCAGGCAGAGAATTCCTTGCTAGCACCTTCTCTGTGCCTGGGAAGCAGAAGTGTTCACATTGCTTCGCAAGAATCGCTTTTGTGCAGAAAACAGTAACACTTGTTCAGAAGGAAAGAAAGCACAGAGCCCCAGATTTTATGTTGCCCTGGAGAGCTTGCAGAGCACTGGGGAAAGGCAGGCAGAGAATTCCCTGCAAGCACCTTCTCTGTGCCTGGGAAGCAGAAGTGTTCACATTGCTTCGCAGAATCGCTTTTGTGCAGAAAACAGTAACACTTGTTCAGAAGGAAAGAAAGCACAGAGCCCCAGATTCTATGTTGTCCTGGAGAGCTTGCAGAGCACTGGGGAAAGGCAGGCAGAGAATTCCCTGCTAGCACCTTCTCTGTGCCTGTTCACATTGCTTCGCAAGAATCGCTTTTGTGCAGAAAACAGTAACAGTTGTTCAGAACGAAAGAAAGCACAGAGCCCCAGATTCTATGTTGTCCTGGAGAGCTTGCAGAGCACTGGGGAAAGGCAGGCAGAGAATTCCCTGCTAGCACCTTCTCTGTGCCTGGGAAGCAGAAGTGTTCACATTGCTTCGCAGGAATCGCTTTTGTGCAGAAAACAGTAACAGTTGTTCAGAACGAAAGAAAGCACAGAGCCCCAGATTCTATGTTGTCCTGGAGAGCTTGCAGAGCACTGGGGAAAGGCAGGCAGAGAATTCCCTGATAGCACCTTCTCTGTGCCTGTTCACATTGCTTCGCAGAATCGCTTTTGTGCAGAAAACAGTAACAGTTGTTCAGAACGAAAGAAAGCACAGAGCCCCAGATTCTATGTTGTCCTGGAGAGCTTGCAGAGCACTGGGGAAAGGCAGGCAGAGAATTCCTTGCTAGCACCTTCTCTGTGCCTGGGAAGCAGAAGTGTTCACATTGCTTCGCAGAATCGCTTTTGTGCAGAAAACAGTAACACTTGTTCAGAAGGAAAGAAAGCACAGAGCCCCAGATTTTATGTTGTCCTGGAGAGCTTGCAGAGCACTGGGGAAAGGCAGGCAGAGAATTCCTTGCTAGCACCTTCTCTGTGCCTGGGAAGCAGAAGTGTTCACATTGCTTCGCAAGAATCGCTTTTGTGCAGAAAACAGTAACACTTGTTCAGAAGGAAAGAAAGCACAGAGCCCCAGATTTTATGTTGTCCTGGAGAGCTTGCAGAGCACTGGGGAAAGGCAGGCAGAGAATTCCCTGCTAGCACCTTCTCTGTGCCTGGGAAGCAGAAGTGTACACATTGCTTCGCAGAATCGCTTTTGTGCAGAAAACACTAACACTTGTTCAGAAGGAAAGAAAGCACAGAGCACCAGATTCTATGTTGTCCTGGAGAGCTTGCAGAGCACTGGGGAAAGGCAGGCAGAGAATTCCCTGCTAGCACCTTCTCTGTGCCTGTTCACATTGCTTCGCAGAATTGCTTTTGTGCAGAAAACATTAACACTTGTTCAGAAGGAAAGAAAGCACAGAGCCCCAGATTTGCTGTTGTCCTGGAGAGCTTGCAGAGCAGTGGGGAAAGGCAGGCAGAGAATTCCCTGCTAGCACCTTCTCTGTGCATGGGAAGCAGAAGTGTTCACATTGCTTCGCAAGAATCGCTTTTGTGCAGAAAACAGTAACAGTTGTTCAGAACGAAAGAAAGCACAGAGCCCCAGATTCTATGTTGTCCTGGAGAGCTTGCAGAGCACTGGGGAAAGGCAGGCAGAGAATTCCCTGATAGCACCTTCTCTGTGCCTGTTCACATTGTTTCGCAGAATCGCTTTTGTGCAGAAAACAGTAACACTTGTTCAGAACGAAAGAAAGCACAGAGCCCCAGATTGTATGTGGTCCTGGAGAGCTTGCAGAGCACTGGGGAAAGGCAGGCAGAGAATTCCCTGATAGCACCTTCTCTGTGCCTGGGAAGCAGAAGTGTTCACATTGCTTCGCAAGAATCGCCTTTGTGCAGAAAACAGTAACACTTGTTCAGAAGGAAAGAAAGCACAGAGCCCCAGATTTTATGTTGTCCTGGAGAGCTTGCAGAGCACTGGGGAAAGGCAGGCAGAGAATTCCCTGATAGCACCTTCTCTGTGCCTGTTCACATTGCTTCGCAGAATCGCTTTTGTGCAGAAAACAGTAACACTTGTTCAGAAGGAAAGAAAGCACAGAGCCCCAGATTCTATGTTGTCCTGGAGAGCTTGCAGAGCACTGGGGAAAGGCAGGCAGAGAATTCCCTGCTAGCACCTTCTCTGTGCCTGGGAAGCAGAAGTGGTCACATTGCTTCGCAGGAATCGCTTTTGTGCAGAAAACAGTAACACTTGTTCAGAAGGAAAGAAAGCACAGAGCCCCAGATTTTATGTTGTCCTGGAGAGCTTGCAGAGCACTGGGGAAAGGCAGGCAGAGATTTCCCTGCTAGCACCTTCTCTGTGCCTGTTCACATTGCTTCGCATAATCGCTTTTGTGCAGAAAACACTAACACTTGTTCAGAATGAAAGAAAGCACAGAGCCCCAGATTCTATGTTGTCCTGGAGAGCTTGCAGAGCACTGGGGAAAGGCAGGCAGAGAATTCCCTGATAGCACCTTCTCTGTACCTGTTCACATTGCTTCGCAAGAATCGCTTTTGTGCAGAAAACAGTAACACTTGTTCAGAACGAAAGAAAGCACAGAGCCCCAGATTTTATGTGGTCCTGGAGAGCTTGCAGAGCACTGGGGAAAGGCAGGCAGAGAATTCCCTGCTAGCACCTTCTCTGTGCCTGGGAAGCAGAAGTGTTCACATTGCTTCGCAAGAATCGCTTTTGTGCAGAAAACAGTAACACTTGTTCAGAAGGAAAGAAAGCACAGAGCCCCAGATTCTATGTTGTCCTGGAGAGCTTGCAGAGCACTGGGGAAAGGCAGGCAGAGAATTCCCTGCTAGCACCTTCTCTGTGCCTGTTCACATTGCTTCGCAGAATCGCTTTTGTGCAGAAAACACTAACACTTGTTCAGAAGGAAAGAAAGCACAGAGCACCAGATTCTATGTTGTCCTGGAGAGCTTGCAGAGCACTGGGGAAAGGCAGGCAGAGAATTCCCTGATAGCACCTTCTCTGTGCCTGTTCACATTGCTTCGCAAGAATCGCTTTTGTGCAGAAAACATTAACACTTGTTCAGAACGAAAGAAAGCACAGAGCCCCAGATTCTATGTTGTCCTGGAGAGCTTGCAGAGCACTGGGGAAAGGCAGGCAGAGAATTCCTTGCTAGCACCTTCTCTGTGCCTGGGAAGCAGAAGTGTTCACATTGCTTCGCAGAATCGCTTTTGTGCAGAAAACACTAACACATGTTCAGAAGGAAAGAAAGCACAGAGCCCCAGATTTTATGTTGTCCTGGAGAGCTTGCAGAGCACTGGGGAAAGGCAGGAAGAGAATTCCTTGCTAGCACCTTCTCTGTGCCTGGGAAGCAGAAGTGTTCACATTGCTTCGCAAGAATCGCTTTTGTGCAGAAAACAGTAGCACTTGTTCAGAAGGAAAGAAAGCACAGAGCCCCAGATTTTATGTTGCCCTGGAGAGCTTGCAGAGCACTGGGGAAAGGCAGGCAGAGAATTCCCTGCAAGCACCTTCTCTGTGCCTGGGAAGCAGAAGTGTTCACATTGCTTCGCAGAATCGCTTTTGTGCAGAAAACAGTAACACTTGTTCAGAAGGAAAGAAAGCACAGAGCCCCAGATTCTATGTTGTCCTGGAGAGCTTGCAGAGCACTGGGGAAAGGCAGGCAGAGAATTCCCTGCTAGCACCTTCTCTGTGCCTGTTCACATTGCTTCGCAAGAATCGCTTTTGTGCAGAAAACATTAACACTTGTTCAGAACGAAAGAAAGCACAGAGCCCCAGATTCTATGTTGTCCTGGAGAGCTTGCAGAGCACTGGGGAAAGGCAGGCAGAGAATTCCCTGATAGCACCTTCTCTGTGCCTGGGAAGCAGAAGTGTTCACATTGCTTCGCAGAATCGCTTTTGTGCAGAAAACAGTAACACTTGTTCAGAAGGAAAGAAAGCACAGAGCCCCAGATTTTATGTTGTCCTGGAGAGCTTGCAGAGCACTGGGGAAAGGCAGGCAGAGAATTCCTTGCTAGCACCTTCTCTGTGCCTGGGAAGCAGAAGTGTTCACATTGCTTCGCAAGAATCGCTTTTGTGCAGAAAACAGTAACACTTGTTCAGAAGGAAAGAAAGCACAGAGCCCCAGATTTTATGTTGTCCTGGAGAGCTTGCAGAGCACTGGGGAAAGGCAGGCAGAGAATTCCCTGCTAGCACCTTCTCTGTGCCTGTTCACATTGCTTCGCAGAATTGCTTTTGTGCAGAAAACAGTAACACTTGTTCAGAAGGAAAGAAAGCACAGAGCCCCAGATTTTATGTTGTCCTGGAGAGCTTGCAGAGCACTGGGGAAAGGCAGGCAGAGAATTCCCTGCTAGCACCTTCTCTGTGCCTGGGAAGCAGAAGTGTTCACATTGCTTCGCAGAATCGCTTTTGTGCAGAAAACAGTAACACTTGTTCAGAAGGAAAGAAAGCACAGAGCCCCAGATTCTATGTTGTCCTGGAGAGCTTGCAGAGCACTGGGGAAAGGCAGGCAGAGAATTCCCTGCTAGCACCTTCTCTGTGCCTGTTCACATTGCTTCGCAGAATTGCTTTTGTGCAGAAAACAGTAACACTTGTTCAGAAGGAAAGAAAGCACAGAGCCCCAGATTTGCTGTTGTCCTGGAGAGCTTGCAGAGCACTGGGGAAAGGCAGGCAGAGAATTCCCTGCTAGCACCTTCTCTGTGCCTGGGAAGCAGAAGTGTTCACATTGCTTCGCAAGAATCGCTTTTGTGCAGAAAACAGTAACAGTTGTTCAGAACGAAAGAAAGCACAGAGCCCCAGATTCTATGTTGTCCTGGAGAGCTTGCAGAGCACTGGGGAAAGGCAGGCAGAGAATTCCCTGATAGCACCTTCTCTGTACCTGTTCACATTGTTTCGCAGAATCGCTTTTGTGCAGAAAACAGTAACACTTGTTCAGAACGAAAGAAAGCACAGAGCCCCAGATTTTATGTGGTCCTGGAGAGCTTGCAGAGCACTGGGGAAAGGCAGGCAGAGAATTCCTTGCTAGCACCTTCTCTGTGCCTGGGAAGCAGAAGTGTTCACATTGCTTCGCAAGAATCGCTTTTGTGCAGAAAACAGTAACACTTGTTCAGAAGGAAAGAAAGCACAGAGCCCCAGATTTTATGTTGCCCTGGAGAGCTTGCAGAGCACTGGGGAAAGGCAGGCAGAGAATTCCCTGCAAGCACCTTCTCTGTGCCTGGGAAGCAGAAGTGTTCACATTGCTTCGCAGAATCGCTTTTCTGCAGAAAACAGTAACACTTGTTCAGAAGGAAAGAAAGCACAGAGCCCCAGATTCTATGTTGTCCTGGAGAGCTTGCAGAGCACTGGGGAAAGGCAGGCAGAGAATTCCCTGCTAGCACCTTCTCTGTGCCTGTTCACATTGCTTCGCAGAATCGCTTTTGTGCAGAAAACACTAACACTTGTTCAGAAGGAAAGAAAGCACAGAGCCCCAGATTTTATGTTGTCCTGGAGAGCTTGCAGAGCACTGGGGAAAGGCAGGCAGAGAATTCCTTGCTAGCACCTTCTCTGTGCCTGGGAAGCAGAATTGTTCACATTGCTTCGCAGAATCGCTTTTGTGCAGAAAACAGTAACACTTGTTCAGAAGGAAAGAAAGCACAGAGCCCCAGATTCTATGTTGTCCTGGAGAGCTTGCAGAGCACTGGGGAAAGGCAGGCAGAGAATTCCCTGATAGCACCTTCTCTGTGCCTGGGAAGCAGAAGTGTTCACATTGCTTCGCAGAATCGCTTTTGTGCAGAAAACAGTAACACTTGTTCAGAAGGAAAGAAAGCACAGAGCCCCAGATTTTATGTTGTCCTGGAGAGCTTGCAGAGCACTGGGGAAAGGCAGGCAGAGAATTCCTTGCTAGCACCTTCTCTGTGCCTGGGAAGCAGAAGTGTTCACATTGCTTCGCAAGAATCGCTTTTGTGCAGAAAACAGTAACACTTGTTCAGAAGGAAAGAAAGCACAGAGCCCCAGATTTTATGTTGCCCTGGAGAGCTTGCAGAGCACTGGGGAAAGGCAGGCAGAGAATTCCCTGCAAGCACCTTCTCTGTGCCTGGGAAGCAGAAGTGTTCACATTGCTTCGCAGAATCGCTTTTGTGCAGAAAACAGTAACACTTGTTCAGAAGGAAAGAAAGCACAGAGCCCCAGATTCTATGTTGTCCTGGAGAGCTTGCAGAGCACTGGGGAAAGGCAGGCAGAGAATTCCCTGCTAGCACCTTCTCTGTGCCTGTTCACATTGCTTCGCAAGAATCGCTTTTGTGCAGAAAACAGTAACAGTTGTTCAGAACGAAAGAAAGCACAGAGCCCCAGATTCTATGTTGTCCTGGAGAGCTTGCAGAGCACTGGGGAAAGGCAGGCAGAGAATTCCCTGCTAGCACCTTCTCTGTGCCTGGGAAGCAGAAGTGTTCACATTGCTTCGCAGGAATCGCTTTTGTGCAGAAAACAGTAACAGTTGTTCAGAACGAAAGAAAGCACAGAGCCCCAGATTCTATGTTGTCCTGGAGAGCTTGCAGAGCACTGGGGAAAGGCAGGCAGAGAATTCCCTGATAGCACCTTCTCTGTGCCTGTTCACATTGCTTCGCAGAATCGCTTTTGTGCAGAAAACAGTAACAGTTGTTCAGAACGAAAGAAAGCACAGAGCCCCAGATTCTATGTTGTCCTGGAGAGCTTGCAGAGCACTGGGGAAAGGCAGGCAGAGAATTCCTTGCTAGCACCTTCTCTGTGCCTGGGAAGCAGAAGTGTTCACATTGCTTCGCAGAATCGCTTTTGTGCAGAAAACAGTAACACTTGTTCAGAAGGAAAGAAAGCACAGAGCCCCAGATTTTATGTTGTCCTGGAGAGCTTGCAGAGCACTGGGGAAAGGCAGGCAGAGAATTCCTTGCTAGCACCTTCTCTGTGCCTGGGAAGCAGAAGTGTTCACATTGCTTCGCAAGAATCGCTTTTGTGCAGAAAACAGTAACACTTGTTCAGAAGGAAAGAAAGCACAGAGCCCCAGATTTTATGTTGTCCTGGAGAGCTTGCAGAGCACTGGGGAAAGGCAGGCAGAGAATTCCCTGCTAGCACCTTCTCTGTGCCTGGGAAGCAGAAGTGTACACATTGCTTCGCAGAATCGCTTTTGTGCAGAAAACACTAACACTTGTTCAGAAGGAAAGAAAGCACAGAGCACCAGATTCTATGTTGTCCTGGAGAGCTTGCAGAGCACTGGGGAAAGGCAGGCAGAGAATTCCCTGCTAGCACCTTCTCTGTGCCTGTTCACATTGCTTCGCAGAATTGCTTTTGTGCAGAAAACATTAACACTTGTTCAGAAGGAAAGAAAGCACAGAGCCCCAGATTTGCTGTTGTCCTGGAGAGCTTGCAGAGCAGTGGGGAAAGGCAGGCAGAGAATTCCCTGCTAGCACCTTCTCTGTGCATGGGAAGCAGAAGTGTTCACATTGCTTCGCAAGAATCGCTTTTGTGCAGAAAACAGTAACAGTTGTTCAGAACGAAAGAAAGCACAGAGCCCCAGATTCTATGTTGTCCTGGAGAGCTTGCAGAGCACTGGGGAAAGGCAGGCAGAGAATTCCCTGATAGCACCTTCTCTGTGCCTGTTCACATTGTTTCGCAGAATCGCTTTTGTGCAGAAAACAGTAACACTTGTTCAGAAGGAAAGAAAGCACAGAGCCCCAGATTTTATGTTGCCCTGGAGAGCTTGCAGAGCACTGGGGAAAGGCAGGCAGAGAATTCCCTGCTAGCACCTTCTCTGTGCCTGGGAAGCAGAAGTGTACACATTGCTTCGCAGAATCGCTTTTGTGCAGAAAACACTAACACTTGTTCAGAAGGAAAGAAAGCACAGAGCACCAGATTCTATGTTGTCCTGGAGAGCTTGCAGAGCACTGGGGAAAGGCAGGCAGAGAATTCCCTGATAGCACCTTCTCTGTGCCTGTTCACATTGCTTCGCAAGAATCGCTTTTGTGCAGAAAACAGTAACACTTGTTCAGAACGAAAGAAAGCACAGAGCCCCAGATTCTATGTTGTCCTGGAGAGCTTGCAGAGCACTGGGGAAAGGCAGGCAGAGAATTCCTTGCTAGCACCTTCTCTGTGCCTGGGAAGCAGAAGTGTTCACATTGCTTCGCAGAATCGCTTTTGTGCAGAAAACAGTAACACTTGTTCAGAACGAAAGAAAGCACAGAGCCCCAGATTTTATGTTGTCCTGGAGAGCTTGCAGAGCACTGGGGAAAGGCAGGCAGAGAATTCCTTGCTAGCACCTTCTCTGTGCCTGGGAAGCAGAAGTGTTCACATTGCTTCGCAGAATCGCTTTTCTGCAGAAAACAGTAACACTTGTTCAGAAGGAAAGAAAGCACAGAGCCCCAGATTTTATGTGGTCCTGGAGAGCTTGCAGAGCACTGGGGAAAGGCAGGCAGAGAATTCCTTGCTAGCACCTTCTCTGTGCCTGGGAAGCAGAAGAGTTCACATTGCTTCACAAGAATCGCTTTTGTGCAGAAAACAGTAGCACTTGTTCAGAAGGAAAGAAAGCACAGAGCCCCAGATTTTATGTTGCCCTGGAGAGCTTGCAGAGCACTGGGGAAAGGCAGGCAGAGAATTCCCTGCAAGCACCTTCTCTGTGCCTGGGAAGCAGAAGTGTTCACATTGCTTCGCAGAATCGCTTTTGTGCAGAAAACAGTAACACTTGTTCAGAAGGAAAGAAAGCACAGAGCCCCAGATTCTATGTTGTCCTGGAGAGCTTGCAGAGCACTGGGGAAAGGCAGGCAGAGAATTCCCTGCTAGCACCTTCTCTGTGCCTGTTCACATTGCTTCGCAAGAATCGCTTTTGTGCAGAAAACATTAACACTTGTTCAGAACGAAAGAAAGCACAGAGCCCCAGATTCTATGTTGTCCTGGAGAGCTTGCAGAGCACTGGGGAAAGGCAGGCAGAGAATTCCCTGATAGCACCTTCTCTGTGCCTGGGAAGCAGAAGTGTTCACATTGCTTCGCAGAATCGCTTTTGTGCAGAAAACAGTAACACTTGTTCAGAAGGAAAGAAAGCACAGAGCCCCAGATTTTATGTTGTCCTGGAGAGCTTGCAGAGCACTGGGGAAAGGCAGGCAGAGAATTCCTTGCTAGCACCTTCTCTGTGCCTGGGAAGCAGAAGTGTTCACATTGCTTCGCAAGAATCGCTTTTGTGCAGAAAACAGTAACACTTGTTCAGAAGGAAAGAAAGCACAGAGCCCCAGATTTTATGTTGTCCTGGAGAGCTTGCAGAGCACTGGGGAAAGGCAGGCAGAGAATTCCCTGCTAGCACCTTCTCTGTGCCTGTTCACATTGCTTCGCAGAATTGCTTTTGTGCAGAAAACAGTAACACTTGTTCAGAAGGAAAGAAAGCACAGAGCCCCAGATTTTATGTTGTCCTGGAGAGCTTGCAGAGCACTGGGGAAAGGCAGGCAGAGAATTCCCTGCTAGCACCTTCTCTGTGCCTGGGAAGCAGAAGTGTTCACATTGCTTCGCAGAATCGCTTTTGTGCAGAAAACAGTAACACTTGTTCAGAAGGAAAGAAAGCACAGAGCCCCAGATTCTATGTTGTCCTGGAGAGCTTGCAGAGCACTGGGGAAAGGCAGGCAGAGAATTCCCTGCTAGCACCTTCTCTGTGCCTGTTCACATTGCTTCGCAGAATTGCTTTTGTGCAGAAAACAGTAACACTTGTTCAGAAGGAAAGAAAGCACAGAGCCCCAGATTTGCTGTTGTCCTGGAGAGCTTGCAGAGCACTGGGGAAAGGCAGGCAGAGAATTCCCTGCTAGCACCTTCTCTGTGCCTGGGAAGCAGAAGTGTTCACATTGCTTCGCAAGAATCGCTTTTGTGCAGAAAACAGTAACAGTTGTTCAGAACGAAAGAAAGCACAGAGCCCCAGATTCTATGTTGTCCTGGAGAGCTTGCAGAGCACTGGGGAAAGGCAGGCAGAGAATTCCCTGATAGCACCTTCTCTGTACCTGTTCACATTGTTTCGCAGAATCGCTTTTGTGCAGAAAACAGTAACACTTGTTCAGAACGAAAGAAAGCACAGAGCCCCAGATTTTATGTGGTCCTGGAGAGCTTGCAGAGCACTGGGGAAAGGCAGGCAGAGAATTCCTTGCTAGCACCTTCTCTGTGCCTGGGAAGCAGAAGTGTTCACATTGCTTCGCAAGAATTGCTTTTGTGCAGAAAACAGTAACACTTGTTCAGAAGGAAAGAAAGCACAGAGCCCCAGATTTTATGTTGCCCTGGAGAGCTTGCAGAGCACTGGGGAAAGGCAGGCAGAGAATTCCCTGCAAGCACCTTCTCTGTGCCTGGGAAGCAGAAGTGTTCACATTGCTTCGCAGAATCGCTTTTCTGCAGAAAACAGTAACACTTGTTCAGAAGGAAAGAAAGCACAGAGCCCCAGATTCTATGTTGTCCTGGAGAGCTTGCAGAGCACTGGGGAAAGGCAGGCAGAGAATTCCCTGCTAGCACCTTCTCTGTGCCTGTTCACATTGCTTCGCAGAATCGCTTTTGTGCAGAAAACACTAACACTTGTTCAGAAGGAAAGAAAGCACAGAGCCCCAGATTTTATGTTGTCCTGGAGAGCTTGCAGAGCACTGGGGAAAGGCAGGCAGAGAATTCCTTGCTAGCACCTTCTCTGTGCCTGGGAAGCAGAATTGTTCACATTGCTTCGCAGAATCGCTTTTGTGCAGAAAACAGTAACACTTGTTCAGAAGGAAAGAAAGCACAGAGCCCCAGATTCTATGTTGTCCTGGAGAGCTTGCAGAGCACTGGGGAAAGGCAGGCAGAGAATTCCCTGATAGCACCTTCTCTGTGCCTGGGAAGCAGAAGTGTTCACATTGCTTCGCAGAATCGCTTTTGTGCAGAAAACAGTAACACTTGTTCAGAAGGAAAGAAAGCACAGAGCCCCAGATTTTATGTTGTCCTGGAGAGCTTGCAGAGCACTGGGGAAAGGCAGGCAGAGAATTCCTTGCTAGCACCTTCTCTGTGCCTGGGAAGCAGAAGTGTTCACATTGCTTCGCAAGAATCGCTTTTGTGCAGAAAACAGTAACACTTGTTCAGAAGGAAAGAAAGCACAGAGCCCCAGATTTTATGTTGCCCTGGAGAGCTTGCAGAGCACTGGGGAAAGGCAGGCAGAGAATTCCCTGCAAGCACCTTCTCTGTGCCTGGGAAGCAGAAGTGTTCACATTGCTTCGCAGAATCGCTTTTGTGCAGAAAACAGTAACACTTGTTCAGAAGGAAAGAAAGCACAGAGCCCCAGATTCTATGTTGTCCTGGAGAGCTTGCAGAGCACTGGGGAAAGGCAGGCAGAGAATTCCCTGCTAGCACCTTCTCTGTGCCTGTTCACATTGCTTCGCAAGAATCGCTTTTGTGCAGAAAACAGTAACAGTTGTTCAGAACGAAAGAAAGCACAGAGCCCCAGATTCTATGTTGTCCTGGAGAGCTTGCAGAGCACTGGGGAAAGGCAGGCAGAGAATTCCCTGCTAGCACCTTCTCTGTGCCTGGGAAGCAGAAGTGTTCACATTGCTTCGCAGGAATCGCTTTTGTGCAGAAAACAGTAACAGTTGTTCAGAACGAAAGAAAGCACAGAGCCCCAGATTCTATGTTGTCCTGGAGAGCTTGCAGAGCACTGGGGAAAGGCAGGCAGAGAATTCCCTGATAGCACCTTCTCTGTGCCTGTTCACATTGCTTCGCAGAATCGCTTTTGTGCAGAAAACAGTAACAGTTGTTCAGAACGAAAGAAAGCACAGAGCCCCAGATTCTATGTTGTCCTGGAGAGCTTGCAGAGCACTGGGGAAAGGCAGGCAGAGAATTCCTTGCTAGCACCTTCTCTGTGCCTGGGAAGCAGAAGTGTTCACATTGCTTCGCAGAATCGCTTTTGTGCAGAAAACAGTAACACTTGTTCAGAAGGAAAGAAAGCACAGAGCCCCAGATTTTATGTTGTCCTGGAGAGCTTGCAGAGCACTGGGGAAAGGCAGGCAGAGAATTCCTTGCTAGCACCTTCTCTGTGCCTGGGAAGCAGAAGTGTTCACATTGCTTCGCAAGAATCGCTTTTGTGCAGAAAACAGTAACACTTGTTCAGAAGGAAAGAAAGCACAGAGCCCCAGATTTTATGTTGTCCTGGAGAGCTTGCAGAGCACTGGGGAAAGGCAGGCAGAGAATTCCCTGCTAGCACCTTCTCTGTGCCTGGGAAGCAGAAGTGTACACATTGCTTCGCAGAATCGCTTTTGTGCAGAAAACACTAACACTTGTTCAGAAGGAAAGAAAGCACAGAGCACCAGATTCTATGTTGTCCTGGAGAGCTTGCAGAGCACTGGGGAAAGGCAGGCAGAGAATTCCCTGCTAGCACCTTCTCTGTGCCTGTTCACATTGCTTCGCAGAATTGCTTTTGTGCAGAAAACATTAACACTTGTTCAGAAGGAAAGAAAGCACAGAGCCCCAGATTTGCTGTTGTCCTGGAGAGCTTGCAGAGCAGTGGGGAAAGGCAGGCAGAGAATTCCCTGCTAGCACCTTCTCTGTGCATGGGAAGCAGAAGTGTTCACATTGCTTCGCAAGAATCGCTTTTGTGCAGAAAACAGTAACAGTTGTTCAGAACGAAAGAAAGCACAGAGCCCCAGATTCTATGTTGTCCTGGAGAGCTTGCAGAGCACTGGGGAAAGGCAGGCAGAGAATTCCCTGATAGCACCTTCTCTGTGCCTGTTCACATTGTTTCGCAGAATCGCTTTTGTGCAGAAAACAGTAACACTTGTTCAGAACGAAAGAAAGCACAGAGCCCCAGATTGTATGTGGTCCTGGAGAGCTTGCAGAGCACTGGGGAAAGGCAGGCAGAGAATTCCCTGATAGCACCTTCTCTGTGCCTGGGAAGCAGAAGTGTTCACATTGCTTCGCAAGAATCGCCTTTGTGCAGAAAACAGTAACACTTGTTCAGAAGGAAAGAAAGCACAGAGCCCCAGATTTTATGTTGTCCTGGAGAGCTTGCAGAGCACTGGGGAAAGGCAGGCAGAGAATTCCCTGATAGCACCTTCTCTGTGCCTGTTCACATTGCTTCGCAGAATCGCTTTTGTGCAGAAAACAGTAACACTTGTTCAGAAGGAAAGAAAGCACAGAGCCCCAGATTCTATGTTGTCCTGGAGAGCTTGCAGAGCACTGGGGAAAGGCAGGCAGAGAATTCCCTGCTAGCACCTTCTCTGTGCCTGGGAAGCAGAAGTGGTCACATTGCTTCGCAGGAATCGCTTTTGTGCAGAAAACAGTAACACTTGTTCAGAAGGAAAGAAAGCACAGAGCCCCAGATTTTATGTTGTCCTGGAGAGCTTGCAGAGCACTGGGGAAAGGCAGGCAGAGATTTCCCTGCTAGCACCTTCTCTGTGCCTGTTCACATTGCTTCGCATAATCGCTTTTGTGCAGAAAACACTAACACTTGTTCAGAATGAAAGAAAGCACAGAGCCCCAGATTCTATGTTGTCCTGGAGAGCTTGCAGAGCACTGGGGAAAGGCAGGCAGAGAATTCCCTGATAGCACCTTCTCTGTACCTGTTCACATTGCTTCGCAAGAATCGCTTTTGTGCAGAAAACAGTAACACTTGTTCAGAACGAAAGAAAGCACAGAGCCCCAGATTTTATGTGGTCCTGGAGAGCTTGCAGAGCACTGGGGAAAGGCAGGCAGAGAATTCCCTGCTAGCACCTTCTCTGTGCCTGGGAAGCAGAAGTGTTCACATTGCTTCGCAAGAATCGCTTTTGTGCAGAAAACAGTAACACTTGTTCAGAAGGAAAGAAAGCACAGAGCCCCAGATTCTATGTTGTCCTGGAGAGCTTGCAGAGCACTGGGGAAAGGCAGGCAGAGAATTCCCTGCTAGCACCTTCTCTGTGCCTGTTCACATTGCTTCGCAGAATCGCTTTTGTGCAGAAAACACTAACACTTGTTCAGAAGGAAAGAAAGCACAGAGCACCAGATTCTATGTTGTCCTGGAGAGCTTGCAGAGCACTGGGGAAAGGCAGGCAGAGAATTCCCTGATAGCACCTTCTCTGTGCCTGTTCACATTGCTTCGCAAGAATCGCTTTTGTGCAGAAAACATTAACACTTGTTCAGAACGAAAGAAAGCACAGAGCCCCAGATTCTATGTTGTCCTGGAGAGCTTGCAGAGCACTGGGGAAAGGCAGGCAGAGAATTCCTTGCTAGCACCTTCTCTGTGCCTGGGAAGCAGAAGTGTTCACATTGCTTCGCAGAATCGCTTTTGTGCAGAAAACACTAACACATGTTCAGAAGGAAAGAAAGCACAGAGCCCCAGATTTTATGTTGTCCTGGAGAGCTTGCAGAGCACTGGGGAAAGGCAGGAAGAGAATTCCTTGCTAGCACCTTCTCTGTGCCTGGGAAGCAGAAGTGTTCACATTGCTTCGCAAGAATCGCTTTTGTGCAGAAAACAGTAGCACTTGTTCAGAAGGAAAGAAAGCACAGAGCCCCAGATTTTATGTTGCCCTGGAGAGCTTGCAGAGCACTGGGGAAAGGCAGGCAGAGAATTCCCTGCAAGCACCTTCTCTGTGCCTGGGAAGCAGAAGTGTTCACATTGCTTCGCAGAATCGCTTTTGTGCAGAAAACAGTAACACTTGTTCAGAAGGAAAGAAAGCACAGAGCCCCAGATTCTATGTTGTCCTGGAGAGCTTGCAGAGCACTGGGGAAAGGCAGGCAGAGAATTCCCTGCTAGCACCTTCTCTGTGCCTGTTCACATTGCTTCGCAAGAATCGCTTTTGTGCAGAAAACATTAACACTTGTTCAGAACGAAAGAAAGCACAGAGCCCCAGATTCTATGTTGTCCTGGAGAGCTTGCAGAGCACTGGGGAAAGGCAGGCAGAGAATTCCCTGATAGCACCTTCTCTGTGCCTGGGAAGCAGAAGTGTTCACATTGCTTCGCAGAATCGCTTTTGTGCAGAAAACAGTAACACTTGTTCAGAAGGAAAGAAAGCACAGAGCCCCAGATTTTATGTTGTCCTGGAGAGCTTGCAGAGCACTGGGGAAAGGCAGGCAGAGAATTCCTTGCTAGCACCTTCTCTGTGCCTGGGAAGCAGAAGTGTTCACATTGCTTCGCAAGAATCGCTTTTGTGCAGAAAACAGTAACACTTGTTCAGAAGGAAAGAAAGCACAGAGCCCCAGATTTTATGTTGTCCTGGAGAGCTTGCAGAGCACTGGGGAAAGGCAGGCAGAGAATTCCCTGCTAGCACCTTCTCTGTGCCTGTTCACATTGCTTCGCAGAATTGCTTTTGTGCAGAAAACAGTAACACTTGTTCAGAAGGAAAGAAAGCACAGAGCCCCAGATTTTATGTTGTCCTGGAGAGCTTGCAGAGCACTGGGGAAAGGCAGGCAGAGAATTCCCTGCTAGCACCTTCTCTGTGCCTGGGAAGCAGAAGTGTTCACATTGCTTCGCAGAATCGCTTTTGTGCAGAAAACAGTAACACTTGTTCAGAAGGAAAGAAAGCACAGAGCCCCAGATTCTATGTTGTCCTGGAGAGCTTGCAGAGCACTGGGGAAAGGCAGGCAGAGAATTCCCTGCTAGCACCTTCTCTGTGCCTGTTCACATTGCTTCGCAGAATTGCTTTTGTGCAGAAAACAGTAACACTTGTTCAGAAGGAAAGAAAGCACAGAGCCCCAGATTTGCTGTTGTCCTGGAGAGCTTGCAGAGCACTGGGGAAAGGCAGGCAGAGAATTCCCTGCTAGCACCTTCTCTGTGCCTGGGAAGCAGAAGTGTTCACATTGCTTCGCAAGAATCGCTTTTGTGCAGAAAACAGTAACAGTTGTTCAGAACGAAAGAAAGCACAGAGCCCCAGATTCTATGTTGTCCTGGAGAGCTTGCAGAGCACTGGGGAAAGGCAGGCAGAGAATTCCCTGATAGCACCTTCTCTGTACCTGTTCACATTGTTTCGCAGAATCGCTTTTGTGCAGAAAACAGTAACACTTGTTCAGAACGAAAGAAAGCACAGAGCCCCAGATTTTATGTGGTCCTGGAGAGCTTGCAGAGCACTGGGGAAAGGCAGGCAGAGAATTCCTTGCTAGCACCTTCTCTGTGCCTGGGAAGCAGAAGTGTTCACATTGCTTCGCAAGAATCGCTTTTGTGCAGAAAACAGTAACACTTGTTCAGAAGGAAAGAAAGCACAGAGCCCCAGATTTTATGTTGCCCTGGAGAGCTTGCAGAGCACTGGGGAAAGGCAGGCAGAGAATTCCCTGCAAGCACCTTCTCTGTGCCTGGGAAGCAGAAGTGTTCACATTGCTTCGCAGAATCGCTTTTCTGCAGAAAACAGTAACACTTGTTCAGAAGGAAAGAAAGCACAGAGCCCCAGATTCTATGTTGTCCTGGAGAGCTTGCAGAGCACTGGGGAAAGGCAGGCAGAGAATTCCCTGCTAGCACCTTCTCTGTGCCTGTTCACATTGCTTCGCAGAATCGCTTTTGTGCAGAAAACACTAACACTTGTTCAGAAGGAAAGAAAGCACAGAGCCCCAGATTTTATGTTGTCCTGGAGAGCTTGCAGAGCACTGGGGAAAGGCAGGCAGAGAATTCCTTGCTAGCACCTTCTCTGTGCCTGGGAAGCAGAATTGTTCACATTGCTTCGCAGAATCGCTTTTGTGCAGAAAACAGTAACACTTGTTCAGAAGGAAAGAAAGCACAGAGCCCCAGATTCTATGTTGTCCTGGAGAGCTTGCAGAGCACTGGGGAAAGGCAGGCAGAGAATTCCCTGATAGCACCTTCTCTGTGCCTGGGAAGCAGAAGTGTTCACATTGCTTCGCAGAATCGCTTTTGTGCAGAAAACAGTAACACTTGTTCAGAAGGAAAGAAAGCACAGAGCCCCAGATTTTATGTTGTCCTGGAGAGCTTGCAGAGCACTGGGGAAAGGCAGGCAGAGAATTCCTTGCTAGCACCTTCTCTGTGCCTGGGAAGCAGAAGTGTTCACATTGCTTCGCAAGAATCGCTTTTGTGCAGAAAACAGTAACACTTGTTCAGAAGGAAAGAAAGCACAGAGCCCCAGATTTTATGTTGCCCTGGAGAGCTTGCAGAGCACTGGGGAAAGGCAGGCAGAGAATTCCCTGCAAGCACCTTCTCTGTGCCTGGGAAGCAGAAGTGTTCACATTGCTTCGCAGAATCGCTTTTGTGCAGAAAACAGTAACACTTGTTCAGAAGGAAAGAAAGCACAGAGCCCCAGATTCTATGTTGTCCTGGAGAGCTTGCAGAGCACTGGGGAAAGGCAGGCAGAGAATTCCCTGCTAGCACCTTCTCTGTGCCTGTTCACATTGCTTCGCAAGAATCGCTTTTGTGCAGAAAACAGTAACAGTTGTTCAGAACGAAAGAAAGCACAGAGCCCCAGATTCTATGTTGTCCTGGAGAGCTTGCAGAGCACTGGGGAAAGGCAGGCAGAGAATTCCCTGCTAGCACCTTCTCTGTGCCTGGGAAGCAGAAGTGTTCACATTGCTTCGCAGGAATCGCTTTTGTGCAGAAAACAGTAACAGTTGTTCAGAACGAAAGAAAGCACAGAGCCCCAGATTCTATGTTGTCCTGGAGAGCTTGCAGAGCACTGGGGAAAGGCAGGCAGAGAATTCCCTGATAGCACCTTCTCTGTGCCTGTTCACATTGCTTCGCAGAATCGCTTTTGTGCAGAAAACAGTAACAGTTGTTCAGAACGAAAGAAAGCACAGAGCCCCAGATTCTATGTTGTCCTGGAGAGCTTGCAGAGCACTGGGGAAAGGCAGGCAGAGAATTCCTTGCTAGCACCTTCTCTGTGCCTGGGAAGCAGAAGTGTTCACATTGCTTCGCAGAATCGCTTTTGTGCAGAAAACAGTAACACTTGTTCAGAAGGAAAGAAAGCACAGAGCCCCAGATTTTATGTTGTCCTGTAGAGCTTGCAGAGCACTGGGGAAAGGCAGGCAGAGAATTCCTTGCTAGCACCTTCTCTGTGCCTGGGAAGCAGAAGTGTTCACATTGCTTCGCAAGAATCGCTTTTGTGCAGAAAACAGTAACACTTGTTCAGAAGGAAAGAAAGCACAGAGCCCCAGATTTTATGTTGTCCTGGAGAGCTTGCAGAGCACTGGGGAAAGGCAGGCAGAGAATTCCCTGCTAGCACCTTCTCTGTGCCTGGGAAGCAGAAGTGTACACATTGCTTCGCAGAATCGCTTTTGTGCAGAAAACACTAACACTTGTTCAGAAGGAAAGAAAGCACAGAGCACCAGATTCTATGTTGTCCTGGAGAGCTTGCAGAGCACTGGGGAAAGGCAGGCAGAGAATTCCCTGCTAGCACCTTCTCTGTGCCTGTTCACATTGCTTCGCAGAATTGCTTTTGTGCAGAAAACATTAACACTTGTTCAGAAGGAAAGAAAGCACAGAGCCCCAGATTTGCTGTTGTCCTGGAGAGCTTGCAGAGCAGTGGGGAAAGGCAGGCAGAGAATTCCCTGCTAGCACCTTCTCTGTGCATGGGAAGCAGAAGTGTTCACATTGCTTCGCAAGAATCGCTTTTGTGCAGAAAACAGTAACAGTTGTTCAGAACGAAAGAAAGCACAGAGCCCCAGATTCTATGTTGTCCTGGAGAGCTTGCAGAGCACTGGGGAAAGGCAGGCAGAGAATTCCCTGATAGCACCTTCTCTGTGCCTGTTCACATTGTTTCGCAGAATCGCTTTTGTGCAGAAAACAGTAACACTTGTTCAGAACGAAAGAAAGCACAGAGCCCCAGATTGTATGTGGTCCTGGAGAGCTTGCAGAGCACTGGGGAAAGGCAGGCAGAGAATTCCCTGATAGCACCTTCTCTGTGCCTGGGAAGCAGAAGTGTTCACATTGCTTCGCAAGAATCGCCTTTGTGCAGAAAACAGTAACACTTGTTCAGAAGGAAAGAAAGCACAGAGCCCCAGATTTTATGTTGTCCTGGAGAGCTTGCAGAGCACTGGGGAAAGGCAGGCAGAGAATTCCCTGATAGCACCTTCTCTGTGCCTGTTCACATTGCTTCGCAGAATCGCTTTTGTGCAGAAAACAGTAACACTTGTTCAGAAGGAAAGAAAGCACAGAGCCCCAGATTCTATGTTGTCCTGGAGAGCTTGCAGAGCACTGGGGAAAGGCAGGCAGAGAATTCCCTGCTAGCACCTTCTCTGTGCCTGGGAAGCAGAAGTGGTCACATTGCTTCGCAGGAATCGCTTTTGTGCAGAAAACAGTAACACTTGTTCAGAAGGAAAGAAAGCACAGAGCCCCAGATTTTATGTTGTCCTGGAGAGCTTGCAGAGCACTGGGGAAAGGCAGGCAGAGATTTCCCTGCTAGCACCTTCTCTGTGCCTGTTCACATTGCTTCGCATAATCGCTTTTGTGCAGAAAACACTAACACTTGTTCAGAATGAAAGAAAGCACAGAGCCCCAGATTCTATGTTGTCCTGGAGAGCTTGCAGAGCACTGGGGAAAGGCAGGCAGAGAATTCCCTGATAGCACCTTCTCTGTACCTGTTCACATTGCTTCGCAAGAATCGCTTTTGTGCAGAAAACAGTAACACTTGTTCAGAACGAAAGAAAGCACAGAGCCCCAGATTTTATGTGGTCCTGGAGAGCTTGCAGAGCACTGGGGAAAGGCAGGCAGAGAATTCCCTGCTAGCACCTTCTCTGTGCCTGGGAAGCAGAAGTGTTCACATTGCTTCGCAAGAATCGCTTTTGTGCAGAAAACAGTAACACTTGTTCAGAAGGAAAGAAAGCACAGAGCCCCAGATTCTATGTTGTCCTGGAGAGCTTGCAGAGCACTGGGGAAAGGCAGGCAGAGAATTCCCTGCTAGCACCTTCTCTGTGCCTGTTCACATTGCTTCGCAGAATCGCTTTTGTGCAGAAAACACTAACACTTGTTCAGAAGGAAAGAAAGCACAGAGCACCAGATTCTATGTTGTCCTGGAGAGCTTGCAGAGCACTGGGGAAAGGCAGGCAGAGAATTCCCTGATAGCACCTTCTCTGTGCCTGTTCACATTGCTTCGCAAGAATCGCTTTTGTGCAGAAAACATTAACACTTGTTCAGAACGAAAGAAAGCACAGAGCCCCAGATTCTATGTTGTCCTGGAGAGCTTGCAGAGCACTGGGGAAAGGCAGGCAGAGAATTCCTTGCTAGCACCTTCTCTGTGCCTGGGAAGCAGAAGTGTTCACATTGCTTCGCAGAATCGCTTTTGTGCAGAAAACACTAACACATGTTCAGAAGGAAAGAAAGCACAGAGCCCCAGATTTTATGTTGTCCTGGAGAGCTTGCAGAGCACTGGGGAAAGGCAGGAAGAGAATTCCTTGCTAGCACCTTCTCTGTGCCTGGGAAGCAGAAGTGTTCACATTGCTTCGCAAGAATCGCTTTTGTGCAGAAAACAGTAACACTTGTTCAGAAGGAAAGAAAGCACAGAGCCCCAGATTTTATGTTGCCCTGGAGAGCTTGCAGAGCACTGGGGAAAGGCAGGCAGAGAATTCCCTGCAAGCACCTTCTCTGTGCCTGGGAAGCAGAGGTGTTCACATTGCTTCGCAGAATCGCTTTTGTGCAGAAAACAGTAACACTTGTTCAGAAGGAAAGAAAGCACAGAGCCCCAGATTCTATGTTGTCCTGGAGAGCTTGCAGAGCACTGGGGAAAGGCAGGCAGAGAATTCCCTGCTAGCACCTTCTCTGTGCCTGTTCACATTGCTTCGCAGAATCGCTTTTGTGCAGAAAACACTAACACTTGTTCAGAAGGAAAGAAAGCACAGAGCCCCAGATTTTATGTTGTCCTGGAGAGCTTGCAGAGCACTGGGGAAAGGCAGGCAGAGAATTCCTTGCTAGCACCTTCTCTGTGCCTGGGAAGCAGAAGTGTTCACATTGCTTCGCAGAATTGCTTTTGTGCAGAAAACAGTAACAGTTGTTCAGAAGGAAAGAAAGCACAGAGCCCCAGATTTTATGTTGTCCTGGAGAGCTTGCAGAGCACTGGGGAAAGGCAGGCAGAGAATTCCCTGCTAGCACCTTCTCTGTGCCTGGGAAGCAGAAGTGTACACATTGCTTCGCAGAATCGCTTTTGTGCAGAAAACACTAACACTTGTTCAGAAGGAAAGAAAGCACAGAGCACCAGATTCTATGTTGTCCTGGAGAGCTTGCAGAGCACTGGGGAAAGGCAGGCAGAGAATTCCCTGATAGCACCTTCTCTGTGCCTGTTCACATTGCTTCGCAAGAATCGCTTTTGTGCAGAAAACAGTAACACTTGTTCAGAACGAAAGAAAGCACAGAGCCCCAGATTCTATGTTGTCCTGGAGAGCTTGCAGAGCACTGGGGAAAGGCAGGCAGAGAATTCCCTGATAGCACCTTCTCTGTGCCTGGGAAGCAGAAGTGTTCACATTGCTTCGCAGGAATCGCTTTTGTGCAGAAAACAGTAACAGTTGTTCAGAACGAAAGAAAGCACAGAGCCCCAGATTCTATGTTGTTCTGGAGAGCTTGCAGAGCACTGGGGAAAGGCAGGCAGAGAATTCCCTGCTACCACCTTCTCTGTGCCTGTTCACATTGCTTCGCAGAATCGCTTTTGTGCAGAAAACAGTAACACTTGTTCAGAACGAAAGAAAGCACAGAGCCCCAGATTCTATGTTGTCCTGGAGAGCTTGCAGAGCACTGGGGAAAGGCAGGCAGAGAATTCCCTGCTAGCACCTTCTCTGTGCCTGTTCACATTGCTTCGCAGAATTGCTTTTGTGCAGAAAACAGTAACACTTGTTCAGAAGGAAAGAAAGCACAGAGCCCCAGATTTTATGTTGTCCTGGAGAGCTTGCAGAGCACTGGGGAAAGGCAGGCAGAGAATTCCCTGCAAGCACCTTCTCTGTGCCTGGGAAGCAGAAGTGTTCACATTGCTTCGCAGAATCGCTTTTGTGCAGAAAACAGTAACACTTGTTCAGAAGGAAAGAAAGCACAGAGCCCCAGATTTTATGTTGTCCTGGAGAGCTTGCAGAGCACTGGGGAAAGGCAGGCAGAGAATTCCCTGCTAGCACCTTCTCTGTGCCTGGGAAGCAGAAGTGTTCACATTGCTTCGCAGAATCGCTTTTGTGCAGAAAACAGTAACACTTGTTCAGAAGGAAAGAAAGCACAGAGCCCCAGATTCTATGTTGTCCTGGAGAGCTTGCAGAGCACTGGGGAAAGGCAGGCAGAGAATTCCCTGCTAGCACCTTCTCTGTGCCTGGGAACCAAGTGTTCACATTGCTTCGCAAGAATCGCTTTTGTGCAGAAAACAGTAACACTTGTTCAGAAGGAAAGAAAGCACAGAGCCCCAGATTTTATGTTGTCCTGGAGAGCTTGCAGAGCACTGGGGAAAGGCAGGCAGAGAATTCCCTGCTAGCACCTTCTCTGTGCCTGTTCACATTGCTTCGCAGAATTGCTTTTGTGCAGAAAACAGTAACACTTGTTCAGAAGGAAAGAAAGCACAGAGCCCCAGATTTTATGTTGTCCTGGAGAGCTTGCAGAGCACTGGGGAAAGGCAGGAAGAGAATTCCCTGATAGCACCTTCTCTGTGCCTGGGAAGCAGAAGTGTTCACATTGCTTCGCAAGAATCGCTTTTGTGCAGAAAACAGTAACACTTGTTCAGAAGGAAAGAAAGCACAGAGCCCCAGATTTTATGTTGTCCTGGAGAGCTTGCAGAGCACTGGGGAAAGGCAGGCAGAGAATTCCCTGCTAGCACCTTCTCTGTGCCTGGGAAGCAGAAGTGTTCACATTGCTTCGCAGAATCGCTTTTGTGCAGAAAACAGTAACACTTGTTCAGAAGGAAAGAAAGCACAGAGCCCCAGATTCTATGTTGTCCTGGAGAGCTTGCAGAGCACTGGGGAAAGGCAGGCAGAGATTTCCCTGCTAGCACCTTCTCTGTGCCTGTTCACATTGCTTCGCATAATCGCTTTTGTTCAGAAAACACTAACACTTGTTCAGAACGAAAGAAAGCACAGAGCCCCAGATTCTATGTTGTCCTGGAGAGCTTGCAGAGCACTGGGGAAAGGCAGGCAGAGAATTCCCTGATAGCACCTTCTCTGTACCTCTTCACATTGTTTCGCAGAATCGCTTTTGTGCAGAAAACAGTAACAGTTGTTCAGAACGAAAGAAAGCACAGAGCCCCAGATTTTATGTGGTCCTGGAGAGCTTGCAGAGCACTGGGGAAAGGCAGGCAGAGAATTCCTTGCTAGCACCTTCTCTGTGCCTGGGAAGCAGAAGTGTTCACATTGCTTCGCAGAATCGCTTTTGTGCAGAAAACAGTAACACTTGTTCAGAACGAAAGAAAGCACAGAGCCCCAGATTCTATGTTGTCCTGGAGAGCTTGCAGAGCACTGGGGAAAGGCAGGCAGAGAATTCCCTGATAGCACCTTCTCTGTGCCTGTTCACATTGCTTCGCAGAATCGCTTTTGTGCAGAAAACAGTAACACTTGTTCAGAAGGAAAGAAAGCACAGAGCCCCAGATTCTATGTTGTCCTGGAGAGCTTGCAGAGCACTGGGGAAAGGCAGGCAGAGAATTCCCTGATAGCACCTTCTCTGTGCCTGGGAAGCAGAAGTGTTCACATTGCTTCTCAAGAATCGCTTTTGTGCAGAAAACAGTAACACTTGTTCAGAAGGAAAGAAAGCACAGAGCCCCAGATTTTATGTTGTCCTGGAGAGCTTGCAGAGCACTGGGGAAAGGCAGGCAGAGAATTCCCTGATAGCACCTTCTCTGTGCCTGTTCACATTGCTTCGTATAATCGCTTTTGTGCAGAAAACAGTAACACTTGTTCAGAAGGAAAGAAAGCACAGAGCCCCAGATTTTATGTTGTCCTGGAGAGCTTGCAGAGCACTGGGGAAAGGCAGGCAGAGAATTCCCTGCTAGCACCTTCTCTGTGCCTGGGAAGCAGAAGTGTACACATTGCTTCGCAGAATCGCTTTTGTGCAGAAAACACTAACACTTGTTCAGAAGGAAAGAAAGCACAGAGCACCAGATTCTATGTTGTCCTGGAGAGCTTGCAGAGCACTGGGGAAAGGCAGGCAGAGAATTCCCTGATAGCACCTTCTCTGTGCCTGTTCACATTGCTTCGCAAGAATCGCTTTTGTGCAGAAAACAGTAACAGTTGTTCAGAAGGAAAGAAAGCACAGAGCCCCAGATTCTATGTTGTCCTGGAGAGCTTGCAGAGCACTGGGGAAAGGCAGGCAGAGAATTCCCTGATAGCACCTCATCTGTGCCTGGGAAGCAGAAGTGTTCACATTGCTTCGCAAGAAACGCTTTTGTGCAGAAAACAGTAACAGTTGTTCAGAACGAAAGAAAGCACAGAGCCCCAGATTCTATGTTGTCCTGGAGAGCTTGCAGAGCACTGGGGAAAGGCAGGCAGAGAATTCCCTGCTAGCACCTTCTCTGTGCCTGTTCACATTGCTTCGCAGAATCGCTTTTGTGCAGAAAACAGTAACACTTGTTCAGAAGGAAAGAAAGCACAGAGCCCCAGATTTTATGTTGTCCTGGAGAGCTTGCAGAGCACTGGGGAAAGGCAGGCAGAGAATTCCTTGCTAGCACCTTCTCTGTGCCTGGGAAGCAGAAGTGTTCACATTGCTTCGCAGAATTGCTTTTGTGCACAAAACAGTAACAGTTGTTCAGAAGGAAAGAAAGCACAGAGCCCCAGATTTTATGTTGTCCTGGAGAGCTTGCAGAGCACTGGGGAAAGGCAGGCAGAGAATTCCCTGCTAGCACCTTCTCTGTGCCTGGGAAGCAGAAGTGTACACATTGCTTCGCAGAATCGCTTTTGTGCAGAAAACACTAACACTTGTTCAGAAGGAAAGAAAGCACAGAGCACCAGATTCTATGTTGTCCTGGAGAGCTTGCAGAGCACTGGGGAAAGGCAGGCAGAGAATTCCCTGATAGCACCTTCTCTGTGCCTGTTCACATTGCTTCGCAAGAATCGCTTTTGTGCAGAAAACAGTAACACTTGTTCAGAACGAAAGAAAGCACAGAGCCCCAGATTCTATGTTGTCCTGGAGAGCTTGCAGAGCACTGGGGAAAGGCAGGCAGAGAATTCCCTGATAGCACCTTCTCTGTGCCTGGGAAGCAGAAGTGTTCACATTGCTTCGCAGGAATCGCTTTTGTGCAGAAAACAGTAACAGTTGTTCAGAACGAAAGAAAGCACAGAGCCCCAGATTCTATGTTGTTCTGGAGAGCTTGCAGAGCACTGGGGAAAGGCAGGCAGAGAATTCCCTGCTACCACCTTCTCTGTGCCTGTTCACATTGCTTCGCAGAATCGCTTTTGTGCAGAAAACAGTAACACTTGTTCAGAACGAAAGAAAGCACAGAGCCCCAGATTCTATGTTGTCCTGGAGAGCTTGCAGAGCACTGGGGAAAGGCAGGCAGAGAATTCCTTGCTAGCACCTTCTCTGTGCCTGGGAAGCAGAAGTGTACACATTGCTTCGCAGAATCGCTTTTGTGCAGAAAACAGTAACACTTGTTCAGAAGGAAAGAAAGCACAGAGCCCCAGATTTTATGTTGTCCTGGAGAGCTTGCAGAGCACTGGGGAAAGGCAGGCAGAGAATTCCCTGCTAGCACCTTCTCTGTGCCTGTTCACATTGCTTCGCAGAATTGCTTTTGTGCAGAAAACAGTAACACTTGTTCAGAAGGAAAGAAAGCACAGAGCCCCAGATTTTATGTTGTCCTGGAGAGCTTGCAGAGCACTGGGGAAAGGCAGGCAGAGAATTCCCTGCAAGCACCTTCTCTGTGCCTGGGAAGCAGAAGTGTTCACATTGCTTCGCAGAATCGCTTTTGTGCAGAAAACAGTAACACTTGTTCAGAAGGAAAGAAAGCACAGAGCCCCAGATTTTATGTTGTCCTGGAGAGCTTGCAGAGCACTGGGGAAAGGCAGGCAGAGAATTCCCTGCTAGCACCTTCTCTGTGCCTGGGAAGCAGAAGTGTTCACATTGCTTCGCAGAATCGCTTTTGTGCAGAAAACAGTAACACTTGTTCAGAAGGAAAGAAAGCACAGAGCCCCAGATTCTATGTTGTCCTGGAGAGCTTGCAGAGCACTGGGGAAAGGCAGGCAGAGAATTCCCTGCTAGCACCTTCTCTGTGCCTGGGAACCAAGTGTTCACATTGCTTCGCAAGAATCGCTTTTGTGCAGAAAACAGTAACACTTGTTCAGAAGGAAAGAAAGCACAGAGCCCCAGATTTTATGTTGTCCTGGAGAGCTTGCAGAGCACTGGGGAAAGGCAGGCAGAGAATTCCCTGCTAGCACCTTCTCTGTGCCTGTTCACATTGCTTCGCAGAATTGCTTTTGTGCAGAAAACAGTAACACTTGTTCAGAAGGAAAGAAAGCACAGAGCCCCAGATTTTATGTTGTCCTGGAGAGCTTGCAGAGCACTGGGGAAAGGCAGGAAGAGAATTCCCTGATAGCACCTTCTCTGTGCCTGGGAAGCAGAAGTGTTCACATTGCTTCGCAAGAATCGCTTTTGTGCAGAAAACAGTAACACTTGTTCAGAAGGAAAGAAAGCACAGAGCCCCAGATTTTATGTTGTCCTGGAGAGCTTGCAGAGCACTGGGGAAAGGCAGGCAGAGAATTCCCTGCTAGCACCTTCTCTGTGCCTGGGAAGCAGAAGTGTTCACATTGCTTCGCAGAATCGCTTTTGTGCAGAAAACAGTAACACTTGTTCAGAAGGAAAGAAAGCACAGAGCCCCAGATTCTATGTTGTCCTGGAGAGCTTGCAGAGCACTGGGGAAAGGCAGGCAGAGATTTCCCTGCTAGCACCTTCTCTGTGCCTGTTCACATTGCTTCGCATAATCGCTTTTGTTCAGAAAACACTAACACTTGTTCAGAACGAAAGAAAGCACAGAGCCCCAGATTCTATGTTGTCCTGGAGAGCTTGCAGAGCACTGGGGAAAGGCAGGCAGAGAATTCCCTGATAGCACCTTCTCTGTACCTCTTCACATTGTTTCGCAGAATCGCTTTTGTGCAGAAAACAGTAACAGTTGTTCAGAACGAAAGAAAGCACAGAGCCCCAGATTTTATGTGGTCCTGGAGAGCTTGCAGAGCACTGGGGAAAGGCAGGCAGAGAATTCCTTGCTAGCACCTTCTCTGTGCCTGGGAAGCAGAAGTGTTCACATTGCTTCGCAGAATCGCTTTTGTGCAGAAAACAGTAACACTTGTTCAGAACGAAAGAAAGCACAGAGCCCCAGATTCTATGTTGTCCTGGAGAGCTTGCAGAGCACTGGGGAAAGGCAGGCAGAGAATTCCCTGATAGCACCTTCTCTGTGCCTGTTCACATTGCTTCGCAGAATCGCTTTTGTGCAGAAAACAGTAACACTTGTTCAGAAGGAAAGAAAGCACAGAGCCCCAGATTCTATGTTGTCCTGGAGAGCTTGCAGAGCACTGGGGAAAGGCAGGCAGAGAATTCCCTGATAGCACCTTCTCTGTGCCTGGGAAGCAGAAGTGTTCACATTGCTTCTCAAGAATCGCTTTTGTGCAGAAAACAGTAACACTTGTTCAGAAGGAAAGAAAGCACAGAGCCCCAGATTTTATGTTGTCCTGGAGAGCTTGCAGAGCACTGGGGAAAGGCAGGCAGAGAATTCCCTGATAGCACCTTCTCTGTGCCTGTTCACATTGCTTCGTATAATCGCTTTTGTGCAGAAAACAGTAACACTTGTTCAGAAGGAAAGAAAGCACAGAGCCCCAGATTTTATGTTGTCCTGGAGAGCTTGCAGAGCACTGGGGAAAGGCAGGCAGAGAATTCCCTGCTAGCACCTTCTCTGTGCCTGGGAAGCAGAAGTGTACACATTGCTTCGCAGAATCGCTTTTGTGCAGAAAACACTAACACTTGTTCAGAAGGAAAGAAAGCACAGAGCACCAGATTCTATGTTGTCCTGGAGAGCTTGCAGAGCACTGGGGAAAGGCAGGCAGAGAATTCCCTGATAGCACCTTCTCTGTGCCTGTTCACATTGCTTCGCAAGAATCGCTTTTGTGCAGAAAACAGTAACACTTGTTCAGAAGGAAAGAAAGCACAGAGCCCCAGATTCTATGTTGTCCTGGAGAGCTTGCAGAGCACTGGGGAAAGGCAGGCAGAGAATTCCCTGATAGCACCTCATCTGTGCCTGGGAAGCAGAAGTGTTCACATTGCTTCGCAAGAATCGCTTTTGTGCAGAAAACAGTAACAGTTGTTCAGAACGAAAGAAAGCACAGAGCCCCAGATTCTATGTTGTCCTGGAGAGCTTGCAGAGCACTGGGGAAAGGCAGGCAGAGAATTCCCTGCTAGCACCTTCTCTGTGCCTGTTCACATTGCTTCGCAGAATCGCTTTTGTGCAGAAAACAGTAACACTTGTTCAGAAGGAAAGAAAGCACAGAGCCCCAGATTTTATGTTGTCCTGGAGAGCTTGCAGAGCACTGGGGAAAGGCAGGCAGAGAATTCCTTGCTAGCACCTTCTCTGTGCCTGGGAAGCAGAAGTGTTCACATTGCTTCGCAGAATCGCTTTTGTGCAGAAAACAGTAACACTTGTTCAGAAGGAAAGAAAGCACAGAGCCCCAGATTTTATGTTGTCCTGGAGAGCTTGCAGAGCACTGGGGAAAGGCAGGAAGAGAATTCCCTGATAGCACCTTCTCTGTGCCTGGGAAGCAGAAGTGTTCACATTGCTTCGCAAGAATCGCTTTTGTGCAGAAAACAGTAACACTTGTTCAGAAGGAAAGAAAGCACAGAGCCCCAGATTTTATGTTGTCCTGGAGAGCTTGCAGAGCACTGGGGAAAGGCAGGCAGAGAATTCCCTGCTAGCACCTTCTCTGTGCCTGGGAAGCAGAAGTGTTCACATTGCTTCGCAGAATCGCTTTTGTGCAGAAAACAGTAACACTTGTTCAGAAGGAAAGAAAGCACAGAGCCCCAGATTCTATGTTGTCCTGGAGAGCTTGCAGAGCACTGGGGAAAGGCAGGCAGAGAATTCCCTGCTAGCACCTTCTCTGTGCCTGGGAAGCAGAAGTGGTCACATTGCTTCGCAGGAATCGCTTTTGTGCAGAAAACAGTAACACTTGTTCAGAAGGAAAGAAAGCACAGAGCCCCAGATTTTATGTTGTCCTGGAGAGCTTGCAGAGCACTGGGGAAAGGCAGGCAGAGATTTCCCTGCTAGCACCTTCTCTGTGCCTGTTCACATTGCTTCGCATAATCGCTTTTGTGCAGAAAACACTAACACTTGTTCAGAATGAAAGAAAGCACAGAGCCCCAGATTCTATGTTGTCCTGGAGAGCTTGCAGAGCACTGGGGAAAGGCAGGCAGAGAATTCCCTGATAGCACCTTCTCTGTACCTGTTCACATTGCTTCGCAAGAATCGCTTTTGTGCAGAAAACAGTAACACTTGTTCAGAACGAAAGAAAGCACAGAGCCCCAGATTTTATGTGGTCCTGGAGAGCTTGCAGAGCACTGGGGAAAGGCAGGCAGAGAATTCCCTGCTAGTACCTTCTCTGTGCCTGGGAAGCAGAAGTGTTCACATTGCTTCGCAAGAATCGCTTTTGTGCAGAAAACAGTAACACTTGTTCAGAAGGAAAGAAAGCACAGAGCCCCAGATTCTATGTTGTCCTGGAGAGCTTGCAGAGCACTGGGGAAAGGCAGGCAGAGAATTCCCTGCTAGCACCTTCTCTGTGCCTGTTCACATTGCTTCGCAGAATCGCTTTTGTGCAGAAAACACTAACACTTGTTCAGAAGGAAAGAAAGCACAGAGCACCAGATTCTATGTTGTCCTGGAGAGCTTGCAGAGCACTGGGGAAAGGCAGGCAGAGAATTCCCTGATAGCACCTTCTCTGTGCCTGTTCACATTGCTTCGCAAGAATCGCTTTTGTGCAGAAAACATTAACACTTGTTCAGAACGAAAGAAAGCACAGAGCCCCAGATTCTATGTTGTCCTGGAGAGCTTGCAGAGCACTGGGGAAAGGCAGGCAGAGAATTCCTTGCTAGCACCTTCTCTGTGCCTGGGAAGCAGAAGTGTTCACATTGCTTCGCAGAATCGCTTTTGTGCAGAAAACACTAACACATGTTCAGAAGGAAAGAAAGCACAGAGCCCCAGATTTTATGTTGTCCTGGAGAGCTTGCAGAGCACTGGGGAAAGGCAGGAAGAGAATTCCTTGCTAGCACCTTCTCTGTGCCTGGGAAGCAGAAGTGTTCACATTGCTTCGCAAGAATCGCTTTTGTGCAGAAAACAGTAACACTTGTTCAGAAGGAAAGAAAGCACAGAGCCCCAGATTTTATGTTGCCCTGGAGAGCTTGCAGAGCACTGGGGAAAGGCAGGCAGAGAATTCCCTGCAAGCACCTTCTCTGTGCCTGGGAAGCAGAGGTGTTCACATTGCTTCGCAGAATCGCTTTTGTGCAGAAAACAGTAACACTTGTTCAGAAGGAAAGAAAGCACAGAGCCCCAGATTCTATGTTGTCCTGGAGAGCTTGCAGAGCACTGGGGAAAGGCAGGCAGAGAATTCCCTGCTAGCACCTTCTCTGTGCCTGTTCACATTGCTTCGCAGAATCGCTTTTGTGCAGAAAACACTAACACTTGTTCAGAAGGAAAGAAAGCACAGAGCCCCAGATTTTATGTTGTCCTGGAGAGCTTGCAGAGCACTGGGGAAAGGCAGGCAGAGAATTCCTTGCTAGCACCTTCTCTGTGCCTGGGAAGCAGAAGTGTTCACATTGCTTCGCAGAATTGCTTTTGTGCAGAAAACAGTAACAGTTGTTCAGAAGGAAAGAAAGCACAGAGCCCCAGATTTTATGTTGTCCTGGAGAGCTTGCAGAGCACTGGGGAAAGGCAGGCAGAGAATTCCCTGCTAGCACCTTCTCTGTGCCTGGGAAGCAGAAGTGTACACATTGCTTCGCAGAATCGCTTTTGTGCAGAAAACACTAACACTTGTTCAGAAGGAAAGAAAGCACAGAGCACCAGATTCTATGTTGTCCTGGAGAGCTTGCAGAGCACTGGGGAAAGGCAGGCAGAGAATTCCCTGATAGCACCTTCTCTGTGCCTGTTCACATTGCTTCGCAAGAATCGCTTTTGTGCAGAAAACAGTAACACTTGTTCAGAACGAAAGAAAGCACAGAGCCCCAGATTCTATGTTGTCCTGGAGAGCTTGCAGAGCACTGGGGAAAGGCAGGCAGAGAATTCCCTGCTAGCACCTTCTCTGTGCCTGGGAAGCAGAAGTGTTCACATTGCTTCGCAGGAATCGCTTTTGTGCAGAAAACAGTAACAGTTGTTCAGAACGAAAGAAAGCACAGAGCCCCAGATTCTATGTTGTTCTGGAGAGCTTGCAGAGCACTGGGGAAAGGCAGGCAGAGAATTCCCTGCTACCACCTTCTCTGTGCCTGTTCACATTGCTTCGCAGAATCGCTTTTGTGCAGAAAACAGTAACAGTTGTTCAGAACGAAAGAAAGCACAGAGCCCCAGATTCTATGTTGTCCTGGAGAGCTTGCAGAGCACTGGGGAAAGGCAGGCAGAGAATTCCTTGCTAGCACCTTCTCTGTGCCTGGGAAGCAGAAGTGTTTACATTGCTTCGCAGAATCGCTTTTCTGCAGAAAACAGTAACACTTGTTCAGAAGGAAAGAAAGCACAGAGCCCCAGATTTTATGTTGTCCTGGAGAGCTTGCAGAGCACTGGGGAAAGGCAGGCAGAGAATTCCCTGCTAGCACCTTCTCTGTGCCTGTTCACATTGCTTCGCAGAATTGCTTTTGTGCAGAAAACAGTAACACTTGTTCAGAAGGAAAGAAAGCACAGAGCCCCAGATTTTATGTTGTCCTGGAGAGCTTGCAGAGCACTGGGGAAAGGCAGGCAGAGAATTCCCTGCAAGCACCTTCTCTGTGCCTGGGAAGCAGAAGTGTTCACATTGCTTCGCAGAATCGCTTTTGTGCAGAAAACAGTAACACTTGTTCAGAAGGAAAGAAAGCACAGAGCCCCAGATTTTATGTTGTCCTGGAGAGCTTGCAGAGCACTGGGGAAAGGCAGGCAGAGAATTCCCTGCTAGCACCTTCTCTGTGCCTGGGAAGCAGAAGTGTTCACATTGCTTCGCAGAATCGCTTTTGTGCAGAAAACAGTAACACTTGTTCAGAAGGAAAGAAAGCACAGAGCCCCAGATTCTATGTTGTCCTGGAGAGCTTGCAGAGCACTGGGGAAAGGCAGGCAGAGAATTCCCTGCTAGCACCTTCTCTGTGCCTGGGAACCAAGTGTTCACATTGCTTCGCAAGAATCGCTTTTGTGCAGAAAACAGTAACACTTGTTCAGAAGGAAAGAAAGCACAGAGCCCCAGATTTTATGTTGTCCTGGAGAGCTTGCAGAGCACTGGGGAAAGGCAGGCAGAGAATTCCCTGCTAGCACCTTCTCTGTGCCTGTTCACATTGCTTCGCAGAATTGCTTTTGTGCAGAAAACAGTAACACTTGTTCAGAAGGAAAGAAAGCACAGAGCCCCAGATTTTATGTTGTCCTGGAGAGCTGGCAGAGCACTGGGGAAAGGCAGGAAGAGAATTCCCTGATAGCACCTTCTCTGTGCCTGGGAAGCAGAAGTGTTCACATTGCTTCGCAAGAATCGCTTTTGTGCAGAAAACAGTAACACTTGTTCAGAAGGAAAGAAAGCACAGAGCCCCAGATTTTATGTTGTCCTGGAGAGCTTGCAGAGCACTGGGGAAAGGCAGGCAGAGAATTCCCTGCTAGCACCTTCTCTGTGCCTGGGAAGCAGAAGTGTTCACATTGCTTCGCAGAATCGCTTTTGTGCAGAAAACAGTAACACTTGTTCAGAAGGAAAGAAAGCACAGAGCCCCAGATTCTATGTTGTCCTGGAGAGCTTGCAGAGCACTGGGGAAAGGCAGGCAGAGATTTCCCTGCTAGCACCTTCTCTGTGCCTGTTCACATTGCTTCGCATAATCGCTTTTGTTCAGAAAACACTAACACTTGTTCAGAACGAAAGAAAGCACAGAGCCCCAGATTCTATGTTGTCCTGGAGAGCTTGCAGAGCACTGGGGAAAGGCAGGCAGAGAATTCCCTGATAGCACCTTCTCTGTACCTCTTCACATTGTTTCGCAGAATCGCTTTTGTGCAGAAAACAGTAACAGTTGTTCAGAACGAAAGAAAGCACAGAGCCCCAGATTTTATGTGGTCCTGGAGAGCTTGCAGAGCACTGGGGAAAGGCAGGCAGAGAATTCCTTGCTAGCACCTTCTCTGTGCCTGGGAAGCAGAAGTGTTCACATTGCTTCGCAGAATCGCTTTTGTGCAGAAAACAGTAACACTTGTTCAGAACGAAAGAAAGCACAGAGCCCCAGATTCTATGTTGTCCTGGAGAGCTTGCAGAGCACTGGGGAAAGGCAGGCAGAGAATTCCCTGATAGCACCTTCTCTGTGCCTGTTCACATTGCTTCGCAGAATCGCTTTTGTGCAGAAAACAGTAACACTTGTTCAGAAGGAAAGAAAGCACAGAGCCCCAGATTCTATGTTGTCCTGGAGAGCTTGCAGAGCACTGGGGAAAGGCAGGCAGAGAATTCCCTGATAGCACCTTCTCTGTGCCTGGGAAGCAGAAGTGTTCACATTGCTTCTCAAGAATCGCTTTTGTGCAGAAAACAGTAACACTTGTTCAGAAGGAAAGAAAGCACAGAGCCCCAGATTTTATGTTGTCCTGGAGAGCTTGCAGAGCACTGGGGAAAGGCAGGCAGAGAATTCCCTGATAGCACCTTCTCTGTGCCTGTTCACATTGCTTCGTATAATCGCTTTTGTGCAGAAAACAGTAACACTTGTTCAGAAGGAAAGAAAGCACAGAGCCCCAGATTTTATGTTGTCCTGGAGAGCTTGCAGAGCACTGGGGAAAGGCAGGCAGAGAATTCCCTGCTAGCACCTTCTCTGTGCCTGGGAAGCAGAAGTGTACACATTGCTTCGCAGAATCGCTTTTGTGCAGAAAACACTAACACTTGTTCAGAAGGAAAGAAAGCACAGAGCACCAGATTCTATGTTGTCCTGGAGAGCTTGCAGAGCACTGGGGAAAGGCAGGCAGAGAATTCCCTGATAGCACCTTCTCTGTGCCTGTTCACATTGCTTCGCAAGAATCGCTTTTGTGCAGAAAACAGTAACACTTGTTCAGAAGGAAAGAAAGCACAGAGCCCCAGATTCTATGTTGTCCTGGAGAGCTTGCAGAGCACTGGGGAAAGGCAGGCAGAGAATTCCCTGATAGCACCTCATCTGTGCCTGGGAAGCAGAAGTGTTCACATTGCTTCGCAAGAATCGCTTTTGTGCAGAAAACAGTAACAGTTGTTCAGAACGAAAGAAAGCACAGAGCCCCAGATTCTATGTTGTCCTGGAGAGCTTGCAGAGCACTGGGGAAAGGCAGGCAGAGAATTCCCTGCTAGCACCTTCTCTGTGCCTGTTCACATTGCTTCGCAGAATCGCTTTTGTGCAGAAAACAGTAACACTTGTTCAGAAGGAAAGAAAGCACAGAGCCCCAGATTTTATGTTGTCCTGGAGAGCTTGCAGAGCACTGGGGAAAGGCAGGCAGAGAATTCCTTGCTAGCACCTTCTCTGTGCCTGGGAAGCAGAAGTGTTCACATTGCTTCGCAGAATCGCTTTTGTGCAGAAAACAGTAACACTTGTTCAGAAGGAAAGAAAGCACAGAGCCCCAGATTTTATGTTGTCCTGGAGAGCTTGCAGAGCACTGGGGAAAGGCAGGAAGAGAATTCCCTGATAGCACCTTCTCTGTGCCTGGGAAGCAGAAGTGTTCACATTGCTTCGCAAGAATCGCTTTTGTGCAGAAAACAGTAACACTTGTTCAGAAGGAAAGAAAGCACAGAGCCCCAGATTTTATGTTGTCCTGGAGAGCTTGCAGAGCACTGGGGAAAGGCAGGCAGAGAATTCCCTGATAGCACCTTCTCTGTGCCTGGGAAGCAGAAGTGTTCACATTGCTTCGCAGAATCGCTTTTGTGCAGAAAACAGTAACACTTGTTCAGAAGGAAAGAAAGCACAGAGCCCCAGATTTGCTGTTGTCCTGGAGAGCTTGCAGAGCACTGGGGAAAGGCAGGCAGAGAATTCCCTGATAGCACCTTCTCTGTGCCTGGGAAGCAGAAGTGTTCACATTGCTTCGCAAGAATCGCTTTTGTGCAGAAAACAGTAACAGTTGTTCAGAACGAAAGAAAGCACAGAGCCCCAGATTCTATGTTGTCCTGGAGAGCTTGCAGAGCACTGGGGAAAGGCAGGCAGAGAATTCCCTGATAGCACCTTCTCTGTACCTGTTCACATTGCTTCGCAGAATCGCTTTTGTGCAGAAAACAGTAACACTTGTTCAGAACGAAAGAAAACACAGAGCCCCAGATTTTATGTGGTCCTGGAGAGCTTGCAGAGCACTGGGGAAAGGCAGGCAGAGAATTCCCTGATAGCACCTTCTCTGTGCCTGGGAAGCAGAAGTGTTCACATTGCTTCGCAAGAATCGCTTTTGTGCAGAAAACAGTAACACTTGTTCAGAAGGAAAGAAAGCACAGAGCCCCAGATTTTATGTTGTCCTGGAGAGCTTGCAGAGCACTGGGGAAAGGCAGGCAGAGAATTCCCTGATAGCACCTTCTCTGTGCCTGTTCACATTGCTTCGTATAATCGCTTTTGTGCAGAAAACAGTAACACTTGTTCAGAAGGAAAGAAAGCACAGAGCCCCAGATTTTATGTTGTCCTGGAGAGATTGCAGAGCACTGGGGAAAGGCAGGCAGAGAATTCCCTGATAGCACCTTCTCTGTGCCTGTTCACATTGCTTCGCAGAATCGCTTTTGTGCAGAAAACAGTAACACTTGTTCAGAAGGAAAGAAAGCACAGAGCCCCAGATTTTATGTTGTCCTGGAGAGCTTGCAGAGCACTGGGGAAAGGCAGGCAGAGAATTCCCTGCTAGCACCTTCTCTGTGCCTGTTCACATTGCTTCGCAGAATTGCTTTTGTAGAGAAAACAGTAACACTTGTTCAGAAGGAAAGAAAGCACAGAGCCCCAGATTCTATGTTGTCCTGGAGAGCTTGCAGAGCACTGGGGAAAGGCAGGCAGAGAATTCCTTGCTAGCACCTTCTCTGTGCCTGGGAAGCAGAAGTGTTCACATTGCTTCGCAAGAATCGCTTTTGTGCAGAAAACACTAACACTTGTTCAGAAGGAAAGAAAGCACAGAGCCCCAGATTCTATGTTGTCCTGGAGAGCTTGCAGAGCACTGGGGAAAGGCAGGCAGAGAATTCCCTGATAGCACCTTCTCTGTACCTGTTCACATTGTTTCGCAGAATCGCTTTTGTGCAGAAAACAGTAACACTTGTTCAGAAGGAAAGAAAGCACAGAGCCCCAGATTTTATGTTGTCCTGGAGAGCTTGCAGAGCACTGGGGAAAGGCAGGCAGAGAATTCCCTGATAGCACCTTCTCTGTGCCTGTTCACATTGCTTCGCAGAATCGCTTTTGTGCAGAAAACAGTAACACTTGTTCAGAAGGAAAGAAAGCACAGAGCCCCAGATTCTATGTTGTCCTGGAGAGCTTGCAGAGCACTGGGGAAAGGCAGGCAGAGAATTCCTTGCTAGCACCTTCTCTGTGCCTGTTCACATTGCTTCGCAGAATCGCTTTTGTGCAGAAAACAGTAACACTTGTTCAGAAGGAAAGAAAGCACAGAGCCCCAGATTCTATGTTGTCCTGGAGAGCTTGCAGAGCACTGGGGAAAGGCAGGCAGAGAATTCCTTGCTAGCACCTTCTCTGTGCCTGGGAAGCAGAAGTGTTCACATTGCTTCGCAAGAATCGCTTTTGTGCAGAAAACAGTAACACTTGTTCAGAAGGAAAGAAAGCACAGAGCCCCAGATTTTATGTTGTCCTGGAGAGCTTGCAGAGCACTGGGGAAAGGCAGGCAGAGAATTCCCTGATAGCACCTTCTCTGTGCCTGTTCACATTGCTTCGCAAGAATCGCTTTTGTGCAGAAAACAGTAACACTTGTTCAGAAGGAAAGAAAGCACAGAGCCCCAGATTTTATGTTGTCCTGGAGAGCTTGCAGAGCACTGGGGAAAGGCAGGCAGAGAATTCCTTGCTAGCACCTTCTCTGTGCCTGGGAAGCAGAAGTGTTCACATTGCTTCGCAGAATCGCTTTTGTGCAGAAAACAGTAATACTTGTTCAGAAGGAAAGAAAGCACAGAGCCCCAGATTTTATGTTGTCCTGGAGAGCTTGCAGAGCACTGGGGAAAGGCAGGCAGAGAATTCCCTGCTAGCACCTTCTCTGTGCCTGGGAAGCAGAAGTGTACACATTGCTTCGCAGAATCGCTTTCGTGCAGAAAACACTAACACTTGTTCAGAAGGAAAGAAAGCACAGAGCACCAGATTCTATGTTGTCCTGGAGAGCTTGCAGAGCACTGGGGAAAGGCAGGCAGAGAATTCCCTGATAGCACCTTCTCTGTGCCTGTTCACATTGCTTCGCAAGAATCGCTTTTGTGCAGAAAACAGTAACACTTGTTCAGAAGGAAAGAAAGCACAGAGCCCCAGATTCTATGTTGTCCTGGAGAGCTTGCAGAGCACTGGGGAAAGGCAGGCAGAGAATTCCCTGATAGCACCTCATCTGTGCCTGGGAAGCAGAAGTGTTCACATTGCTTCGCAAGAATCGCTTTTGTGCAGAAAACAGTAACAGTTGTTCAGAACGAAAGAAAGCACAGAGCCCCAGATTCTATGTTGTCCTGGAGAGCTTGCAGAGCACTGGGGAAAGGCAGGCAGAGAATTCCCTGATAGCACCTTCTCTGTGCCTGGGAAGCAGAAGTGTTCACATTGCTTCGCAAGAATCGCTTTTGTGCAGAAAACAGTAACAGTTGTTCAGAACGAAAGAAAGCACAGAGCCCCAGATTCTATGTTGTCCTGGAGAGCTTGCAGAGCACTGGGGAAAGGCAGGCAGAGAATTCCCTGATAGCACCTTCTCTGTACCTGTTCACATTGCTTCGCAGAATCGCTTTTGTGCAGAAAACAGTAACACTTGTTCAGAAGGAAAGAAAGCACAGAGCCCCAGATTCTATGTTGTCCTGGAGAGCTTGCAGAGCACTGGGGAAAGGCAGGCAGAGAATTCCTTGCTAGCACCTTCTCTGTGCCTGTTCACATTGCTTCGCAGAATCGCTTTTGTGCAGAAAACAGTAACACTTGTTCAGAAGGAAAGAAAGCACAGAGCCCCAGATTCTATGTTGTCCTGGAGAGCTTGCAGAGCACTGGGGAAAGGCAGGCAGAGAATTCCTTGCTAGCACCTTCTCTGTGCCTGGGAAGCAGAAGTGTTCACATTGCTTCGCAAGAATCGCTTTTGTGCAGAAAACAGTAACACTTGTTCAGAAGGAAAGAAAGCACAGAGCCCCAGATTTTATGTTGTCCTGGAGAGCTTGCAGAGCACTGGGGAAAGGCAGGCAGAGAATTCCCTGATAGCACCTTCTCTGTGCCTGTTCACATTGCTTCGCAAGAATCGCTTTTGTGCAGAAAACAGTAACACTTGTTCAGAAGGAAAGAAAGCACAGAGCCCCAGATTTTATGTTGTCCTGGACAGCTTGCAGAGCACTGGGGAAAGGCAGGCAGAGAATTCCTTGCTAGCACCTTCTCTGTGCCTGGGAAGCAGAAGTGTTCACATTGCTTCGCAGAATCGCTTTTGTGCAGAAAACAGTAACACTTGTTCAGAAGGAAAGAAAGCACAGAGCCCCAGATTTTATGTTGTCCTGGAGAGCTTGCAGAGCACTGGGGAAAGGCAGGCAGAGAATTCCCTGCTAGCACCTTCTCTGTGCCTGGGAAGCAGAAGTGTACACATTGCTTCGCAGAATCGCTTTCGTGCAGAAAACACTAACACTTGTTCAGAAGGAAAGAAAGCACAGAGCACCAGATTCTATGTTGTCCTGGAGAGCTTGCAGAGCACTGGGGAAAGGCAGGCAGAGAATTCCCTGATAGCACCTTCTCTGTGCCTGTTCACATTGCTTCGCAAGAATCGCTTTTGTGCAGAAAACAGTAACACTTGTTCAGAAGGAAAGAAAGCACAGAGCCCCAGATTCTATGTTGTCCTGGAGAGCTTGCAGAGCACTGGGGAAAGGCAGGCAGAGAATTCCCTGATAGCACCTCATCTGTGCCTGGGAAGCAGAAGTGTTCACATTGCTTCGCAAGAATCGCTTTTGTGCAGAAAACAGTAACAGTTGTTCAGAACGAAAGAAAGCACAGAGCCCCAGATTCTATGTTGTCCTGGAGAGCTTGCAGAGCACTGGGGAAAGGCAGGCAGAGAATTCCCTGATAGCACCTTCTCTGTGCCTGGGAAGCAGAAGTGTTCACATTGCTTCGCAAGAATCGCTTTTGTGCAGAAAACAGTAACAGTTGTTCAGAACGAAAGAAAGCACAGAGCCCCAGATTCTATGTTGTCCTGGAGAGCTTGCAGAGCACTGGGGAAAGGCAGGCAGAGAATTCCCTGATAGCACCTTCTCTGTACCTGTTCACATTGCTTCGCAGAATCGCTTTTGTGCAGAAAACAGTAACACTTGTTCAGAACGAAAGAAAGCACAGAGCCCCAGATTTTATGTGGTCCTGGAGAGCTTGCAGAGCACTGGGGAAAGGCAGGCAGAGAATTCCCTGCTAGCACCTTCTCTGTGCCTGGGAAGCAGAAGTGTTCACATTGCTTCGCAAGAATCGCTTTTGTGCAGAAAACAGTAACACTTGTTGAGAAGGAAAGAAAGCACAGAGCCCCAGATTTTATGTTGTCCTGGAGAGCTTGCAGAGCACTGGGGAAAGGCAGGCAGAGAATTCCCTGATAGCACCTTCTCTGTGCCTGTTCACATTGCTTCGTATAATCGCTTTTGTGCAGAAAACAGTAACACTTGTTCAGAAGGAAAGAAAGCACAGAGCCCCAGATTTTATGTTGTCCTGGAGAGATTGCAGAGCACTGGGGAAAGGCAGGCAGAGAATTCCCTGATAGCACCTTCTCTGTGCCTGTTCACATTGCTTCGCAGAATCGCTTTTGTGCAGAAAACAGTAACACTTGTTCAGAAGGAAAGAAAGCACAGAGCCCCAGATTTTATGTTGTCCTGGAGAGCTTGCAGAGCACTGGGGAAAGGCAGGCAGAGAATTCCCTGCTAGCACCTTCTCTGTGCCTGTTCACATTGCTTCGCAGAATTGCTTTTGTAGAGAAAACAGTAACACTTGTTCAGAAGGAAAGAAAGCACAGAGCCCCAGATTCTATGTTGTCCTGGAGAGCTTGCAGAGCACTGGGGAAAGGCAGGCAGAGAATTCCCTGCTAGCACCTTCTCTGTGCCTGGGAAGCAGAAGTGTTCACATTGCTTCGCAAGAATCGCTTTTGTGCAGAAAACACTAACACTTGTTCAGAAGGAAAGAAAGCACAGAGCCCCAGATTCTATGTTGTCCTGGAGAGCTTGCAGAGCACTGGGGAAAGGCAGGCAGAGAATTCCCTGATAGCACCTTCTCTGTACCTGTTCACATTGTTTCGCAGAATCGCTTTTGTGCAGAAAACAGTAACACTTGTTCAGAAGGAAAGAAAGCACAGAGCCCCAGATTTTATGTTGTCCTGGAGAGCTTGCAGAGCACTGGGGAAAGGCAGGCAGAGAATTCCCTGATAGCACCTTCTCTGTGCCTGTTCACATTGCTTCGCAGAATCGCTTTTGTGCAGAAAACAGTAACACTTGTTCAGAAGGAAAGAAAGCACAGAGCCCCAGATTCTATGTTGTCCTGGAGAGCTTGCAGAGCACTGGGGAAAGGCAGGCAGAGAATTCCTTGCTAGCACCTTCTCTGTGCCTGTTCACATTGCTTCGCAGAATCGCTTTTGTGCAGAAAACAGTAACACTTGTTCAGAAGGAAAGAAAGCACAGAGCCCCAGATTCTATGTTGTCCTGGAGAGCTTGCAGAGCACTGGGGAAAGGCAGGCAGAGAATTCCTTGCTAGCACCTTCTCTGTGCCTGGGAAGCAGAAGTGTTCACATTGCTTCGCAAGAATCGCTTTTGTGCAGAAAACAGTAACACTTGTTCAGAAGGAAAGAAAGCACAGAGCCCCAGATTTTATGTTGTCCTGGAGAGCTTGCAGAGCACTGGGGAAAGGCAGGCAGAGAATTCCCTGATAGCACCTTCTCTGTGCCTGTTCACATTGCTTCGCAAGAATCGCTTTTGTGCAGAAAACAGTAACACTTGTTCAGAAGGAAAGAAAGCACAGAGCCCCAGATTTTATGTTGTCCTGGAGAGCTTGCAGAGCACTGGGGAAAGGCAGGCAGAGAATTCCTTGCTAGCACCTTCTCTGTGCCTGGGAAGCAGAAGTGTTCACATTGCTTCGCAGAATCGCTTTTGTGCAGAAAACAGTAACACTTGTTCAGAAGGAAAGAAAGCACAGAGCCCCAGATTTTATGTTGTCCTGGAGAGCTTGCAGAGCACTGGGGAAAGGCAGGCAGAGAATTCCCTGCTAGCACCTTCTCTGTGCCTGGGAAGCAGAAGTGTACACATTGCTTCGCAGAATCGCTTTCGTGCAGAAAACACTAACACTTGTTCAGAAGGAAAGAAAGCACAGAGCACCAGATTCTATGTTGTCCTGGAGAGCTTGCAGAGCACTGGGGAAAGGCAGGCAGAGAATTCCCTGATAGCACCTTCTCTGTGCCTGTTCACATTGCTTCGCAAGAATCGCTTTTGTGCAGAAAACAGTAACACTTGTTCAGAAGGAAAGAAAGCACAGAGCCCCAGATTCTATGTTGTCCTGGAGAGCTTGCAGAGCACTGGGGAAAGGCAGGCAGAGAATTCCGTGATAGCACCTCATCTGTGCCTGGGAAGCAGAAGTGTTCACATTGCTTCGCAAGAATCGCTTTTGTGCAGAAAACAGTAACAGTTGTTCAGAACGAAAGAAAGCACAGAGCCCCAGATTCTATGTTGTCCTGGAGAGCTTGCAGAGCACTGGGGAAAGGCAGGCAGAGAATTCCCTGATAGCACCTTCTCTGTGCCTGGGAAGCAGAAGTGTTCACATTGCTTCGCAAGAATCGCTTTTGTGCAGAAAACAGTAACACTTGTTCAGAAGGAAAGAAAGCACAGAGCCCCAGATTTTATGTTGCCCTGGAGAGCTTGCAGAGCACTGGGGAAAGGCAGGCAGAGAATTCCCTGCAAGCACCTTCTCTGTGCCTGGGAAGCAGAAGTGTTCACATTGCTTCGCAGAATCGCTTTTGTGCAGAAAACAGTAACACTTGTTCAGAAGGAAAGAAAGCACAGAGCCCCAGATTCTATGTTGTCCTGGAGAGCTTGCAGAGCACTGGGGAAAGGCAGGCAGAGAATTCCCTGATAGCACCTTCTCTGTGCCTGTTCACATTGCTTCGCAGAGTCGCTTTTGTGCAGAAAACATTAACACTTGTTCAGAAGGAAAGAAAGCACAGAGCCCCAGATTCTATGTTGTCCTGGAGAGCTTGCAGAGCACTGGGGAAAGGCAGGCAGAGAATTCCTTGCTAGCACCTTCTCTGTGCCTGGGAAGCAGAAGTGTTCACATTGCTTCGCAAGAATCGCTTTTGTGCAGAAAACAGTAACAGTTGTTCAGAACGAAAGAAAGCACAGAGCCCCAGATTTTATGTTGTCCTGGAGAGCTTGCAGAGCACTGGGGAAAGGCAGGCAGAGAATTCCCTGATAGCACCTTCTCTGTGCCTGTTCACATTGCTTCGCAGAATCGCTTTTGTGCAGAAAACACTAACACTTGTTCAGAAGGTAAGAAAGCACAGAGCCCCAGATTCTATGTTGTCCTGGAGAGCTTGCAGAGCACTGGGGAAAGGCAGGCAGAGAATTCCTTGCTAGCACCTTCTCTGTGCCTGGGAAGCAGAGTGTTCACATTGCTTCGCAGAATCGCTTTTGTGCAGAAAACATTAACACTTGTTCAGAACGAAAGAAAGCACAGAGCCCCAGATTTTATGTTGTCCTGGAGAGCTTGCAGAGCACTGGGGAAAGGCAGGCAGAGAATTCCCTGATAGCACCTTCTCTGTGCCTGTTCACAATGCTTCGCAGAAGCGCTTTTGTGCAGAAAACAGTAACACTTGTTCAGAAGGAAAGAAAGCACAGAGCCCCAGATTTTATGTTGTCCTGGAGAGCTTGCAGAGCACTGGGGAAAGGCAGGCAGAGAATTCCTTGCTAGCACCTTCTCTGTGCCTGGGAAGCAGAAGTGTTCACATTGCTTCGCAGAATCGCTTTTCTGCAGAAAACAGTAACACTTGTTCAGAAGGAAAGAAAGCACAGAGCCCCAGATTTTATGTTGTCCTGGAGAGCTTGCAGAGCACTGGGGAAAGGCAGGCAGAGAATTCCTTGCTAGCACCTTCTCTGTGCCTGGGAAGCAGAAGTGTTCACATTGCTTCGCAAGAATCGCTTTTGTGCAGAAAACAGTAACACTTGTTCAGAAGGAAAGAAAGCACAGAGCCCCAGATTCTATGTTGTCCTGGAGAGCTTGCAGAGCACTGGGGAAAGGCAGGCAGAGAATTCCCTGCTAGCACCTTCTCTGTGCCTGGGAAGCAGAAGTGTTCACATTGCTTCACAAGAATCGCTTTTGTGCAGAAAACAGTTACACTTGTTCAGAACGAAAGAAAGCACAGAGCCCCAGATTCTATGTTGTCCTGGAGAGCTTGCAGAGCACTGGGGAAAGGCAGGCAGAGAATTCCCTGCTAGCACCTTCTCTGTGCCTGGGAACCAAGTGTTCACATTGCTTCGCAAGAATCGCTTTTGTGCAGAAAACAGTAACACTTGTTCAGAAGGAAAGAAAGCACAGAGCCCCAGATTTTATGTTGTCCTGGAGAGCTTGCAGAGCACTGGGGAAAGGCAGGCAGAGAATTCCCTGATAGCACCTTCTCTGTGCCTGTTCACATTGCTTCGCAGAATCGCTTTTGTGCAGAAAACAGTAACACTTGTTCAGAAGGAAAGAAAGCACAGAGCCCCAGATTCTATGTTGTCCTGGAGAGCTTGCAGAGCACTGGGGAAAGGCAGGCAGAGAATTCCTTGCTAGCACCTTCTCTGTGCCTGGGAAGCAGAAGTGTTCACATTGCTTCGCAAGAATCGCTTTTGTGCAGAAAACACTAACACTTGTTCAGAAGGAAAGAAAGCACAGAGCCCCAGATTTTATGTTGTCCTGGAGAGCTTGCAGAGCACTGGGGAAAGGCAGGCAGAGAATTCCCTGATAGCACCTTCTCTGTGCCTGGGAAGCAGAAGTGTTCACATTGCTTCGCAAGAATCGCTTTTGTGCAGAAAACAGTAACACTTGTTCAGAAGGAAAGAAAGCACAGAGCCCCAGATTTTATGTTGCCCTGGAGAGCTTGCAGAGCACTGGGGAAAGGCAGGCAGAGAATTCCCTGCAAGCACCTTCTCTGTGCCTGGGAAGCAGAAGTGTTCACATTGCTTCGCAGAATCGCTTTTGTGCAGAAAACAGTAACACTTGTTCAGAAGGAAAGAAAGCACAGAGCCCCAGATTCTATGTTGTCCTGGAGAGCTTGCAGAGCACTGGGGAAAGGCAGGCAGAGAATTCCCTGCAAGCACCTTCTCTGTGCCTGTTCACATTGCTTCGCAGAATCGCTTTTGTGCAGAAAACAGTAACACTTGTTCAGAAGGAAAGAAAGCACAGAGCCCCAGATTTTATGTTGTCCTGGAGAGCTTGCAGAGCACTGGGGAAAGGCAGGCAGAGAATTCCCTGCTAGCACCTTCTCTGTGCCTGGGAAGCAGAAGTGTACACATTGCTTCGCAGAATCGCTTTTGTGCAGAAAACACTAACACTTGTTCAGAAGGAAAGAAAGCACAGAGCACCAGATTCTATGTTGTCCTGGAGAGCTTGCAGAGCACTGGGGAAAGGCAGGCAGAGAATTCCCTGATAGCACCTTCTCTGTGCCTGTTCACATTGCTTCGCAAGAATCGCTTTTGTGCAGAAAACAGTAACACTTGTTCAGAAGGAAAGAAAGCACAGAGCCCCAGATTCTATGTTGTCCTGGAGAGCTTGCAGAGCACTGGGGAAAGGCAGGCAGAGAATTCCCTGCTAGCACCTTCTCTGTGCCTGGGAAGCAGAAGTGGTCACATTGCTTCGCAGGAATCGCTTTTGTGCAGAAAACAGTAACACTTGTTCAGAAGGAAAGAAAGCACAGAGCCCCAGATTTTATGTTGTCCTGGAGAGCTTGCAGAGCACTGGGGAAAGGCAGGCAGAGAATTCCTTGCTAGCACCTTCTCTGTGCCTGGGAAGCAGAAGTGTTCACATTGCTTCGCAAGAATCGCTTTTGTGCAGAAAACACTAACACTTGTTCAGAAGGAAAGAAAGCACAGAGCCCCAGATTTTATGTTGTCCTGGAGAGCTTGCAGAGCACTGGGGAAAGGCAGGCAGAGAATTCCTTGCTAGCACCTTCTCTGTGCCTGGGAAGCAGAAGTGTTCACATTGCTTCGCAAGAATCGCTTTTGTGCAGAAAACAGTAACACTTGTTCAGAAGGAAAGAAAGCACAGAGCCCCAGATTTTATGTTGCCCTGGAGAGCTTGCAGAGCACTGGGGAAAGGCAGGCAGAGAATTCCCTGCAAGCACCTTCTCTGTGCCTGGGAAGCAGAAGTGTTCACATTGCTTCGCAGAATCGCTTTTGTGCAGAAAACAGTAACACTTGTTCAGAAGGAAAGAAAGCACAGAGCCCCAGATTTTATGTTGTCCTGGAGAGCTTGCAGAGCACTGGGGAAAGGCAGGCAGAGAATTCCCTGCTAGCACCTTCTCTGTGCCTGGGAAGCAGAAGTGTACACATTGCTTCGCAGAATCGCTTTTGTGCAGAAAACACTAACACTTGTTCAGAACGAAAGAAAGCACAGAGCCCCAGATTCTATGTTGTCCTGGAGAGCTTGCAGAGCACTGGGGAAAGGCAGGCAGAGAATTCCCTGATAGCACCTTCTCTGTGCCTGTTCACATTGCTTCGCAAGAATCGCTTTTGTGCAGAAAACAGTAACACTTGTTCAGAAGGAAAGAAAGCACAGAGCCCCAGATTCTATGTTGTCCTGGAGAGCTTGCAGAGCACTGGGGAAAGGCAGGCAGAGAATTCCCTGATAGCACCTTCTCTGTGCCTGGGAAGCAGAAGTGTTCACATTGCTTCGCAGGAATCGCTTTTGTGCAGAAAACAGTAACAGTTGTTCAGAACGAAAGAAAGCACAGAGCCCCAGATTTTATGTGGTCCTGGAGAGCTTGCAGAGCACTGGGGAAAGGCAGGCAGAGAATTCCTTGCTAGCACCTTCTCTGTGCCTGGGAAGCAGAAGTGTTCACATTGCTTCGCAAGAATCGCTTTTGTGCAGAAAACAGTAACACTTGTTCAGAAGGAAAGAAAGCACAGAGCCCCAGATTCTATGTTGTCCTGGAGAGCTTGCAGAGCACTGGGGAAAGGCAGGCAGAGAATTCCCTGCTAGCACCTTCTCTGTGCCTGGGAAGCAGAAGTGTTCACATTGCTTCACAAGAATCGCTTTTGTGCAGAAAACAGTTACACTTGTTCAGAACGAAAGAAAGCACAGAGCCCCAGATTCTATGTTGTCCTGGAGAGCTTGCAGAGCACTGGGGAAAGGCAGGCAGAGAATTCCTTGCTAGCACCTTCTCTGTGCCTGGGAAGCAGTAGTGTTCACATTGCTTCGCAAGAATCGCTTTTGTGCAGAAAACAGTAACACTTGTTCAGAAGGAAAGAAAGCACAGAGCCCCAGATTCTATGTTGTCCTGGAGAGCTTGCAGAGCACTGGGGAAAGGCAGGCAGAGAATTCCCTGCTAGCACCTTCTCTGTGCCTGGGAAGCAGAAGTGTTCACATTGCTTCACAAGAATCGCTTTTGTGCAGAAAACAGTTACACTTGTTCAGAACGAAAGAAAGCACAGAGCCCCAGATTCTATGTTGTCCTGGAGAGCTTGCAGAGCACTGGGGAAAGGCAGGCAGAGAATTCCCTGCTAGCACCTTCTCTGTGCCTGGGAAGCAGAAGTGTTCACATTGCTTCACAAGAATCGCTTTTGTGCAGAAAACAGTTACACTTGTTCAGAACGAAAGAAAGCACAGAGCCCCAGATTCTATGTTGTCCTGGAGAGCTTGCAGAGCACTGGGGAAAGGCAGGCAGAGAATTCCCTGCTAGCACCTTCTCTGTGCCTGGGAACCAAGTGTTCACATTGCTTCGCAAGAATCGCTTTTGTGCAGAAAACAGTAACACTTGTTCAGAAGGAAAGAAAGCACAGAGCCCCAGATTTTATGTTGTCCTGGAGAGCTTGCAGAGCACTGGGGAAAGGCAGGCAGAGAATTCCCTGATAGCACCTTCTCTGTGCCTGTTCACATTGCTTCGCAGAATTGCTTTTGTGCAGAAAACAGTAACACTTGTTCAGAAGGAAAGAAAGCACAGAGCCCCAGATTCTATGTTGTCCTGGAGAGCTTGCAGAGCACTGGGGAAAGGCAGGCAGAGAATTCCTTGCTAGCACCTTCTCTGTGCCTGGGAAGCAGAAGTGTTCACATTGCTTCGCAAGAATCGCTTTTGTGCAGAAAACACTAACACTTGTTCAGAAGGAAAGAAAGCACAGAGCCCCAGATTTTATGTTGTCCTGGAGAGCTTGCAGAGCACTGGGGAAAGGCAGGCAGAGAATTCCCTGATAGCACCTTCTCTGTGCCTGGGAAGCAGAAGTGTTCACATTGCTTCGCAAGAATCGCTTTTGTGCAGAAAACAGTAACACTTGTTCAGAAGGAAAGAAAGCACAGAGCCCCAGATTTTATGTTGCCCTGGAGAGCTTGCAGAGCACTGGGGAAAGGCAGGCAGAGAATTCCCTGCAAGCACCTTCTCTGTGCCTGGGAAGCAGAAGTGTTCACATTGCTTCGCAGAATCGCTTTTGTGCAGAAAACAGTAACACTTGTTCAGAAGGAAAGAAAGCACAGAGCCCCAGATTCTATGTTGTCCTGGAGAGCTTGCAGAGCACTGGGGAAAGGCAGGCAGAGAATTCCCTGCAAGCACCTTCTCTGTGCCTGTTCACATTGCTTCGCAGAATCGCTTTTGTGCAGAAAACAGTAACACTTGTTCAGAAGGAAAGAAAGCACAGAGCCCCAGATTTTATGTTGTCCTGGAGAGCTTGCAGAGCACTGGGGAAAGGCAGGCAGAGAATTCCCTGCTAGCACCTTCTCTGTGCCTGGGAAGCAGAAGTGTTCACATTGCTTCGCAGAATCGCTTTTGTGCAGAAAACACTAACACTTGTTCAGAAGGAAAGAAAGCACAGAGCACCAGATTCTATGTTGTCCTGGAGAGCTTGCAGAGCACTGGGGAAAGGCAGGCAGAGAATTCCCTGATAGCACCTTCTCTGTGCCTGTTCACATTGCTTCGCAAGAATCGCTTTTGTGCAGAAAACAGTAACACTTGTTCAGAAGGAAAGAAAGCACAGAGCCCCAGATTCTATGTTGTCCTGGAGAGCTTGCAGAGCACTGGGGAAAGGCAGGCAGAGAATTCCCTGCTAGCACCTTCTCTGTGCCTGGGAAGCAGAAGTGGTCACATTGCTTCGCAGGAATCGCTTTTGTGCAGAAAACAGTAACACTTGTTCAGAAGGAAAGAAAGCACAGAGCCCCAGATTTTATGTTGTCCTGGAGAGCTTGCAGAGCACTGGGGAAAGGCAGGCAGAGAATTCCTTGCTAGCACCTTCTCTGTGCCTGGGAAGCAGAAGTGTTCACATTGCTTCGCAAGAATCGCTTTTGTGCAGAAAACACTAACACTTGTTCAGAAGGAAAGAAAGCACAGAGCCCCAGATTTTATGTTGTCCTGGAGAGCTTGCAGAGCACTGGGGAAAGGCAGGCAGAGAATTCCTTGCTAGCACCTTCTCTGTGCCTGGGAAGCAGAAGTGTTCACATTGCTTCGCAAGAATCGCTTTTGTGCAGAAAACAGTAACACTTGTTCAGAAGGAAAGAAAGCACAGAGCCCCAGATTTTATGTTGCCCTGGAGAGCTTGCAGAGCACTGGGGAAAGGCAGGCAGAGAATTCCCTGCAAGCACCTTCTCTGTGCCTGGGAAGCAGAAGTGTTCACATTGCTTCGCAGAATCGCTTTTGTGCAGAAAACAGTAACACTTGTTCAGAAGGAAAGAAAGCACAGAGCCCCAGATTTTATGTTGTCCTGGAGAGCTTGCAGAGCACTGGGGAAAGGCAGGCAGAGAATTCCCTGCTAGCACCTTCTCTGTGCCTGGGAAGCAGAAGTGTACACATTGCTTCGCAGAATCGCTTTTGTGCAGAAAACACTAACACTTGTTCAGAACGAAAGAAAGCACAGAGCCCCAGATTCTATGTTGTCCTGGAGAGCTTGCAGAGCACTGGGGAAAGGCAGGCAGAGAATTCCCTGATAGCACCTTCTCTGTGCCTGTTCACATTGCTTCGCAAGAATCGCTTTTGTGCAGAAAACAGTAACACTTGTTCAGAAGGAAAGAAAGCACAGAGCCCCAGATTCTATGTTGTCCTGGAGAGCTTGCAGAGCACTGGGGAAAGGCAGGCAGAGAATTCCCTGATAGCACCTTCTCTGTGCCTGGGAAGCAGAAGTGTTCACATTGCTTCGCAGGAATCGCTTTTGTGCAGAAAACAGTAACAGTTGTTCAGAACGAAAGAAAGCACAGAGCTCCAGATTTTATGTGGTCCTGGAGAGCTTGCAGAGCACTGGGGAAAGGCAGGCAGAGAATTCCCTGATAGCACCTTCTCTGTACCTGTTCACATTGTTTCGCAGAATCGCTTTTGTGCAGAAAACAGTAACACTTGTTCAGAAGGAAAGAAAGCACAGAGCCCCAGATTCTATGTTGTCCTGGAGAGCTTGCAGAGCACTGGGGAAAGGCAGGCAGAGAATTCCTTGCTAGCACCTTCTCTGTGCCTGGGAAGCAGAAGTGTTCACATTGCTTCGCAGAATCGCTTTTCTGCAGAAAACAGTAACACTTGTTCAGAAGGAAAGAAAGCACAGAGCCCCAGATTTTATGTTGCCCTGGAGAGCTTGCAGAGCACTGGGGAAAGGCAGGCAGAGAATTCCCTGCTAGCACCTTCTCTGTGCCTGGGAAGCAGAAGTGTTCACATTGCTTCGCAAGAATCGCTTTTGTGCAGAAAACAGTAACACTTGTTCAGAAGGAAAGAAAGCACAGAGCCCCAGATTCTATGTTGTCCTGGAGAGCTTGCAGAGCACTGGGGAAAGGCAGGCAGAGAATTCCCTGATAGCACCTTCTCTGTGCCTGTTCACATTGCTTCGCAAGAATCGCTTTTGTGCAGAAAACAGTAACACTTGTTCAGAAGGAAAGAAAGCACAGAGCCCCAGATTCTATGTTGTCCTGGAGAGCTTGCAGAGCACTGGGGAAAGGCAGGCAGAGAATTCCCTGATAGCACCTTCTCTGTGCCTGTTCACATTGCTTCGCAGAATCGCTTTTGTGCAGAAAACACTAACACTTGTTCAGAAGGAAAGAAAGCACAGAGCCCCAGATTTTATGTTGTCCTGGAGAGCTTGCAGAGCACTGGGGAAAGGCAGGCAGAGAATTCCTTGCTAGCACTTTCTCTGTGCCTGGGAAGCAGAAGTGTTCACATTGCTTCGCAGAATCGCTTTTGTGCAGAAAACAGTAACACTTGTTCAGAAGGAAAGAAAGCACAGAGCCCCAGATTTTATGTTGTCCTGGAGAGCTTGCAGAGCACTGGGGAAAGGCAGGCAGAGAATTCCTTGCTAGCACCTTCTCTGTGCCTGGGAAGCAGAAGTGTTCACATTGCTTCGCAAGAATCGCTTTTGTGCAGAAAACAGTAACACTTGTTCAGAAGGAAAGAAAGCACAGAGCCCCAGATTTTATGTTGCCCTGGAGAGCTTGCAGAGCACTGGGGAAAGGCAGGCAGAGAATTCCCTGCAAGCACCTTCTCTGTGCCTGGGAAGCAGAAGTGTTCACATTGCTTCGCAGAATCGCTTTTGTGCAGAAAACAGTAACACTTGTTCAGAAGGAAAGAAAGCACAGAGCCCCAGATTCTATGTTGTCCTGGAGAGCTTGCAGAGCACTGGGGAAAGGCAGGCAGAGAATTCCCTGCAAGCACCTTCTCTGTGCCTGTTCACATTGCTTCGCAGAATCGCTTTTGTGCAGAAAACAGTAACACTTGTTCAGAAGGAAAGAAAGCACAGAGCCCCAGATTCTATGTTGTCCTGGAGAGCTTGCAGAGCACTGGGGAAAGGCAGGCAGAGAATTCCTTGCTAGCACCTTCTCTGTGCCTGGGAAGCAGAAGTGTTCACATTGCTTCGCAAGAATCGCTTTTGTGCAGAAAACAGTAACAGTTGTTCAGAACGAAAGAAAGCACAGAGCCCCAGATTCTATGTTGTCCTGGAGAGCTTGCAGAGCACTGGGGAAAGGCAGGCAGAGAATTCCCTGATAGCACCTTCTCTGTGCCTGGGAAGCAGAAGTGTTCACATTGCTTCGCAAGAATCGCTTTTGTGCAGAAAACAGTAACACTTGTTCAGAACGAAAGAAAGCACAGAGCCCCAGATTTTATGTTGCCCTGGAGAGCTTGCAGAGCACTGGGGAAAGGCAGGCAGAGAATTCCCTGCAAGCACCTTCTCTGTGCCTGGGAAGCAGAAGTGTTCACATTGCTTCGCAGAATCGCTTTTGTGCAGAAAACAGTAACACTTGTTCAGAAGGAAAGAAAGCACAGAGCCCCAGATTCTATGTTGTCCTGGAGAGCTTGCAGAGCACTGGGGAAAGGCAGGCAGAGAATTCCCTGATAGCACCTTCTCTGTGCCTGTTCACATTGCTTCGCAGAGTCGCTTTTGTGCAGAAAACATTAACACTTGTTCAGAAGGAAAGAAAGCACAGAGCCCCAGATTCTATGTTGTCCTGGAGAGCTTGCAGAGCACTGGGGAAAGGCAGGCAGAGAATTCCTTGCTAGCACCTTCTCTGTGCCTGGGAAGCAGAAGTGTTCACATTGCTTCGCAAGAATCGCTTTTGTGCAGAAAACAGTAACAGTTGTTCAGAACGAAAGAAAGCACAGAGCCCCAGATTCTATGTTGTCCTGGAGAGCTTGCAGAGCACTGGGGAAAGGCAGGCAGAGAATTCCCTGATAGCACCTTCTCTGTGCCTGTTCACATTGCTTCGCAGAATCGCTTTTGTGCAGAAAACACTAACACTTGTTCAGAAGGTAAGAAAGCACAGAGCCCCAGATTCTATGTTGTCCTGGAGAGCTTGCAGAGCACTGGGGAAAGGCAGGCAGAGAATTCCTTGCTAGCACCTTCTCTGTGCCTGGGAAGCAGAGTGTTCACATTGCTTCGCAGAATCGCTTTTGTGCAGAAAACATTAACACTTGTTCAGAACGAAAGAAAGCACAGAGCCCCAGATTTTATGTTGTCCTGGAGAGCTTGCAGAGCACTGGGGAAAGGCAGGCAGAGAATTCCCTGATAGCACCTTCTCTGTGCCTGTTCACAATGCTTCGCAGAAGCGCTTTTGTGCAGAAAACAGTAACACTTGTTCAGAAGGAAAGAAAGCACAGAGCCCCAGATTTTATGTTGTCCTGGAGAGCTTGCAGAGCACTGGGGAAAGGCAGGCAGAGAATTCCTTGCTAGCACCTTCTCTGTGCCTGGGAAGCAGAAGTGTTCACATTGCTTCGCAGAATCGCTTTTCTGCAGAAAACAGTAACACTTGTTCAGAAGGAAAGAAAGCACAGAGCCCCAGATTTTATGTTGTCCTGGAGAGCTTGCAGAGCACTGGGGAAAGGCAGGCAGAGAATTCCTTGCTAGCACCTTCTCTGTGCCTGGGAAGCAGAAGTGTTCACATTGCTTCGCAAGAATCGCTTTTGTGCAGAAAACAGTAACACTTGTTCAGAAGGAAAGAAAGCACAGAGCCCCAGATTCTATGTTGTCCTGGAGAGCTTGCAGAGCACTGGGGAAAGGCAGGCAGAGAATTCCCTGCTAGCACCTTCTCTGTGCCTGGGAAGCAGAAGTGTTCACATTGCTTCACAAGAATCGCTTTTGTGCAGAAAACAGTTACACTTGTTCAGAACGAAAGAAAGCACAGAGCCCCAGATTCTATGTTGTCCTGGAGAGCTTGCAGAGCACTGGGGAAAGGCAGGCAGAGAATTCCCTGCTAGCACCTTCTCTGTGCCTGGGAACCAAGTGTTCACATTGCTTCGCAAGAATCGCTTTTGTGCAGAAAACAGTAACACTTGTTCAGAAGGAAAGAAAGCACAGAGCCCCAGATTTTATGTTGTCCTGGAGAGCTTGCAGAGCACTGGGGAAAGGCAGGCAGAGAATTCCCTGATAGCACCTTCTCTGTGCCTGTTCACATTGCTTCGCAGAATCGCTTTTGTGCAGAAAACAGTAACACTTGTTCAGAAGGAAAGAAAGCACAGAGCCCCAGATTCTATGTTGTCCTGGAGAGCTTGCAGAGCACTGGGGAAAGGCAGGCAGAGAATTCCTTGCTAGCACCTTCTCTGTGCCTGGGAAGCAGAAGTGTTCACATTGCTTCGCAAGAATCGCTTTTGTGCAGAAAACACTAACACTTGTTCAGAAGGAAAGAAAGCACAGAGCCCCAGATTTTATGTTGTCCTGGAGAGCTTGCAGAGCACTGGGGAAAGGCAGGCAGAGAATTCCCTGATAGCACCTTCTCTGTGCCTGGGAAGCAGAAGTGTTCACATTGCTTCGCAAGAATCGCTTTTGTGCAGAAAACAGTAACACTTGTTCAGAAGGAAAGAAAGCACAGAGCCCCAGATTTTATGTTGCCCTGGAGAGCTTGCAGAGCACTGGGGAAAGGCAGGCAGAGAATTCCCTGCAAGCACCTTCTCTGTGCCTGGGAAGCAGAAGTGTTCACATTGCTTCGCAGAATCGCTTTTGTGCAGAAAACAGTAACACTTGTTCAGAAGGAAAGAAAGCACAGAGCCCCAGATTCTATGTTGTCCTGGAGAGCTTGCAGAGCACTGGGGAAAGGCAGGCAGAGAATTCCCTGCAAGCACCTTCTCTGTGCCTGTTCACATTGCTTCGCAGAATCGCTTTTGTGCAGAAAACAGTAACACTTGTTCAGAAGGAAAGAAAGCACAGAGCCCCAGATTTTATGTTGTCCTGGAGAGCTTGCAGAGCACTGGGGAAAGGCAGGCAGAGAATTCCCTGCTAGCACCTTCTCTGTGCCTGGGAAGCAGAAGTGTACACATTGCTTCGCAGAATCGCTTTTGTGCAGAAAACACTAACACTTGTTCAGAAGGAAAGAAAGCACAGAGCACCAGATTCTATGTTGTCCTGGAGAGCTTGCAGAGCACTGGGGAAAGGCAGGCAGAGAATTCCCTGATAGCACCTTCTCTGTGCCTGTTCACATTGCTTCGCAAGAATCGCTTTTGTGCAGAAAACAGTAACACTTGTTCAGAAGGAAAGAAAGCACAGAGCCCCAGATTCTATGTTGTCCTGGAGAGCTTGCAGAGCACTGGGGAAAGGCAGGCAGAGAATTCCCTGCTAGCACCTTCTCTGTGCCTGGGAAGCAGAAGTGTTCACATTGCTTCGCAGGAATCGCTTTTGTGCAGAAAACAGTAACAGTTGTTCAGAACGAAAGAAAGCACAGAGCCCCAGATTTTATGTGGTCCTGGAGAGCTTGCAGAGCACTGGGGAAAGGCAGGCAGAGAATTCCCTGATAGCACCTTCTCTGTGCCTGTTCACATTGCTTCGCAGAATCGCTTTTGTGCAGAAAACACTAACACTTGTTCAGAAGGTAAGAAAGCACAGAGCCCCAGATTCTATGTTGTCCTGGAGAGCTTGCAGAGCACTGGGGAAAGGCAGGCAGAGAATTCCTTGCTAGCACCTTCTCTGTGCCTGGGAAGCAGAGTGTTCACATTGCTTCGCAGAATCGCTTTTGTGCAGAAAACATTAACACTTGTTCAGAACGAAAGAAAGCACAGAGCCCCAGATTTTATGTTGTCCTGGAGAGCTTGCAGAGCACTGGGGAAAGGCAGGCAGAGAATTCCCTGATAGCACCTTCTCTGTGCCTGTTCACAATGCTTCGCAGAAGCGCTTTTGTGCAGAAAACAGTAACACTTGTTCAGAAGGAAAGAAAGCACAGAGCCCCAGATTTTATGTTGTCCTGGAGAGCTTGCAGAGCACTGGGGAAAGGCAGGCAGAGAATTCCTTGCTAGCACCTTCTCTGTGCCTGGGAAGCAGAAGTGTTCACATTGCTTCGCAGAATCGCTTTTCTGCAGAAAACAGTAACACTTGTTCAGAAGGAAAGAAAGCACAGAGCCCCAGATTTTATGTTGTCCTGGAGAGCTTGCAGAGCACTGGGGAAAGGCAGGCAGAGAATTCCTTGCTAGCACCTTCTCTGTGCCTGGGAAGCAGAAGTGTTCACATTGCTTCGCAAGAATCGCTTTTGTGCAGAAAACAGTAACACTTGTTCAGAAGGAAAGAAAGCACAGAGCCCCAGATTCTATGTTGTCCTGGAGAGCTTGCAGAGCACTGGGGAAAGGCAGGCAGAGAATTCCCTGCTAGCACCTTCTCTGTGCCTGGGAAGCAGAAGTGTTCACATTGCTTCACAAGAATCGCTTTTGTGCAGAAAACAGTTACACTTGTTCAGAACGAAAGAAAGCACAGAGCCCCAGATTCTATGTTGTCCTGGAGAGCTTGCAGAGCACTGGGGAAAGGCAGGCAGAGAATTCCCTGCTAGCACCTTCTCTGTGCCTGGGAACCAAGTGTTCACATTGCTTCGCAAGAATCGCTTTTGTGCAGAAAACAGTAACACTTGTTCAGAAGGAAAGAAAGCACAGAGCCCCAGATTTTATGTTGTCCTGGAGAGCTTGCAGAGCACTGGGGAAAGGCAGGCAGAGAATTCCCTGATAGCACCTTCTCTGTGCCTGTTCACATTGCTTCGCAGAATCGCTTTTGTGCAGAAAACAGTAACACTTGTTCAGAAGGAAAGAAAGCACAGAGCCCCAGATTCTATGTTGTCCTGGAGAGCTTGCAGAGCACTGGGGAAAGGCAGGCAGAGAATTCCTTGCTAGCACCTTCTCTGTGCCTGGGAAGCAGAAGTGTTCACATTGCTTCGCAAGAATCGCTTTTGTGCAGAAAACAGTAACACTTGTTCAGAAGGAAAGAAAGCACAGAGCCCCAGATTTTATGTTGTCCTGGAGAGCTTGCAGAGCACTGGGGAAAGGCAGGCAGAGAATTCCTTGCTAGCACCTTCTCTGTGCCTGGGAAGCAGAAGTGTTCACATTGCTTCGCAGAATCGCTTTTGTGCAGAAAACAGTAACACTTGTTCAGAAGGAAAGAAAGCACAGAGCCCCAGATTTTATGTTGTCCTGGAGAGCTTGCAGAGCACTGGGGAAAGGCAGGCAGAGAATTCCCTGCTAGCACCTTCTCTGTGCCTGGGAAGCAGAAGTGTATACATTGCTTCGCAGAATCGCTTTCGTGCAGAAAACACTAACACTTGTTCAGAAGGAAAGAAAGCACAGAGCACCAGATTCTATGTTGTCCTGGAGAGCTTGCAGAGCACTGGGGAAAGGCAGGCAGAGAATTCCCTGATAGCACCTTCTCTGTGCCTGTTCACATTGCTTCGCAAGAATCGCTTTTGTGCAGAAAACAGTAACACTTGTTCAGAAGGAAAGAAAGCACAGAGCCCCAGATTCTATGTTGTCCTGGAGAGCTTGCAGAGCACTGGGGAAAGGCAGGCAGAGAATTCCCTGATAGCACCTCATCTGTGCCTGGGAAGCAGAAGTGTTCACATTGCTTCGCAAGAATCGCTTTTGTGCAGAAAACAGTAACAGTTGTTCAGAACGAAAGAAAGCACAGAGCCCCAGATTCTATGTTGTCCTGGAGAGCTTGCAGAGCACTGGGGAAAGGCAGGCAGAGAATTCCCTGATAGCACCTTCTCTGTGCCTGGGAAGCAGAAGTGTTCACATTGCTTCGCAAGAATCGCTTTTGTGCAGAAAACAGTAACACTTGTTCAGAAGGAAAGAAAGCACAGAGCCCCAGATTTTATGTTGCCCTGGAGAGCTTGCAGAGCACTGGGGAAAGGCAGGCAGAGAATTCCCTGCAAGCACCTTCTCTGTGCCTGGGAAGCAGAAGTGTTCACATTGCTTCGCAGAATCGCTTTTGTGCAGAAAACAGTAACACTTGTTCAGAAGGAAAGAAAGCACAGAGCCCCAGATTCTATGTTGTCCTGGAGAGCTTGCAGAGCACTGGGGAAAGGCAGGCAGAGAATTCCCTGATAGCACCTTCTCTGTGCCTGTTCACATTGCTTCGCAGAGTCGCTTTTGTGCAGAAAACATTAACACTTGTTCAGAAGGAAAGAAAGCACAGAGCCCCAGATTCTATGTTGTCCTGGAGAGCTTGCAGAGCACTGGGGAAAGGCAGGCAGAGAATTCCTTGCTAGCACCTTCTCTGTGCCTGGGAAGCAGAAGTGTTCACATTGCTTCGCAAGAATCGCTTTTGTGCAGAAAACAGTAACAGTTGTTCAGAACGAAAGAAAGCACAGAGCCCCAGATTCTATGTTGTCCTGGAGAGCTTGCAGAGCACTGGGGAAAGGCAGGCAGAGAATTCCCTGATAGCACCTTCTCTGTGCCTGTTCACATTGCTTCGCAGAATCGCTTTTGTGCAGAAAACACTAACACTTGTTCAGAAGGTAAGAAAGCACAGAGCCCCAGATTCTATGTTGTCCTGGAGAGCTTGCAGAGCACTGGGGAAAGGCAGGCAGAGAATTCCTTGCTAGCACCTTCTCTGTGCCTGGGAAGCAGAGTGTTCACATTGCTTCGCAGAATCGCTTTTGTGCAGAAAACATTAACACTTGTTCAGAACGAAAGAAAGCACAGAGCCCCAGATTTTATGTTGTCCTGGAGAGCTTGCAGAGCACTGGGGAAAGGCAGGCAGAGAATTCCCTGATAGCACCTTCTCTGTGCCTGTTCACAATGCTTCGCAGAAGCGCTTTTGTGCAGAAAACAGTAACACTTGTTCAGAAGGAAAGAAAGCACAGAGCCCCAGATTTTATGTTGTCCTGGAGAGCTTGCAGAGCACTGGGGAAAGGCAGGCAGAGAATTCCTTGCTAGCACCTTCTCTGTGCCTGGGAAGCAGAAGTGTTCACATTGCTTCGCAGAATCGCTTTTCTGCAGAAAACAGTAACACTTGTTCAGAAGGAAAGAAAGCACAGAGCCCCAGATTTTATGTTGTCCTGGAGAGCTTGCAGAGCACTGGGGAAAGGCAGGCAGAGAATTCCTTGCTAGCACCTTCTCTGTGCCTGGGAAGCAGAAGTGTTCACATTGCTTCGCAAGAATCGCTTTTGTGCAGAAAACAGTAACACTTGTTCAGAAGGAAAGAAAGCACAGAGCCCCAGATTCTATGTTGTCCTGGAGAGCTTGCAGAGCACTGGGGAAAGGCAGGCAGAGAATTCCCTGCTAGCACCTTCTCTGTGCCTGGGAAGCAGAAGTGTTCACATTGCTTCACAAGAATCGCTTTTGTGCAGAAAACAGTTACACTTGTTCAGAACGAAAGAAAGCACAGAGCCCCAGATTCTATGTTGTCCTGGAGAGCTTGCAGAGCACTGGGGAAAGGCAGGCAGAGAATTCCCTGCTAGCACCTTCTCTGTGCCTGGGAACCAAGTGTTCACATTGCTTCGCAAGAATCGCTTTTGTGCAGAAAACAGTAACACTTGTTCAGAAGGAAAGAAAGCACAGAGCCCCAGATTTTATGTTGTCCTGGAGAGCTTGCAGAGCACTGGGGAAAGGCAGGCAGAGAATTCCCTGATAGCACCTTCTCTGTGCCTGTTCACATTGCTTCGCAGAATCGCTTTTGTGCAGAAAACAGTAACACTTGTTCAGAAGGAAAGAAAGCACAGAGCCCCAGATTCTATGTTGTCCTGGAGAGCTTGCAGAGCACTGGGGAAAGGCAGGCAGAGAATTCCTTGCTAGCACCTTCTCTGTGCCTGGGAAGCAGAAGTGTTCACATTGCTTCGCAAGAATCGCTTTTGTGCAGAAAACACTAACACTTGTTCAGAAGGAAAGAAAGCACAGAGCCCCAGATTTTATGTTGTCCTGGAGAGCTTGCAGAGCACTGGGGAAAGGCAGGCAGAGAATTCCCTGATAGCACCTTCTCTGTGCCTGGGAAGCAGAAGTGTTCACATTGCTTCGCAAGAATCGCTTTTGTGCAGAAAACAGTAACACTTGTTCAGAAGGAAAGAAAGCACAGAGCCCCAGATTTTATGTTGCCCTGGAGAGCTTGCAGAGCACTGGGGAAAGGCAGGCAGAGAATTCCCTGCAAGCACCTTCTCTGTGCCTGGGAAGCAGAAGTGTTCACATTGCTTCGCAAGAATCGCTTTTGTGCAGAAAACAGTAACACTTGTTCAGAAGGAAAGAAAGCACAGAGCCCCAGATTCTATGTTGTCCTGGAGAGCTTGCAGAGCACTGGGGAAAGGCAGGCAGAGAATTCCCTGCAAGCACCTTCTCTGTGCCTGTTCACATTGCTTCGCAGAATCGCTTTTGTGCAGAAAACAGTAACACTTGTTCAGAAGGAAAGAAAGCACAGAGCCCCAGATTTTATGTTGTCCTGGAGAGCTTGCAGAGCACTGGGGAAAGGCAGGCAGAGAATTCCCTGCTAGCACCTTCTCTGTGCCTGGGAAGCAGAAGTGTACACATTGCTTCGCAGAATCGCTTTTGTGCAGAAAACACTAACACTTGTTCAGAAGGAAAGAAAGCACAGAGCACCAGATTCTATGTTGTCCTGGAGAGCTTGCAGAGCACTGGGGAAAGGCAGGCAGAGAATTCCCTGATAGCACCTTCTCTGTGCCTGTTCACATTGCTTCGCAAGAATCGCTTTTGTGCAGAAAACAGTAACACTTGTTCAGAAGGAAAGAAAGCACAGAGCCCCAGATTCTATGTTGTCCTGGAGAGCTTGCAGAGCACTGGGGAAAGGCAGGCAGAGAATTCCCTGCTAGCACCTTCTCTGTGCCTGGGAAGCAGAAGTGGTCACATTGCTTCGCAGGAATCGCTTTTGTGCAGAAAACAGTAACACTTGTTCAGAAGGAAAGAAAGCACAGAGCCCCAGATTTTATGTTGTCCTGGAGAGCTTGCAGAGCACTGGGGAAAGGCAGGCAGAGAATTCCTTGCTAGCACCTTCTCTGTGCCTGGGAAGCAGAAGTGTTCACATTGCTTCGCAAGAATCGCTTTTGTGCAGAAAACACTAACACTTGTTCAGAAGGAAAGAAAGCACAGAGCCCCAGATTTTATGTTGTCCTGGAGAGCTTGCAGAGCACTGGGGAAAGGCAGGCAGAGAATTCCTTGCTAGCACCTTCTCTGTGCCTGGGAAGCAGAAGTGTTCACATTGCTTCGCAAGAATCGCTTTTGTGCAGAAAACAGTAACACTTGTTCAGAAGGAAAGAAAGCACAGAGCCCCAGATTTTATGTTGCCCTGGAGAGCTTGCAGAGCACTGGGGAAAGGCAGGCAGAGAATTCCCTGCAAGCACCTTCTCTGTGCCTGGGAAGCAGAAGTGTTCACATTGCTTCGCAGAATCGCTTTTCTGCAGAAAACAGTAACACTTGTTCAGAAGGAAAGAAAGCACAGAGCCCCAGATTTTATGTTGTCCTGGAGAGCTTGCAGAGCACTGGGGAAAGGCAGGCAGAGAATTCCTTGCTAGCACCTTCTCTGTGCCTGGGAAGCAGAAGTGTTCACATTGCTTCGCAAGAATCGCTTTTGTGCAGAAAACAGTAACACTTGTTCAGAAGGAAAGAAAGCACAGAGCCCCAGATTCTATGTTGTCCTGGAGAGCTTGCAGAGCACTGGGGAAAGGCAGGCAGAGAATTCCCTGATAGCACCTTCTCTGTGCCTGGGAAGCAGAAGTGTTCACATTGCTTCACAAGAATCGCTTTTGTGCAGAAAACAGTTACACTTGTTCAGAACGAAAGAAAGCACAGAGCCCCAGATTCTATGTTGTCCTGGAGAGCTTGCAGAGCACTGGGGAAAGGCAGGCAGAGAATTCCCTGCTAGCACCTTCTCTGTGCCTGGGAACCAAGTGTTCACATTGCTTCGCAAGAATCGCTTTTGTGCAGAAAACAGTAACACTTGTTCAGAAGGAAAGAAAGCACAGAGCCCCAGATTTTATGTTGTCCTGGAGAGCTTGCAGAGCACTGGGGAAAGGCAGGCAGAGAATTCCCTGATAGCACCTTCTCTGTGCCTGTTCACATTGCTTCGCAGAATCGCTTTTGTGCAGAAAACAGTAACACTTGTTCAGAAGGAAAGAAAGCACAGAGCCCCAGATTCTATGTTGTCCTGGAGAGCTTGCAGAGCACTGGGGAAAGGCAGGCAGAGAATTCCTTGCTAGCACCTTCTCTGTGCCTGGGAAGCAGAAGTGTTCACATTGCTTCGCAAGAATCGCTTTTGTGCAGAAAACACTAACACTTGTTCAGAAGGAAAGAAAGCACAGAGCCCCAGATTTTATGTTGTCCTGGAGAGCTTGCAGAGCACTGGGGAAAGGCAGGCAGAGAATTCCCTGATAGCACCTTCTCTGTGCCTGGGAAGCAGAAGTGTTCACATTGCTTCGCAAGAATCGCTTTTGTGCAGAAAACAGTAACACTTGTTCAGAAGGAAAGAAAGCACAGAGCCCCAGATTTTATGTTGCCCTGGAGAGCTTGCAGAGCACTGGGGAAAGGCAGGCAGAGAATTCCCTGCAAGCACCTTCTCTGTGCCTGGGAAGCAGAAGTGTTCACATTGCTTCGCAGAATCGCTTTTGTGCAGAAAACAGTAACACTTGTTCAGAAGGAAAGAAAGCACAGAGCCCCAGATTCTATGTTGTCCTGGAGAGCTTGCAGAGCACTGGGGAAAGGCAGGCAGAGAATTCCCTGCAAGCACCTTCTCTGTGCCTGTTCACATTGCTTCGCAGAATCGCTTTTGTGCAGAAAACAGTAACACTTGTTCAGAAGGAAAGAAAGCACAGAGCCCCAGATTTTATGTTGTCCTGGAGAGCTTGCAGAGCACTGGGGAAAGGCAGGCAGAGAATTCCCTGCTAGCACCTTCTCTGTGCCTGGGAAGCAGAAGTGTACACATTGCTTCGCAGAATCGCTTTTGTGCAGAAAACACTAACACTTGTTCAGAAGGAAAGAAAGCACAGAGCACCAGATTCTATGTTGTCCTGGAGAGCTTGCAGAGCACTGGGGAAAGGCAGGCAGAGAATTCCCTGATAGCACCTTCTCTGTGCCTGTTCACATTGCTTCGCAAGAATCGCTTTTGTGCAGAAAACAGTAACACTTGTTCAGAAGGAAAGAAAGCACAGAGCCCCAGATTCTATGTTGTCCTGGAGAGCTTGCAGAGCACTGGGGAAAGGCAGGCAGAGAATTCCCTGCTAGCACCTTCTCTGTGCCTGGGAAGCAGAAGTGGTCACATTGCTTCGCAGGAATCGCTTTTGTGCAGAAAACAGTAACACTTGTTCAGAAGGAAAGAAAGCACAGAGCCCCAGATTTTATGTTGTCCTGGAGAGCTTGCAGAGCACTGGGGAAAGGCAGGCAGAGAATTCCTTGCTAGCACCTTCTCTGTGCCTGGGAAGCAGAAGTGTTCACATTGCTTCGCAAGAATCGCTTTTGTGCAGAAAACACTAACACTTGTTCAGAAGGAAAGAAAGCACAGAGCCCCAGATTTTATGTTGTCCTGGAGAGCTTGCAGAGCACTGGGGAAAGGCAGGCAGAGAATTCCTTGCTAGCACCTTCTCTGTGCCTGGGAAGCAGAAGTGTTCACATTGCTTCGCAAGAATCGCTTTTGTGCAGAAAACAGTAACACTTGTTCAGAAGGAAAGAAAGCACAGAGCCCCAGATTTTATGTTGCCCTGGAGAGCTTGCAGAGCACTGGGGAAAGGCAGGCAGAGAATTCCCTGCAAGCACCTTCTCTGTGCCTGGGAAGCAGAAGTGTTCACATTGCTTCGCAGAATCGCTTTTGTGCAGAAAACAGTAACACTTGTTCAGAAGGAAAGAAAGCACAGAGCCCCAGATTTTATGTTGTCCTGGAGAGCTTGCAGAGCACTGGGGAAAGGCAGGCAGAGAATTCCCTGCTAGCACCTTCTCTGTGCCTGGGAAGCAGAAGTGTACACATTGCTTCGCAGAATCGCTTTTGTGCAGAAAACAGTAACACTTGTTCAGAAGGAAAGAAAGCACAGAGCCCCAGATTCTATGTTGTCCTGGAGAGCTTGCAGAGCACTGGGGAAAGGCAGGCAGAGAATTCCCTGATAGCACCTTCTCTGTGCCTGTTCACATTGCTTCGCAAGAATCGCTTTTGTGCAGAAAACAGTAACACTTGTTCAGAAGGAAAGAAAGCACAGAGCCCCAGATTCTATGTTGTCCTGGAGAGCTTGCAGAGCACTGGGGAAAGGCAGGCAGAGAATTCCCTGATAGCACCTTCTCTGTGCCTGGGAAGCAGAAGTGTTCACATTGCTTCGCAGGAATCGCTTTTGTGCAGAAAACAGTAACAGTTGTTCAGAACGAAAGAAAGCACAGAGCCCCAGATTTTATGTGGTCCTGGAGAGCTTGCAGAGCACTGGGGAAAGGCAGGCAGAGAATTCCCTGATAGCACCTTCTCTGTACCTGTTCACATTGTTTCGCAGAATCGCTTTTGTGCAGAAAACAGTAACACTTGTTCAGAACGAAAGAAAGCACAGAGCCCCAGATTCTATGTTGTCCTGGAGAGCTTGCAGAGCACTGGGGAAAGGCAGGCAGAGAATTCCTTGCTAGCACCTTCTCTGTGCCTGGGAAGCAGAAGTGTTCACATTGCTTCGCAGAATCGCTTTTCTGCAGAAAACAGTAACACTTGTTCAGAAGGAAAGAAAGCACAGAGCCCCAGATTTTATGTTGCCCTGGAGAGCTTGCAGAGCACTGGGGAAAGGCAGGCAGAGAATTCCCTGCTAGCACCTTCTCTGTGCCTGGGAAGCAGAAGTGTTCACATTGCTTCGCAAGAATCGCTTTTGTGCAGAAAACAGTAACACTTGTTCAGAAGGAAAGAAAGCACAGAGCCCCAGATTCTATGTTGTCCTGGAGAGCTTGCAGAGCACTGGGGAAAGGCAGGCAGAGAATTCCCTGATAGCACCTTCTCTGTGCCTGTTCACATTGCTTCGCAAGAATCGCTTTTGTGCAGAAAACAGTAACACTTGTTCAGAAGGAAAGAAAGCACAGAGCCCCAGATTCTATGTTGTCCTGGAGAGCTTGCAGAGCACTGGGGAAAGGCAGGCAGAGAATTCCCTGATAGCACCTTCTCTGTGCCTGTTCATATTGCTTCGCAGAATCGCTTTTGTGCAGAAAACAGTAACACTTGTTCAGAAGGAAAGAAAGCACAGAGCCCCAGATTTTATGTTGTCCTGGAGAGCTTGCAGAGCACTGGGGAAAGGCAGGCAGAGAATTCCTTGCTAGCACTTTCTCTGTGCCTGGGAAGCAGAAGTGTTCACATTGCTTCGCAGAATCGCTTTTGTGCAGAAAACAGTAACACTTGTTCAGAAGGAAAGAAAGCACAGAGCCCCAGATTTTATGTTGTCCTGGAGAGCTTGCAGAGCACTGGGGAAAGGCAGGCAGAGAATTCCTTGCTAGCACCTTCTCTGTGCCTGGGAAGCAGAAGTGTTCACATTGCTTCGCAGAATCGCTTTTGTGCAGAAAACAGTAACACTTGTTCAGAAGGAAAGAAAGCACAGAGCCCCAGATTCTATGTTGTCCTGGAGAGCTTGCAGAGCACTGGGGAAAGGCAGGCAGAGAATTCCCTGCAAGCACCTTCTCTGTGCCTGTTCACATTGCTTCGCAGAATCGCTTTTGTGCAGAAAACAGTAACACTTGTTCAGAAGGAAAGAAAGCACAGAGCCCCAGATTCTATGTTGTCCTGGAGAGCTTGCAGAGCACTGGGGAAAGGCAGGCAGAGAATTCCTTGCTAGCACCTTCTCTGTGCCTGGGAAGCAGAAGTGTTCACATTGCTTCGCAAGAATCGCTTTTGTGCAGAAAACAGTAACAGTTGTTCAGAACGAAAGAAAGCACAGAGCCCCAGATTCTATGTTGTCCTGGAGAGCTTGCAGAGCACTGGGGAAAGGCAGGCAGAGAATTCCCTGATAGCACCTTCTCTGTGCCTGTTCACATTGCTTCGCAGAATCGCTTTTGTGCAGAAAACAGTAACACTTGTTCAGAAGGTAAGAAAGCACAGAGCCCCAGATTCTATGTTGTCCTGGAGAGCTTGCAGAGCACTGGGGAAAGGCAGGCAGAGAATTCCTTGCTAGCACCTTCTCTGTGCCTGGGAAGCAGAGTGTTCACATTGCTTCGCAGAATCGCTTTTGTGCAGAAAACAGTAACACTTGTTCAGAACGAAAGAAAGCACAGAGCCCCAGATTTTATGTTGTCCTGGAGAGCTTGCAGAGCACTGGGGAAAGGCAGGCAGAGAATTCCCTGCTAGCACCTTCTCTGTGCCTGTTCACAATGCTTCGCAGAAGCGCTTTTGTGCAGAAAACAGTAACACTTGTTCAGAAGGAAAGAAAGCACAGAGCCCCAGATTTTATGTTGTCCTGGAGAGCTTGCAGAGCACTGGGGAAAGGCAGGCAGAGAATTCCTTGCTAGCACCTTCTCTGTGCCTGGGAAGCAGAAGTGTTCACATTGCTTCGCAGAATCGCTTTTCTGCAGAAAACAGTAACACTTGTTCAGAAGGAAAGAAAGCACAGAGCCCCAGATTCTATGTTGTCCTGGAGAGCTTGCAGAGCACTGGGGAAAGGCAGGCAGAGAATTCCCTGCTAGCACCTTCTCTGTGCCTGGGAAGCAGAAGTGTTCACATTGCTTCGCAGAATCGCTTTTGTGCAGAAAACAGTTACACTTGTTCAGAACGAAAGAAAGCACAGAGCCCCAGATTCTATGTTGTCCTGGAGAGCTTGCAGAGCACTGGGGAAAGGCAGGCAGAGAATTCCCTGCTAGCACCTTCTCTGTGCCTGGGAACCAAGTGTTCACATTGCTTCGCAAGAATCGCTTTTGTGCAGAAAACAGTAACACTTGTTCAGAAGGAAAGAAAGCACAGAGCCCCAGATTTTATGTTGTCCTGGAGAGCTTGCAGAGCACTGGGGAAAGGCAGGCAGAGAATTCCCTGATAGCACCTTCTCTGTGCCTGTTCACATTGCTTCGCAGAATTGCTTTTGTGCAGAAAACAGTAACACTTGTTCAGAAGGAAAGAAAGCACAGAGCCCCAGATTCTATGTTGTCCTGGAGAGCTTGCAGAGCACTGGGGAAAGGCAGGCAGAGAATTCCTTGCTAGCACCTTCTCTGTGCCTGGGAAGCAAACTGTTCACATTGCTTCGCAAGAATCGCTTTTGTGCAGAAAACAGTAACACTTGTTCAGAAGGAAAGAAAGCACAGAGCCCCAGATTCTATGTTGTCCTGGAGAGCTTGCAGAGCACTGGGGAAAGGCAGGCAGAGAATTCCCTGCTAGCACCTTCTCTGTGCCTGTTCACATTGCTTCGTATAATCGCTTTTGTGCAGAAAACAGTAACACTTGTTCAGAAGGAAAGAAAGCACAGAGCCCCAGATTTTATGTTGTCCTGGAGAGATTGCAGAGCACTGGGGAAAGGCAGGCAGAGAATTCCCTGATAGCACCTTCTCTGTGCCTGTTCACATTGCTTCGCAGAATCGCTTTTGTGCAGAAAACAGTAACACTTGTTCAGAAGGAAAGAAAGCACAGAGCCCCAGATTTTATGTTGTCCTGGAGAGCTTGCAGAGCACTGGGGAAAGGCAGGCAGAGAATTCCCTGCTAGCACCTTCTCTGTGCCTGTTCACATTGCTTCGCAGAATTGCTTTTGTAGAGAAAACAGTAACACTTGTTCAGAAGGAAAGAAAGCACAGAGCCCCAGATTCTATGTTGTCCTGGAGAGCTTGCAGAGCACTGGGGAAAGGCAGGCAGAGAATTCCTTGCTAGCACCTTCTCTGTGCCTGGGAAGCAGAAGTGTTCACATTGCTTCGCAAGAATCGCTTTTGTGCAGAAAACACTAACACTTGTTCAGAAGGAAAGAAAGCACAGAGCCCCAGATTCTATGTTGTCCTGGAGAGCTTGCAGAGCACTGGGGAAAGGCAGGCAGAGAATTCCCTGATAGCACCTTCTCTGTACCTGTTCACATTGTTTCGCAGAATCGCTTTTGTGCAGAAAACAGTAACACTTGTTCAGAAGGAAAGAAAGCACAGAGCCCCAGATTTTATGTTGTCCTGGAGAGCTTGCAGAGCACTGGGGAAAGGCAGGCAGAGAATTCCCTGATAGCACCTTCTCTGTGCCTGTTCACATTGCTTCGCAGAATCGCTTTTGTGCAGAAAACAGTAACACTTGTTCAGAAGGAAAGAAAGCACAGAGCCCCAGATTCTATGTTGTCCTGGAGAGCTTGCAGAGCACTGGGGAAAGGCAGGCAGAGAATTCCTTGCTAGCACCTTCTCTGTGCCTGTTCACATTGCTTCGCAGAATCGCTTTTGTGCAGAAAACAGTAACACTTGTTCAGAAGGAAAGAAAGCACAGAGCCCCAGATTCTATGTTGTCCTGGAGAGCTTGCAGAGCACTGGGGAAAGGCAGGCAGAGAATTCCTTGCTAGCACCTTCTCTGTGCCTGGGAAGCAGAAGTGTTCACATTGCTTCGCAAGAATCGCTTTTGTGCAGAAAACAGTAACACTTGTTCAGAAGGAAAGAAAGCACAGAGCCCCAGATTTTATGTTGTCCTGGAGAGCTTGCAGAGCACTGGGGAAAGGCAGGCAGAGAATTCCCTGATAGCACCTTCTCTGTGCCTGTTCACATTGCTTCGCAAGAATCGCTTTTGTGCAGAAAACAGTAACACTTGTTCAGAAGGAAAGAAAGCACAGAGCCCCAGATTTTATGTTGTCCTGGAGAGCTTGCAGAGCACTGGGGAAAGGCAGGCAGAGAATTCCTTGCTAGCACCTTCTCTGTGCCTGGGAAGCAGAAGTGTTCACATTGCTTCGCAGAATCGCTTTTGTGCAGAAAACAGTAACACTTGTTCAGAAGGAAAGAAAGCACAGAGCCCCAGATTTTATGTTGTCCTGGAGAGCTTGCAGAGCACTGGGGAAAGGCAGGCAGAGAATTCCCTGCTAGCACCTTCTCTGTGCCTGGGAAGCAGAAGTGTACACATTGCTTCGCAGAATCGCTTTCGTGCAGAAAACACTAACACTTGTTCAGAAGGAAAGAAAGCACAGAGCACCAGATTCTATGTTGTCCTGGAGAGCTTGCAGAGCACTGGGGAAAGGCAGGCAGAGAATTCCCTGATAGCACCTTCTCTGTGCCTGTTCACATTGCTTCGCAAGAATCGCTTTTGTGCAGAAAACAGTAACACTTGTTCAGAAGGAAAGAAAGCACAGAGCCCCAGATTCTATGTTGTCCTGGAGAGCTTGCAGAGCACTGGGGAAAGGCAGGCAGAGAATTCCCTGATAGCACCTCATCTGTGCCTGGGAAGCAGAAGTGTTCACATTGCTTCGCAAGAATCGCTTTTGTGCAGAAAACAGTAACAGTTGTTCAGAACGAAAGAAAGCACAGAGCCCCAGATTCTATGTTGTCCTGGAGAGCTTGCAGAGCACTGGGGAAAGGCAGGCAGAGAATTCCCTGATAGCACCTTCTCTGTGCCTGGGAAGCAGAAGTGTTCACATTGCTTCGCAAGAATCGCTTTTGTGCAGAAAACAGTAACACTTGTTCAGAAGGAAAGAAAGCACAGAGCCCCAGATTTTATGTTGCCCTGGAGAGCTTGCAGAGCACTGGGGAAAGGCAGGCAGAGAATTCCCTGCAAGCACCTTCTCTGTGCCTGGGAAGCAGAAGTGTTCACATTGCTTCGCAGAATCGCTTTTGTGCAGAAAACAGTAACACTTGTTCAGAAGGAAAGAAAGCACAGAGCCCCAGATTCTATGTTGTCCTGGAGAGCTTGCAGAGCACTGGGGAAAGGCAGGCAGAGAATTCCCTGATAGCACCTTCTCTGTGCCTGTTCACATTGCTTCGCAGAGTCGCTTTTGTGCAGAAAACATTAACACTTGTTCAGAAGGAAAGAAAGCACAGAGCCCCAGATTCTATGTTGTCCTGGAGAGCTTGCAGAGCACTGGGGAAAGGCAGGCAGAGAATTCCTTGCTAGCACCTTCTCTGTGCCTGGGAAGCAGAAGTGTTCACATTGCTTCGCAAGAATCGCTTTTGTGCAGAAAACAGTAACAGTTGTTCAGAACGAAAGAAAGCACAGAGCCCCAGATTCTATGTTGTCCTGGAGAGCTTGCAGAGCACTGGGGAAAGGCAGGCAGAGAATTCCCTGATAGCACCTTCTCTGTGCCTGTTCACATTGCTTCGCAGAATCGCTTTTGTGCAGAAAACAGTAACACTTGTTCAGAAGGTAAGAAAGCACAGAGCCCCAGATTCTATGTTGTCCTGGAGAGCTTGCAGAGCACTGGGGAAAGGCAGGCAGAGAATTCCTTGCTAGCACCTTCTCTGTGCCTGGGAAGCAGAGTGTTCACATTGCTTCGCAGAATCGCTTTTGTGCAGAAAACAGTAACACTTGTTCAGAAGGAAAGAAAGCACAGAGCCCCAGATTTTATGTTGTCCTGGAGAGCTTGCAGAGCACTGGGGAAAGGCAGGGAGAGAATTCCTTGCTAGCACCTTCTCTGTGCCTGGGAAGCAGAAGTGTTCACATTGCTTCGCAGAATCGCTTTTCTGCAGAAAACAGTAACACTTGTTCAGAAGGAAAGAAAGCACAGAGCCCCAGATTTTATGTTGTCCTGGAGAGCTTGCAGAGCACTGGGGAAAGGCAGGCAGAGAATTCCTTGCTAGCACCTTCTCTGTGCCTGGGAAGCAGAAGTGTTCACATTGCTTCGCAAGAATCGCTTTTGTGCAGAAAACAGTAACACTTGTTCAGAAGGAAAGAAAGCACAGAGCCCCAGATTCTATGTTGTCCTGGAGAGCTTGCAGAGCACTGGGGAAAGGCAGGCAGAGAATTCCCTGCTAGCACCTTCTCTGTGCCTGGGAAGCAGAAGTGTTCACATTGCTTCGCAGAATCGCTTTTGTGCAGAAAACAGTTACACTTGTTCAGAACGAAAGAAAGCACAGAGCCCCAGATTCTATGTTGTCCTGGAGAGCTTGCAGAGCACTGGGGAAAGGCAGGCAGAGAATTCCCTGCTAGCACCTTCTCTGTGCCTGGGAACCAAGTGTTCACATTGCTTCGCAAGAATCGCTTTTGTGCAGAAAACAGTAACACTTGTTCAGAAGGAAAGAAAGCACAGAGCCCCAGATTTTATGTTGTCCTGGAGAGCTTGCAGAGCACTGGGGAAAGGCAGGCAGAGAATTCCCTGATAGCACCTTCTCTGTGCCTGTTCACATTGCTTCGCAGAATCGCTTTTGTGCAGAAAACAGTAACACTTGTTCAGAAGGAAAGAAAGCACAGAGCCCCAGATTCTATGTTGTCCTGGAGAGCTTGCAGAGCACTGGGGAAAGGCAGGCAGAGAATTCCTTGCTAGCACCTTCTCTGTGCCTGGGAAGCAGAAGTGTTCACATTGCTTCGCAAGAATCGCTTTTGTGCAGAAAACACTAACACTTGTTCAGAAGGAAAGAAAGCACAGAGCCCCAGATTTTATGTTGTCCTGGAGAGCTTGCAGAGCACTGGGGAAAGGCAGGCAGAGAATTCCCTGCTAGCACCTTCTCTGTGCCTGGGAAGCAGAAGTGTTCACATTGCTTCGCAAGAATCGCTTTTGTGCAGAAAACAGTAACACTTGTTCAGAAGGAAGGAAAGCACAGAGCCCCAGATTTTATGTTGCCCTGGAGAGCTTGCAGAGCACTGGGGAAAGGCAGGCAGAGAATTCCCTGCTAGCACCTTCTCTGTGCCTGGGAAGCAGAAGTGTACACATTGCTTCGCAGAATCGCTTTCGTGCAGAAAACACTAACACTTGTTCAGAAGGAAAGAAAGCACAGAGCACCAGATTCTATGTTGTCCTGGAGAGCTTGCAGAGCACTGGGGAAAGGCAGGCAGAGAATTCCCTGATAGCACCTTCTCTGTGCCTGTTCACATTGCTTCGCAAGAATCGCTTTTGTGCAGAAAACAGTAACACTTGTTCAGAAGGAAAGAAAGCACAGAGCCCCAGATTCTATGTTGTCCTGGAGAGCTTGCAGAGCACTGGGGAAAGGCAGGCAGAGAATTCCCTGATAGCACCTCATCTGTGCCTGGGAAGCAGAAGTGTTCACATTGCTTCGCAAGAATCGCTTTTGTGCAGAAAACAGTAACAGTTGTTCAGAACGAAAGAAAGCACAGAGCCCCAGATTCTATGTTGTCCTGGAGAGCTTGCAGAGCACTGGGGAAAGGCAGGCAGAGAATTCCCTGATAGCACCTTCTCTGTGCCTGGGAAGCAGAAGTGTTCACATTGCTTCGCAAGAATCGCTTTTGTGCAGAAAACAGTAACACTTGTTCAGAAGGAAAGAAAGCACAGAGCCCCAGATTTTATGTTGCCCTGGAGAGCTTGCAGAGCACTGGGGAAAGGCAGGCAGAGAATTCCCTGCAAGCACCTTCTCTGTGCCTGGGAAGCAGAAGTGTTCACATTGCTTCGCAGAATCGCTTTTGTGCAGAAAACAGTAACACTTGTTCAGAAGGAAAGAAAGCACAGAGCCCCAGATTCTATGTTGTCCTGGAGAGCTTGCAGAGCACTGGGGAAAGGCAGGCAGAGAATTCCCTGATAGCACCTTCTCTGTGCCTGTTCACATTGCTTCGCACAGTCGCTTTTGTGCAGAAAACGTTAACACTTGTTCAGAAGGAAAGAAAGCACAGAGCCCCAGATTCTATGTTGTCCTGGAGAGCTTGCAGAGCACTGGGGAAAGGCAGGCAGAGAATTCCTTGCTAGCACCTTCTCTGTGCCTGGGAAGCAGAAGTGTTCACATTGCTTCGCAGAATCGCTTTTGTGCAGAAAACAGTAACAGTTGTTCAGAACGAAAGAAAGCACAGAGCCCCAGATTCTATGTTGTCCTGGAGAGCTTGCAGAGCACTGGGGAAAGGCAGGCAGAGAATTCCCTGATAGCACCTTCTCTGTGCCTGTTCACATTGCTTCGCAGAATCGCTTTTGTGCAGAAAACAGTAACACTTGTTCAGAAGGTAAGAAAGCACAGAGCCCCAGATTCTATGTTGTCCTGGAGAGCTTGCAGAGCACTGGGGAAAGGCAGGCAGAGAATTCCTTGCTAGCACCTTCTCTGTGCCTGGGAAGCAGAGTGTTCACATTGCTTCGCAGAATCGCTTTTGTGCAGAAAACATTAACACTTGTTCAGAACGAAAGAAAGCACAGAGCCCCAGATTTTATGTTGTCCTGGAGAGCTTGCAGAGCACTGGGGAAAGGCAGGCAGAGAATTCCCTGCTAGCACCTTCTCTGTGCCTGTTCACAATGCTTCGCAGAAGCGCTTTTGTGCAGAAAACAGTAACACTTGTTCAGAAGGAAAGAAAGCACAGAGCCCCAGATTTTATGTTGTCCTGGAGAGCTTGCAGAGCACTGGGGAAAGGCAGGCAGAGAATTCCTTGCTAGCACCTTCTCTGTGCCTGGGAAGCAGAAGTGTTCACATTGCTTCGCAGAATCGCTTTTCTGCAGAAAACAGTAACACTTGTTCAGAAGGAAAGAAAGCACAGAGCCCCAGATTTTATGTTGTCCTGGAGAGCTTGCAGAGCACTGGGGAAAGGCAGGCAGAGAATTCCTTGCTAGCACCTTCTCTGTGCCTGGGAAGCAGAAGTGTTCACATTGCTTCGCAAGAATCGCTTTTGTGCAGAAAACAGTAACACTTGTTCAGAAGGAAAGAAAGCACAGAGCCCCAGATTCTATGTTGTCCTGGAGAGCTTGCAGAGCACTGGGGAAAGGCAGGCAGAGAATTCCCTGCTAGCACCTTCTCTGTGCCTGGGAAGCAGAAGTGTTCACATTGCTTCGCAGAATCGCTTTTGTGCAGAAAACAGTTACACTTGTTCAGAACGAAAGAAAGCACAGAGCCCCAGATTCTATGTTGTCCTGGAGAGCTTGCAGAGCACTGGGGAAAGGCAGGCAGAGAATTCCCTGCTAGCACCTTCTCTGTGCCTGGGAACCAAGTGTTCACATTGCTTCGCAAGAATCGCTTTTGTGCAGAAAACAGTAACACTTGTTCAGAAGGAAAGAAAGCACAGAGCCCCAGATTTTATGTTGTCCTGGAGAGCTTGCAGAGCACTGGGGAAAGGCAGGCAGAGAATTCCCTGATAGCACCTTCTCTGTGCCTGTTCACATTGCTTCGCAGAATCGCTTTTGTGCAGAAAACAGTAACACTTGTTCAGAAGGAAAGAAAGCACAGAGCCCCAGATTCTATGTTGTCCTGGAGAGCTTGCAGAGCACTGGGGAAAGGCAGGCAGAGAATTCCTTGCTAGCACCTTCTCTGTGCCTGGGAAGCAGAAGTGTTCACATTGCTTCGCAAGAATCGCTTTTGTGCAGAAAACACTAACACTTGTTCAGAAGGAAAGAAAGCACAGAGCCCCAGATTTTATGTTGTCCTGGAGAGCTTGCAGAGCACTGGGGAAAGGCAGGCAGAGAATTCCCTGCTAGCACCTTCTCTGTGCCTGGGAAGCAGAAGTGTTCACATTGCTTCGCAAGAATCGCTTTTGTGCAGAAAACAGTAACACTTGTTCAGAAGGAAAGAAAGCACAGAGCCCCAGATTTTATGTTGCCCTGGAGAGCTTGCAGAGCACTGGGGAAAGGCAGGCAGAGAATTCCCTGCAAGCACCTTCTCTGTGCCTGGGAAGCAGAAGTGTTCACATTGCTTCGCAGAATCGCTTTTGTGCAGAAAACAGTAACACTTGTTCAGAAGGAAAGAAAGCACAGAGCCCCAGATTCTATGTTGTCCTGGAGAGCTTGCAGAGCACTGGGGAAAGGCAGGCAGAGAATTCCCTGCAAGCACCTTCTCTGTGCCTGTTCACATTGCTTCGCAGAATCGCTTTTGTGCAGAAAACAGTAACACTTGTTCAGAAGGAAAGAAAGCACAGAGCCCCAGATTTTATGTTGTCCTGGAGAGCTTGCAGAGCACTGGGGAAAGGCAGGCAGAGAATTCCCTGCTAGCACCTTCTCTGTGCCTGGGAAGCAGAAGTGTACACATTGCTTCGCAGAATCGCTTTTGTGCAGAAAACACTAACACTTGTTCAGAAGGAAAGAAAGCACAGAGCACCAGATTCTATGTTGTCCTGGAGAGCTTGCAGAGCACTGGGGAAAGGCAGGCAGAGAATTCCCTGATAGCACCTTCTCTGTGCCTGTTCACATTGCTTCGCAAGAATCGCTTTTGTGCAGAAAACAGTAACACTTGTTCAGAAGGAAAGAAAGCACAGAGCCCCAGATTCTATGTTGTCCTGGAGAGCTTGCAGAGCACTGGGGAAAGGCAGGCAGAGAATTCCCTGCTAGCACCTTCTCTGTGCCTGGGAAGCAGAAGTGTTCACATTGCTTCGCAGGAATCGCTTTTGTGCAGAAAACAGTAACAGTTGTTCAGAACGAAAGAAAGCACAGAGCCCCAGATTTTATGTTGTCCTGGAGAGCTTGCAGAGCACTGGGGAAAGGCAGGCAGAGAATTCCCTGATAGCACCTTCTCTGTACAGGTTCAGATTGTTTCGCAGAATCGCTTTTGTGCAGAAAACACTAACACTTGTTCAGAACGAAAGAAAGCACAGAGCCCCAGATTCTATGTTGTCCTGGAGAGCTTGCAGAGCACTGGGGAAAGGCAGGCAGAGAATTCCTTGCTAGCACCTTCTCTGTGCCTGGGAAGCAGAAGTGTTCACATTGCTTCGCAGAATCGCTTTTCTGCAGAAAACAGTAACACTTGTTCAGAAGGAAAGAAAGCACAGAGCCCCAGATTTTATGTTGCCCTGGAGAGCTTGCAGAGCACTGGGGAAAGGCAGGCAGAGAATTCCCTGCAAGCACCTTCTCTGTGCCTGGGAAGCAGAAGTGTTCACATTGCTTCGCAAGAATCGCTTTTGTGCAGAAAACAGTAACACTTGTTCAGAAGGAAAGAAAACACAGAGCCCCAGATTCTATGTTGTCCTGGAGAGCTTGCAGAGCACTGGGGAAAGGCAGGCAGAGAATTCCCTGATAGCACCTTCTCTGTGCCTGTTCACATTGCTTCGCAAGAATCGCTTTTGTGCAGAAAACAGTAACACTTGTTCAGAACGAAAGAAAGCACAGAGCCCCAGATTCTATGTTGTCCTGGAGAGCTTGCAGAGCACTGGGGAAAGGCAGGCAGAGAATTCCCTGCAAGCACCTTCTCTGTGCCTGTTCACATTGCTTCGCAGAATCGCTTTTGTGCAGAAAACAGTAACACTTGTTCAGAAGGAAAGAAAGCACAGAGCCCCAGATTTTATGTTGTCCTGGAGAGCTTGCAGAGCACTGGGGAAAGGCAGGCAGAGAATTCCCTGCTAGCACCTTCTCTGTGCCTGGGAAGCAGAAGTGTACACATTGCTTCGCAGAATCGCTTTTGTGCAGAAAACACTAACACTTGTTCAGAAGGAAAGAAAGCACAGAGCCCCAGATTCTATGTTGTCCTGGAGAGCTTGCAGAGCACTGGGGAAAGGCAGGCAGAGAATTCCCTGATAGCACCTTCTCTGTGCCTGGGAAGCAGAAGTGTTCACATTGCTTCGCAGGAATCGCTTTTGTGCAGAAAACAGTAACACTTGTTCAGAAGGAAAGAAAGCACAGAGCCCCAGATTTTATGTTGTCCTGGAGAGCTTGCAGAGCACTGGGGAAAGGCAGGCAGAGAATTCCTTGCTAGCACCTTCTCTGTGCCTGGGAAGCAGAAGTGTTCACATTGCTTCGCAAGAATCGCTTTTGTGCAGAAAACAGTAACACTTGTTCAGAAGGAAAGAAAGCACAGAGCCCCAGATTTTATGTTGCCCTGGAGAGCTTGCAGAGCACTGGGGAAAGGCAGGCAGAGAATTCCCTGCAAGCACCTTCTCTGTGCCTGGGAAGCAGAAGTGTTCACATTGCTTCGCAGAATCGCTTTTCTGCAGAAAACAGTAACACTTGTTCAGAAGGAAAGAAAGCACAGAGCCCCAGATTCTATGTTGTCCTGGAGAGCTTGCAGAGCACTGGGGAAAGGCAGGCAGAGAATTCCCTGCAAGCACCTTCTCTGTGCCTGTTCACATTGCTTCGCAGAATCGCTTTTGTGCAGAAAACAGTAACACTTGTTCAGAAGGAAAGAAAGCACAGAGCCCCAGATTTTATGTTGTCCTGGAGAGCTTGCAGAGCACTGGGGAAAGGCAGGCAGAGAATTCCCTGCTAGCACCTTCTCTGTGCCTGGGAAGCAGAAGTGTACACATTGCTTCGCAGAATCGCTTTTGTGCAGAAAACACTAACACTTGTTCAGAAGGAAAGAAAGCACAGAGCACCAGATTCTATGTTGTCCTGGAGAGCTTGCAGAGCACTGGGGAAAGGCAGGCAGAGAATTCCCTGATAGCACCTTCTCTGTGCCTGTTCACATTGCTTCGCAAGAATCGCTTTTGTGCAGAAAACAGTAACACTTGTTCAGAAGGAAAGAAAGCACAGAGCCCCAGATTCTATGTTGTCCTGGAGAGCTTGCAGAGCACTGGGGAAAGGCAGGCAGAGAATTCCCTGATAGCACCTTCTCTGTGCCTGGGAAGCAGAAGTGTTCACATTGCTTCGCAGGAATCGCTTTTGTGCAGAAAACAGTAACAGTTGTTCAGAACGAAAGAAAGCACAGAGCCCCAGATTCTATGTTGTCCTGGAGAGCTTGCAGAGCACTGGGGAAAGGCAGGCAGAGAATTCCCTGATAGCACCTTCTCTGTACCTGTTCACATTGTTTCGCAGAATCGCTTTTGTGCAGAAAACAGTAACACTTGTTCAGAACGAAAGAAAGCACAGAGCCCCAGATTCTATGTTGTCCTGGAGAGCTTGCAGAGCACTGGGGAAAGGCAGGCAGAGAATTCCTTGCTAGCACCTTCTCTGTGCCTGGGAAGCAGAAGTGTTCACATTGCTTCGCAGAATCGCTTTTCTGCAGAAAACAGTAACACTTGTTCAGAAGGAAAGAAAGCACAGAGCCCCAGATTTTATGTTGCCCTGGAGAGCTTGCAGAGCACTGGGGAAAGGCCGGCAGAGAATTCCCTGCAAGCACCTTCTCTGTGCCTGGGAAGCAGAAGTGTTCACATTGCTTCGCAAGAATCGCTTTTGTGCAGAAAACAGTAACACTTGTTCAGAAGGAAAGAAAGCACAGAGCCCCAGATTCTATGTTGTCCTGGAGAGCTTGGAGAGCACTGGGGAAAGGCAGGCAGAGAATTCCCTGATAGCACCTTCTCTGTGCCTGTTCACATTGCTTCGCAGAATCGCTTTTGTGCAGAAAACACTAACACTTGTTCAGAAGGAAAGAAAGCACAGAGCCCCAGATTTTATGTTGTCCTGGAGAGCTTGCAGAGCACTGGGGAAAGGCAGGCAGAGAATTCCCTGCTAGCACCTTCTCTGTGCCTGGGAAGCAGAAGTGTACACATTGCTTCGCAGAATCGCTTTTGTGCAGAAAACACTAACACTTGTTCAGAAGGAAAGAAAGCACAGAGCACCAGATTCTATGTTGTCCTGGAGAGCTTGCAGAGCACTGGGGAAAGGCAGGCAGAGAATTCCCTGCTAGCACCTTCTCTGTGCCTGGGAATCAGAAGTGTTCACATTGCTTCGCAAGAATCGCTTTTGTGCAGAAAACAGTAACAGTTGTTCAGAAGGAAAGAAAGCACAGAGCCCCAGAATCTATGTTGTCCTGGAGAGCTTGCAGAGCACTGGGGAAAGGCAGGCAGAGAATTCCCTGATAGCACCTTCTCTGTGCCTGGGAAGCAGAAGTGTTCACATTGCTTCGCAAGAATCGCTTTTGTGCAGAAAACAGTAACACTTGTTCAGAAGGAAAGAAAGCACAGAGCCCCAGATTTTATGTTGCCCTGGAGAGCTTGCAGAGCACTGGGGAAAGGCAGGCAGAGAATTCCCTGCAAGCACCTTCTCTGTGCCTGGGAAGCAGAAGGGTTCACATTGCTTCGCAGAATCGCTTTTGTGCAGAAAACAGTAACACTTGTTCAGAAGGAAAGAAAGCACAGAGCCCCAGATTTTATGTTGTCCTGGAGAGCTTGCAGAGCACTGGGGAAAGGCAGGCAGAGAATTCCCTGATAGCACCTTCTCTGTGCCTGTTCACATTGCTTCGCAGAATCGCTTTTGTGCAGAAAACAGTAACACTTGTTCAGAAGGAAAGAAAGCACAGAGCCCCAGATTCTATGTTGTCCTGGAGAGCTTGCAGAGCACTGGGGAAAGGCAGGCAGAGAATTCCTTGCTAGCACCTTCTCTGTGCCTGGTAAGCAGAAGTGTTCACATTGCTTCGCAAGAATCGCTTTTGTGCAGAAAACAGTAACAGTTGTTCAGAACGAAAGAAAGCACAGAGCCCCAGATTCTATGTTGTCCTGGAGAGCTTGCAGAGCACTGGGGAAAGGCAGGCAGAGAATTCCCTGATAGCACCTTCTCTGTGCCTGTTCACATTGCTTCGCAGAATCGCTTTTGTGCAGAAAACAGTAACACTTGTTCAGAAGGAAAGAAAGCACAGAGCCCCAGATTCTATGTTGTCCTGGAGAGCTTGCAGAGCACTGGGGAAAGGCAGGCAGAGAATTCCTTGCTAGCACCTTCTCTGTGCCTGGGAAGCAGAAGTGTTCACATTGCTTCGCAGAATCGCTTTTGTGCAGAAAACAGTAACACTTGTTCAGAAGGAAAGAAAGCACAGAGCCCCAGATTTTATGTTGTCCTGGAGAGCTTGCAGAGCACTGGGGAAAGGCAGGCAGAGAATTCCCTGCAAGCACCTTCTCTGTGCCTGGGAAGCAGAAGTGTTCACATTGCTTCGCAAGAATCGCTTTTGTGCAGAAAACAGTAACACTTGTTCAGAAGGAAAGAAAGCACAGAGCCCCAGATTCTATGTTGTCCTGGAGAGCTTGCAGAGCACTGGGGAAAGGCAGGCAGAGAATTCCCTGATAGCACCTTCTCTGTGCCTGTTCACATTGCTTCGCAGAATCGCTTTTGTGCAGAAAACAGTAACACTTGTTCAGAAGGAAAGAAAGCACAGAGCCCCAGATTTTATGTTGTCCTGGAGAGCTTGCAGAGCACTGGGGAAAGGCAGGCAGAGAATTCCCTGCTAGCACCTTCTCTGTGCCTGGGAAGCAGAAGTGTACACATTGCTTCGCAGAATCGCTTTTGTGCAGAAAACACTAACACTTGTTCAGAAGGAAAGAAAGCACAGAGCACCAGATTCTATGTTGTCCTGGAGAGCTTGCAGAGCACTGGGGAAAGGCAGGCAGAGAATTCCCTGATAGCACCTTCTCTGTGCCTGTTCACATTGCTTCGCAAGAATCGCTTTTGTGCAGAAAACAGTAACACTTGTTCAGAACGAAAGAAAGCACAGAGCCCCAGATTTTATGTTGTCCTGGAGAGCTTGCAGAGCACTGGGGAAAGGCAGGCAGAGAATTCCCTGCTAGCACCTTCTCTGTGCCTGGGAAGCAGAAGTGTTCACATTGCTTCGCAGGAATCGCTTTTGTGCAGAAAACAGTAACAGTTGTTCAGAACGAAAGAAAGCACAGAGCCCCAGATTCTATGTTGTCCTGGAGAGCTTGCAGAGCACTGGGGAAAGGCAGGCAGAGAATTCCCTGATAGCACCTTCTCTGTACCTGTTCACATTGTTTCGCAGTATCGCTTTTGTGCAGAAAACAGTAACACTTGTTCAGAACGAAAGAAAGCACAGAGCCCCAGATTCTATGTTGTCCTGGAGAGCTTGCAGAGCACTGGGGAAAGGCAGGCAGAGAATTCCTTGCTAGCACCTTCTCTGTGCCTGGGAAGCAGAAGTGTTCACATTGCTTCGCAGAATCGCTTTTCTGCAGAAAACAGTAACACTTGTTCAGAAGGAAAGAAAGCACAGAGCCCCAGATTTTATGTTGCCCTGGAGAGCTTGCAGAGCACTGGGGAAAGGCAGGCAGAGAATTCCCTGCAAGCACCTTCTCTGTGCCTGGGAAGCAGAAGTGTTCACATTGCTTCGCAAGAATCGCTTTTGTGCAGAAAACAGTAACACTTGTTCAGAAGGAAAGAAAGCACAGAGCCCCAGATTTTATGTTGTCCTGGAGAGCTTGCAGAGCACTGGGGAAAGGCAGGCAGAGAATTCCCTGCTAGCAGCTTCTCTGTGCCTGGGAAGCAGAAGTGTACACATTGCTTCGCAGAATCGCTTTTGTGCAGAAAACACTAACACTTGTTCAGAAGGAAAGAAAGCACAGAGCCCCAGATTCTATGTTGTCCTGGAGAGCTTGCAGAGCACTGGGGAAAGGCAGGCAGAGAATTCCCTGCTAGCACCTTCTCTGTGCCTGGGAAGCAGAAGTGTTCACATTGCTTCGCAAGAATCGCTTTTGTGCAGAAAACAGTAACAGTTGTTCAGAACGAAAGAAAGCACAGAGCCCCAGATTCTATGTTGTCCTGGAGAGCTTGCAGAGCACTGGGGAAAGGCAGGCAGAGAATTCCCTGCTAGCACCTTCTCTGTGCCTGGGAAGCAGAAGTGTTCACATTGCTTCGCAAGAATCGCTTTTGTGCAGAAAACAGTAACACTTGTTCAGAAGGAAAGAAAGCACAGAGCCCCAGATTTTATGTTGCCCTGGAGAGCTTGCAGAGCACTGGGGAAAGGCAGGCAGAGAATTCCCTGCAAGCACCTTCTCTGTGCCTGGGAAGCAGAAGTGTACACATTGCTTCGCAGAATCGCTTTTGTGCAGAAAACAGTAACACTTGTTCAGAAGGAAAGAAAGCACAGAGCCCCAGAATCTATGTTGTGCTGGAGAGCTTGCAGAGCACTGGGGAAAGGCAGGCAGAGAATTCCCTGATAGCACCTTCTCTGTGCCTGTTCACATTGCTTCGCAGAATCGCTTTTGTGCAGAAAACAGTAACACTTGTTCAGAACGAAAGAAAGCACAGAGCCCCAGATTCTATGTTGTCCTGGAGAGCTTGCAGAGCACTGGGGAAAGGCAGGCAGAGAATTCCTTGCTAGCACCTTCTCTGTGCCTGGGAAGCAGAAGTGTTCACATTGCTTCGCAAGAATCGCTTTTGTGCAGAAAACAGTAACACTTGTTCAGAAGGAAAGAAAGCACAGAGCCCCAGATTTTATGTTGCCCTGGAGAGCTTGCAGAGCACTGGGGAAAGGCAGGCAGAGAATTCCCTGCAAGCACCTTCTCTGTGCCTGGGAAGCAGAAGTGTTCACATTGCTTCGCAGAATCGCTTTTGTGCAGAAAACAGTAACACTTGTTCAGAAGGAAAGAAAGCACAGAGCCCCAGATTTTATGTTGTCCTGGAGAGCTTGCAGAGCACTGGGGAAAGGCAGGCAGAGAATTCCCTGCTAGCACCTTCTCTGTGCCTGGGAAGCAGAAGTGTACACATTGCTTCGCAGAATCGCTTTTGTGCAGAAAACACTAACACTTGTTCAGAAGGAAAGAAAGCACAGAGCCCCAGATTCTATGTTGTCCTGGAGAGCTTGCAGAGCACTGGGGAAAGGCAGGCAGAGAATTCCCTGATAGCACCTTCTCTGTGCCTGTTCACATTGCTTCGCAGAATCGCTTTTGTGCAGAAAACAGTAACACTTGTTCAGAAGGAAAGAAAGCACAGAGCCCCAGATTCTATGTTGTCCTGGAGAGCTTGCAGAGCACTGGGGAAAGGCAGGCAGAGAATTCCCTGCTAGCACCTTCTCTGTGCCTGTTCACATTGCTTCGCAGAATCGCTTTTGTGCAGAAAACAGTAACACTTGTTCAGAACGAAAGAAAGCACAGAGCCCCAGATTTTATGTTGTCCTGGAGAGCTTACAGAGCACTGGGGAAAGGCAGGCAGAGAATTCCTTGCTAGCACCTTCTCTGTGCCTGGGAAGAAGAAGTGTTCACATTGCTTCGCAGAATCGCTTTTGTGCAGAAAACAGTAACACTTGTTCAGAAGGAAAGAAAGCACAGAGCCCCAGATTTTATGTTGTCCTGGAGAGCTTGCAGAGCACTGGGGAAAGGCAGGCAGAGAATTCCTTGCTAGCACCTTCTCTGTGCCTGGGAAGCAGAAGTGTTCACATTGCTTCGCAGAATCGCTTTTGTGCAGAAAACAGTAACACTTGTTCAGAAGGAAAGAAAGCACAGAGCCCCAGATTTTATGTTGTCCTGGAGAGCTTGCAGAGCACTGGGGAAAGGCAGGCAGAGAATTCCTTGCTAGCACCTTCTCTGTGCCTGGGAAGCAGAAGTGTTCACATTGCTTCGCAAGAATCGCTTTTGTGCAGAAAACAGTAACACTTGTTCAGAAGGAAAGAAAGCACAGAGCCCCAGATTCTATGTTGTCCTGGAGAGCTTGCAGAGCACTGGGGAAAGGCAGGCAGAGAATTCCCTGATAGCACCTTCTCTGTGCCTGGGAAGCAGAAGTGTTCACATTGCTTCGCAGGAATCGCTTTTGTGCAGAAAACAGTAACAGTTGTTCAGAACGAAAGAAAGCACAGAGCCCCAGATTTTATGTTGTCCTGGAGAGCTTGCAGAGCACTGGGGAAAGGCAGGCAGAGAATTCCCTGATAGCACCTTCTCTGTACCTGTTCACATTGTTTCGCAGAATCGCTTTTGTGCAGAAAACAGTAACACTTGTTCAGAACGAAAGAAAGCACAGAACCCCAGATTCTATGTTGTCCTGGAGAGCTTGCAGAGCACTGGGGAAAGGCAGGCAGAGAATTCCTTGCTAGCACCTTCTCTGTGCCTGGGAAGCAGAAGTGTTCACATTGCTTCGCAGAATCGCTTTTCTGCAGAAAACAGTAACACTTGTTCAGAAGGAAAGAAAGCACAGAGCCCCAGATTTTATGTTGCCCTGGAGAGCTTGCAGAGCACTGGGGAAAGGCAGGCAGAGAATTCCCTGCAAGCACCTTCTCTGTGCCTGGGAAGCAGAAGTGTTCACATTGCTTCGCAAGAATCGCTTTTGTGCAGAAAACAGTAACACTTGTTCAGAAGGAAAGAAAACACAGAGCCCCAGATTCTATGTTGTCCTGGAGAGCTTGCAGAGCACTGGGGAAAGGCAGGCAGAGAATTCCCTGATAGCACCTTCTCTGTGCCTGTTCACATTGCTTCGCAAGAATCGCTTTTGTGCAGAAAACAGTAACACTTGTTCAGAACGAAAGAAAGCACAGAGCCCCAGATTCTATGTTGTCCTGGAGAGCTTGCAGAGCACTGGGGAAAGGCAGGCAGAGAATTCCCTGATAGCACCTTCTCTGTGCCTGTTCACATTGCTTCGCAGAATCGCTTTTGTGCAGAAAACACTAACACTTGTTCAGAAGGAAAGAAAGCACAGAGCCCCAGATTTTATGTTGTCCTGGAGAGCTTGCAGAGCACTGGGGAAAGGCAGGCAGAGAATTCCTTGCTAGCACCTTCTCTGTGCCTGGGAAGCAGAAGTGTTCACATTGCTTCGCAGAATCGCTTTTGTGCAGAAAACAGTAACACTTGTTCAGAAGGAAAGAACGCACAGAGCCCCAGATTTTATGTTGTCCTGGAGAGCTTGCAGAGCACTGGGGAAAGGCAGGCAGAGAATTCCTTGCTAGCACCTTCTCTGTGCCTGGGAAGCAGAAGTGTTCACATTGCTTCGCAAGAATCGCTTTTGTGCAGAAAACAGTAACACTTGTTCAGAAGGAAAGAAAGCACAGAGCCCCAGATTTTATGTTGCCCTGGAGAGCTTGCAGAGCACTGGGGAAAGGCAGGCAGAGAATTCCCTGCAAGCACCTTCTCTGTGCCTGGGAAGCAGAAGTGTTCACATTGCTTCGCAGAATCGCTTTTGTGCAGAAAACAGTAACACTTGTTCAGAAGGAAAGAAAGCACAGAGCCCCAGATTCTATGTTGTCCTGGAGAGCTTGCAGAGCACTGGGGAAAGGCAGGCAGAGAATTCCCTGCAAGCACCTTCTCTGTGCCTGTTCACATTGCTTCGCAGAATCGCTTTTGTGCAGAAAACAGTAACACTTGTTCAGAAGGAAAGAAAGCACAGAGCCCCAGATTTTATGTTGTCCTGGAGAGCTTGCAGAGCACTGGGGAAAGGCAGGCAGAGAATTCCCTGCTAGCACCTTCTCTGTGCCTGGGAAGCAGAAGTGTACACATTGCTTCGCAGAATCGCTTTTGTGCAGAAAACACTAACACTTGTTCAGAAGGAAAGAAAGCACAGAGCCCCAGATTCTATGTTGTCCTGGAGAGCTTGCAGAGCACTGGGGAAAGGCAGGCAGAGAATTCCCTGATAGCACCTTCTCTGTGCCTGGGAAGCAGAAGTGTTCACATTGCTTCGCAGGAATCGCTTTTGTGCAGAAAACAGTAACACTTGTTCAGAAGGAAAGAAAGCACAGAGCCCCAGATTTTATGTTGTCCTGGAGAGCTTGCAGAGCACTGGGGAAAGGCAGGCAGAGAATTCCCTGATAGCACCTTCTCTGTGCCTGTTCACATTGCTTCGCAGAATCGCTTTTGTGCAGAAAACAGTAACACTTGTTCAGAAGGAAAGAAAGCACAGAGCCCCAGATTCTATGTTGTCCTGGAGAGCTTGCAGAGCACTGGGGAAAGGCAGGCAGAGAATTCCTTGCTAGCACCTTCTCTGTGCCTGGGAAGCAGAAGTGTTCACATTGCTTCGCAGAATCGCTTTTGTGCAGAAAACAGTAACACTTGTTCAGAAGGAAAGAAAGCACAGAGCCCCAGATTTTATGTTGTCCTGGAGAGCTTGCAGAGCACTGGGGAAAGGCAGGCAGAGAATTCCTTGCTAGCACCTTCTCTGTGCCTGGGAAGCAGAAGTGTTCACATTGCTTCGCAGAATCGCTTTTGTGCAGAAAACAGTAACACTTGTTCAGAAGGAAAGAAAGCACAGAGCCCCAGATTTTATGTTGTCCTGGAGAGCTTGCAGAGCACTGGGGAAAGGCAGGCAGAGAATTCCTTGCTAGCACCTTCTCTGTGCCTGGGAAGCAGAAGTGTTCACATTGCTTCGCAAGAATCGCTTTTGTGCAGAAAACAGTAACACTTGTTCAGAAGGAAAGAAAGCACAGAGCCCCAGATTTTATGTTGCCCTGGAGAGCTTGCAGAGCACTGGGGAAAGGCAGGCAGAGAATTCCCTGCAAGCACCTTCTCTGTGCCTGGGAAGCAGAAGTGTTCACATTGCTTCGCAGAATCGCTTTTCTGCAGAAAACAGTAACACTTGTTCAGAAGGAAAGAAAGCACAGAGCCCCAGATTTTATGTTGTCCTGGAGAGCTTGCAGAGCACTGGGGAAAGGCAGGCAGAGAATTCCTTGCTAGCACTTTCTCTGTGCCTGGGAAGCAGAAGTGTTCACATTGCTTCGCAGAATCGCTTTTGTGCAGAAAACAGTAACACTTGTTCAGAAGGAAAGAAAGCACAGAGCCCCAGATTTTATGTTGTCCTGGAGAGCTTGCAGAGCACTGGGGAAAGGCAGGCAGAGAATTCCTTGCTAGCACCTTCTCTGTGCCTGGGAAGCAGAAGTGTTCACATTGCTTCGCAGAATCGCTTTTGTGCAGAAAACAGTAACACTTGTTCAGAAGGAAAGAAAGCACAGAGCCCCAGATTCTATGTTGTCCTGGAGAGCTTGCAGAGCACTGGGGAAAGGCAGGCAGAGAATTCCCTGCAAGCACCTTCTCTGTGCCTGTTCACATTGCTTCGCAGAATCGCTTTTGTGCAGAAAACAGTAACACTTGTTCAGAAGGAAAGAAAGCACAGAGCCCCAGATTCTATGTTGTCCTGGAGAGCTTGCAGAGCACTGGGGAAAGGCAGGCAGAGAATTCCTTGCTAGCACCTTCTCTGTGCCTGGGAAGCAGAAGTGTTCACATTGCTTCGCAAGAATCGCTTTTGTGCAGAAAACAGTAACAGTTGTTCAGAACGAAAGAAAGCACAGAGCCCCAGATTCTATGTTGTCCTGGAGAGCTTGCAGAGCACTGGGGAAAGGCAGGCAGAGAATTCCCTGATAGCACCTTCTCTGTGCCTGTTCACATTGCTTCGCAGAATCGCTTTTGTGCAGAAAACAGTAACACTTGTTCAGAAGGTAAGAAAGCACAGAGCCCCAGATTCTATGTTGTCCTGGAGAGCTTGCAGAGCACTGGGGAAAGGCAGGCAGAGAATTCCTTGCTAGCACCTTCTCTGTGCCTGGGAAGCAGAGTGTTCACATTGCTTCGCAGAATCGCTTTTGTGCAGAAAACAGTAACACTTGTTCAGAACGAAAGAAAGCACAGAGCCCCAGATTTTATGTTGTCCTGGAGAGCTTGCAGAGCACTGGGGAAAGGCAGGCAGAGAATTCCCTGCTAGCACCTTCTCTGTGCCTGTTCACAATGCTTCGCAGAAGCGCTTTTGTGCAGAAAACAGTAACACTTGTTCAGAAGGAAAGAAAGCACAGAGCCCCAGATTTTATGTTGTCCTGGAGAGCTTGCAGAGCACTGGGGAAAGGCAGGCAGAGAATTCCTTGCTAGCACCTTCTCTGTGCCTGGGAAGCAGAAGTGTTCACATTGCTTCGCAGAATCGCTTTTCTGCAGAAAACAGTAACACTTGTTCAGAAGGAAAGAAAGCACAGAGCCCCAGATTCTATGTTGTCCTGGAGAGCTTGCAGAGCACTGGGGAAAGGCAGGCAGAGAATTCCCTGCTAGCACCTTCTCTGTGCCTGGGAAGCAGAAGTGTTCACATTGCTTCGCAGAATCGCTTTTGTGCAGAAAACAGTTACACTTGTTCAGAACGAAAGAAAGCACAGAGCCCCAGATTCTATGTTGTCCTGGAGAAATTGCAGAGCACTGGGGAAAGGCAGGCAGAGAATTCCCTGCTAGCACCTTCTCTGTGCCTGGGAACCAAGTGTTCACATTGCTTCGCAAGAATCGCTTTTGTGCAGAAAACAGTAACACTTGTTCAGAAGGAAAGAAAGCACAGAGCCCCAGATTTTATGTTGTCCTGGAGAGCTTGCAGAGCACTGGGGAAAGGCAGGCAGAGAATTCCCTGATAGCACCTTCTCTGTGCCTGTTCACATTGCTTCGCAGAATTGCTTTTGTGCAGAAAACAGTAACACTTGTTCAGAAGGAAAGAAAGCACAGAGCCCCAGATTCTATGTTGTCCTGGAGAGCTTGCAGAGCACTGGGGAAAGGCAGGCAGAGAATTCCTTGCTAGCACCTTCTCTGTGCCTGGGAAGCAAACTGTTCACATTGCTTCGCAAGAATCGCTTTTGTGCAGAAAACAGTAACACTTGTTCAGAAGGAAAGAAAGCACAGAGCCCCAGATTCTATGTTGTCCTGGAGAGCTTGCAGAGCACTGGGGAAAGGCAGGCAGAGAATTCCCTGCTAGCACCTTCTCTGTGCCTGTTCACATTGCTTCGTATAATCGCTTTTGTGCAGAAAACAGTAACACTTGTTCAGAAGGAAAGAAAGCACAGAGCCCCAGATTTTATGTTGTCCTGGAGAGATTGCAGAGCACTGGGGAAAGGCAGGCAGAGAATTCCCTGATAGCACCTTCTCTGTGCCTGTTCACATTGCTTCGCAGAATCGCTTTTGTGCAGAAAACAGTAACACTTGTTCAGAAGGAAAGAAAGCACAGAGCCCCAGATTTTATGTTGTCCTGGAGAGCTTGCAGAGCACTGGGGAAAGGCAGGCAGAGAATTCCCTGCTAGCACCTTCTCTGTGCCTGTTCACATTGCTTCGCAGAATTGCTTTTGTAGAGAAAACAGTAACACTTGTTCAGAAGGAAAGAAAGCACAGAGCCCCAGATTCTATGTTGTCCTGGAGAGCTTGCAGAGCACTGGGGAAAGGCAGGCAGAGAATTCCTTGCTAGCACCTTCTCTGTGCCTGGGAAGCAGAAGTGTTCACATTGCTTCGCAAGAATCGCTTTTGTGCAGAAAACACTAACACTTGTTCAGAAGGAAAGAAAGCACAGAGCCCCAGATTCTATGTTGTCCTGGAGAGCTTGCAGAGCACTGGGGAAAGGCAGGCAGAGAATTCCCTGATAGCACCTTCTCTGTACCTGTTCACATTGTTTCGCAGAATCGCTTTTGTGCAGAAAACAGTAACACTTGTTCAGAAGGAAAGAAAGCACAGAGCCCCAGATTTTATGTTGTCCTGGAGAGCTTGCAGAGCACTGGGGAAAGGCAGGCAGAGAATTCCCTGATAGCACCTTCTCTGTGCCTGTTCACATTGCTTCGCAGAATCGCTTTTGTGCAGAAAACAGTAACACTTGTTCAGAAGGAAAGAAAGCACAGAGCCCCAGATTCTATGTTGTCCTGGAGAGCTTGCAGAGCACTGGGGAAAGGCAGGCAGAGAATTCCTTGCTAGCACCTTCTCTGTGCCTGTTCACATTGCTTCGCAGAATCGCTTTTGTGCAGAAAACAGTAACACTTGTTCAGAAGGAAAGAAAGCACAGAGCCCCAGATTCTATGTTGTCCTGGAGAGCTTGCAGAGCACTGGGGAAAGGCAGGCAGAGAATTCCTTGCTAGCACCTTCTCTGTGCCTGGGAAGCAGAAGTGTTCACATTGCTTCGCAAGAATCGCTTTTGTGCAGAAAACAGTAACACTTGTTCAGAAGGAAAGAAAGCACAGAGCCCCAGATTTTATGTTGTCCTGGAGAGCTTGCAGAGCACTGGGGAAAGGCAGGCAGAGAATTCCCTGATAGCACCTTCTCTGTGCCTGTTCACATTGCTTCGCAAGAATCGCTTTTGTGCAGAAAACAGTAACACTTGTTCAGAAGGAAAGAAAGCACAGAGCCCCAGATTTTATGTTGTCCTGGAGAGCTTGCAGAGCACTGGGGAAAGGCAGGCAGAGAATTCCTTGCTAGCACCTTCTCTGTGCCTGGGAAGCAGAAGTGTTCACATTGCTTCGCAGAATCGCTTTTGTGCAGAAAACAGTAACACTTGTTCAGAAGGAAAGAAAGCACAGAGCCCCAGATTTTATGTTGTCCTGGAGAGCTTGCAGAGCACTGGGGAAAGGCAGGCAGAGAATTCCCTGCTAGCACCTTCTCTGTGCCTGGGAAGCAGAAGTGTACACATTGCTTCGCAGAATCGCTTTCGTGCAGAAAACACTAACACTTGTTCAGAAGGAAAGAAAGCACAGAGCACCAGATTCTATGTTGTCCTGGAGAGCTTGCAGAGCACTGGGGAAAGGCAGGCAGAGAATTCCCTGATAGCACCTTCTCTGTGCCTGTTCACATTGCTTCGCAAGAATCGCTTTTGTGCAGAAAACAGTAACACTTGTTCAGAAGGAAAGAAAGCACAGAGCCCCAGATTCTATGTTGTCCTGGAGAGCTTGCAGAGCACTGGGGAAAGGCAGGCAGAGAATTCCCTGATAGCACCTCATCTGTGCCTGGGAAGCAGAAGTGTTCACATTGCTTCGCAAGAATCGCTTTTGTGCAGAAAACAGTAACAGTTGTTCAGAACGAAAGAAAGCACAGAGCCCCAGATTCTATGTTGTCCTGGAGAGCTTGCAGAGCACTGGGGAAAGGCAGGCAGAGAATTCCCTGATAGCACCTTCTCTGTGCCTGGGAAGCAGAAGTGTTCACATTGCTTCGCAAGAATCGCTTTTGTGCAGAAAACACTAACACTTGTTCAGAAGGAAAGAAAGCACAGAGCCCCAGATTCTATGTTGTCCTGGAGAGCTTGCAGAGCACTGGGGAAAGGCAGGCAGAGAATTCCCTGATAGCACCTTCTCTGTACCTGTTCACATTGTTTCGCAGAATCGCTTTTGTGCAGAAAACAGTAACACTTGTTCAGAAGGAAAGAAAGCACAGAGCCCCAGATTTTATGTTGTCCTGGAGAGCTTGCAGAGCACTGGGGAAAGGCAGGCAGAGAATTCCCTGATAGCACCTTCTCTGTGCCTGTTCACATTGCTTCGCAGAATCGCTTTTGTGCAGAAAACAGTAACACTTGTTCAGAAGGAAAGAAAGCACAGAGCCCCAGATTCTATGTTGTCCTGGAGAGCTTGCAGAGCACTGGGGAAAGGCAGGCAGAGAATTCCTTGCTAGCACCTTCTCTGTGCCTGTTCACATTGCTTCGCAGAATCGCTTTTGTGCAGAAAACAGTAACACTTGTTCAGAAGGAAAGAAAGCACAGAGCCCCAGATTCTATGTTGTCCTGGAGAGCTTGCAGAGCACTGGGGAAAGGCAGGCAGAGAATTCCTTGCTAGCACCTTCTCTGTGCCTGGGAAGCAGAAGTGTTCACATTGCTTCGCAAGAATCGCTTTTGTGCAGAAAACAGTAACACTTGTTCAGAAGGAAAGAAAGCACAGAGCCCCAGATTTTATGTTGTCCTGGAGAGCTTGCAGAGCACTGGGGAAAGGCAGGCAGAGAATTCCCTGATAGCACCTTCTCTGTGCCTGTTCACATTGCTTCGCAAGAATCGCTTTTGTGCAGAAAACAGTAACACTTGTTCAGAAGGAAAGAAAGCACAGAGCCCCAGATTTTATGTTGTCCTGGAGAGCTTGCAGAGCACTGGGGAAAGGCAGGCAGAGAATTCCTTGCTAGCACCTTCTCTGTGCCTGGGAAGCAGAAGTGTTCACATTGCTTCGCAGAATCGCTTTTGTGCAGAAAACAGTAACACTTGTTCAGAAGGAAAGAAAGCACAGAGCCCCAGATTTTATGTTGTCCTGGAGAGCTTGCAGAGCACTGGGGAAAGGCAGGCAGAGAATTCCCTGATAGCACCTTCTCTGTGCCTGTTCACATTGCTTCGCAGAGTCGCTTTTGTGCAGAAAACATTAACACTTGTTCAGAAGGAAAGAAAGCACAGAGCCCCAGATTCTATGTTGTCCTGGAGAGCTTGCAGAGCACTGGGGAAAGGCAGGCAGAGAATTCCTTGCTAGCACCTTCTCTGTGCCTGGGAAGCAGAAGTGTTCACATTGCTTCGCAAGAATCGCTTTTGTGCAGAAAACAGTAACAGTTGTTCAGAACGAAAGAAAGCACAGAGCCCCAGATTCTATGTTGTCCTGGAGAGCTTGCAGAGCACTGGGGAAAGGCAGGCAGAGAATTCCCTGATAGCACCTTCTCTGTGCCTGTTCACATTGCTTCGCAGAATCGCTTTTGTGCAGAAAACAGTAACACTTGTTCAGAAGGTAAGAAAGCACAGAGCCCCAGATTCTATGTTGTCCTGGAGAGCTTGCAGAGCACTGGGGAAAGGCAGGCAGAGAATTCCTTGCTAGCACCTTCTCTGTGCCTGGGAAGCAGAGTGTTCACATTGCTTCGCAGAATCGCTTTTGTGCAGAAAACAGTAACACTTGTTCAGAAGGAAAGAAAGCACAGAGCCCCAGATTTTATGTTGTCCTGGAGAGCTTGCAGAGCACTGGGGAAAGGCAGGGAGAGAATTCCTTGCTAGCACCTTCTCTGTGCCTGGGAAGCAGAAGTGTTCACATTGCTTCGCAGAATCGCTTTTCTGCAGAAAACAGTAACACTTGTTCAGAAGGAAAGAAAGCACAGAGCCCCAGATTTTATGTTGTCCTGGAGAGCTTGCAGAGCACTGGGGAAAGGCAGGCAGAGAATTCCTTGCTAGCACCTTCTCTGTGCCTGGGAAGCAGAAGTGTTCACATTGCTTCGCAAGAATCGCTTTTGTGCAGAAAACAGTAACACTTGTTCAGAAGGAAAGAAAGCACAGAGCCCCAGATTCTATGTTGTCCTGGAGAGCTTGCAGAGCACTGGGGAAAGGCAGGCAGAGAATTCCCTGCTAGCACCTTCTCTGTGCCTGGGAAGCAGAAGTGTTCACATTGCTTCGCAGAATCGCTTTTGTGCAGAAAACAGTTACACTTGTTCAGAACGAAAGAAAGCACAGAGCCCCAGATTCTATGTTGTCCTGGAGAGCTTGCAGAGCACTGGGGAAAGGCAGGCAGAGAATTCCCTGCTAGCACCTTCTCTGTGCCTGGGAACCAAGTGTTCACATTGCTTCGCAAGAATCGCTTTTGTGCAGAAAACAGTAACACTTGTTCAGAAGGAAAGAAAGCACAGAGCCCCAGATTTTATGTTGTCCTGGAGAGCTTGCAGAGCACTGGGGAAAGGCAGGCAGAGAATTCCCTGATAGCACCTTCTCTGTGCCTGTTCACATTGCTTCGCAGAATCGCTTTTGTGCAGAAAACAGTAACACTTGTTCAGAAGGAAAGAAAGCACAGAGCCCCAGATTCTATGTTGTCCTGGAGAGCTTGCAGAGCACTGGGGAAAGGCAGGCAGAGAATTCCTTGCTAGCACCTTCTCTGTGCCTGGGAAGCAGAAGTGTTCACATTGCTTCGCAAGAATCGCTTTTGTGCAGAAAACACTAACACTTGTTCAGAAGGAAAGAAAGCACAGAGCCCCAGATTTTATGTTGTCCTGGAGAGCTTGCAGAGCACTGGGGAAAGGCAGGCAGAGAATTCCCTGCTAGCACCTTCTCTGTGCCTGGGAAGCAGAAGTGTTCACATTGCTTCGCAAGAATCGCTTTTGTGCAGAAAACAGTAACACTTGTTCAGAAGGAAAGAAAGCACAGAGCCCCAGATTTTATGTTGCCCTGGAGAGCTTGCAGAGCACTGGGGAAAGGCAGGCAGAGAATTCCCTGCTAGCACCTTCTCTGTGCCTGGGAAGCAGAAGTGTACACATTGCTTCGCAGAATCGCTTTCGTGCAGAAAACACTAACACTTGTTCAGAAGGAAAGAAAGCACAGAGCACCAGATTCTATGTTGTCCTGGAGAGCTTGCAGAGCACTGGGGAAAGGCAGGCAGAGAATTCCCTGATAGCACCTTCTCTGTGCCTGTTCACATTGCTTCGCAAGAATCGCTTTTGTGCAGAAAACAGTAACACTTGTTCAGAAGGAAAGAAAGCACAGAGCCCCAGATTCTATGTTGTCCTGGAGAGCTTGCAGAGCACTGGGGAAAGGCAGGCAGAGAATTCCCTGATAGCACCTCATCTGTGCCTGGGAAGCAGAAGTGTTCACATTGCTTCGCAAGAATCGCTTTTGTGCAGAAAACAGTAACAGTTGTTCAGAACGAAAGAAAGCACAGAGCCCCAGATTCTATGTTGTCCTGGAGAGCTTGCAGAGCACTGGGGAAAGGCAGGCAGAGAATTCCCTGATAGCACCTTCTCTGTGCCTGGGAAGCAGAAGTGTTCACATTGCTTCGCAAGAATCGCTTTTGTGCAGAAAACAGTAACACTTGTTCAGAAGGAAAGAAAGCACAGAGCCCCAGATTTTATGTTGCCCTGGAGAGCTTGCAGAGCACTGGGGAAAGGCAGGCAGAGAATTCCCTGCAAGCACCTTCTCTGTGCCTGGGAAGCAGAAGTGTTCACATTGCTTCGCAGAATCGCTTTTGTGCAGAAAACAGTAACACTTGTTCAGAAGGAAAGAAAGCACAGAGCCCCAGATTCTATGTTGTCCTGGAGAGCTTGCAGAGCACTGGGGAAAGGCAGGCAGAGAATTCCCTGATAGCACCTTCTCTGTGCCTGTTCACATTGCTTCGCACAGTCGCTTTTGTGCAGAAAACGTTAACACTTGTTCAGAAGGAAAGAAAGCACAGAGCCCCAGATTCTATGTTGTCCTGGAGAGCTTGCAGAGCACTGGGGAAAGGCAGGCAGAGAATTCCTTGCTAGCACCTTCTCTGTGCCTGGGAAGCAGAAGTGTTCACATTGCTTCGCAGAATCGCTTTTGTGCAGAAAACAGTAACAGTTGTTCAGAACGAAAGAAAGCACAGAGCCCCAGATTCTATGTTGTCCTGGAGAGCTTGCAGAGCACTGGGGAAAGGCAGGCAGAGAATTCCCTGATAGCACCTTCTCTGTGCCTGTTCACATTGCTTCGCAGAATCGCTTTTGTGCAGAAAACAGTAACACTTGTTCAGAAGGTAAGAAAGCACAGAGCCCCAGATTCTATGTTGTCCTGGAGAGCTTGCAGAGCACTGGGGAAAGGCAGGCAGAGAATTCCTTGCTAGCACCTTCTCTGTGCCTGGGAAGCAGAGTGTTCACATTGCTTCGCAGAATCGCTTTTGTGCAGAAAACATTAACACTTGTTCAGAACGAAAGAAAGCACAGAGCCCCAGATTTTATGTTGTCCTGGAGAGCTTGCAGAGCACTGGGGAAAGGCAGGCAGAGAATTCCCTGCTAGCACCTTCTCTGTGCCTGTTCACAATGCTTCGCAGAAGCGCTTTTGTGCAGAAAACAGTAACACTTGTTCAGAAGGAAAGAAAGCACAGAGCCCCAGATTTTATGTTGTCCTGGAGAGCTTGCAGAGCACTGGGGAAAGGCAGGCAGAGAATTCCTTGCTAGCACCTTCTCTGTGCCTGGGAAGCAGAAGTGTTCACATTGCTTCGCAGAATCGCTTTTCTGCAGAAAACAGTAACACTTGTTCAGAAGGAAAGAAAGCACAGAGCCCCAGATTTTATGTTGTCCTGGAGAGCTTGCAGAGCACTGGGGAAAGGCAGGCAGAGAATTCCTTGCTAGCACCTTCTCTGTGCCTGGGAAGCAGAAGTGTTCACATTGCTTCGCAAGAATCGCTTTTGTGCAGAAAACAGTAACACTTGTTCAGAAGGAAAGAAAGCACAGAGCCCCAGATTCTATGTTGTCCTGGAGAGCTTGCAGAGCACTGGGGAAAGGCAGGCAGAGAATTCCCTGCTAGCACCTTCTCTGTGCCTGGGAAGCAGAAGTGTTCACATTGCTTCGCAGAATCGCTTTTGTGCAGAAAACAGTTACACTTGTTCAGAACGAAAGAAAGCACAGAGCCCCAGATTCTATGTTGTCCTGGAGAGCTTGCAGAGCACTGGGGAAAGGCAGGCAGAGAATTCCCTGCTAGCACCTTCTCTGTGCCTGGGAACCAAGTGTTCACATTGCTTCGCAAGAATCGCTTTTGTGCAGAAAACAGTAACACTTGTTCAGAAGGAAAGAAAGCACAGAGCCCCAGATTTTATGTTGTCCTGGAGAGCTTGCAGAGCACTGGGGAAAGGCAGGCAGAGAATTCCCTGATAGCACCTTCTCTGTGCCTGTTCACATTGCTTCGCAGAATCGCTTTTGTGCAGAAAACAGTAACACTTGTTCAGAAGGAAAGAAAGCACAGAGCCCCAGATTCTATGTTGTCCTGGAGAGCTTGCAGAGCACTGGGGAAAGGCAGGCAGAGAATTCCTTGCTAGCACCTTCTCTGTGCCTGGGAAGCAGAAGTGTTCACATTGCTTCGCAAGAATCGCTTTTGTGCAGAAAACACTAACACTTGTTCAGAAGGAAAGAAAGCACAGAGCCCCAGATTTTATGTTGTCCTGGAGAGCTTGCAGAGCACTGGGGAAAGGCAGGCAGAGAATTCCCTGCTAGCACCTTCTCTGTGCCTGGGAAGCAGAAGTGTTCACATTGCTTCGCAAGAATCGCTTTTGTGCAGAAAACAGTAACACTTGTTCAGAAGGAAAGAAAGCACAGAGCCCCAGATTTTATGTTGCCCTGGAGAGCTTGCAGAGCACTGGGGAAAGGCAGGCAGAGAATTCCCTGCAAGCACCTTCTCTGTGCCTGGGAAGCAGAAGTGTTCACATTGCTTCGCAGAATCGCTTTTGTGCAGAAAACAGTAACACTTGTTCAGAAGGAAAGAAAGCACAGAGCCCCAGATTCTATGTTGTCCTGGAGAGCTTGCAGAGCACTGGGGAAAGGCAGGCAGAGAATTCCCTGCAAGCACCTTCTCTGTGCCTGTTCACATTGCTTCGCAGAATCGCTTTTGTGCAGAAAACAGTAACACTTGTTCAGAAGGAAAGAAAGCACAGAGCCCCAGATTTTATGTTGTCCTGGAGAGCTTGCAGAGCACTGGGGAAAGGCAGGCAGAGAATTCCCTGCTAGCACCTTCTCTGTGCCTGGGAAGCAGAAGTGTACACATTGCTTCGCAGAATCGCTTTTGTGCAGAAAACACTAACACTTGTTCAGAAGGAAAGAAAGCACAGAGCACCAGATTCTATGTTGTCCTGGAGAGCTTGCAGAGCACTGGGGAAAGGCAGGCAGAGAATTCCCTGATAGCACCTTCTCTGTGCCTGTTCACATTGCTTCGCAAGAATCGCTTTTGTGCAGAAAACAGTAACACTTGTTCAGAAGGAAAGAAAGCACAGAGCCCCAGATTCTATGTTGTCCTGGAGAGCTTGCAGAGCACTGGGGAAAGGCAGGCAGAGAATTCCCTGCTAGCACCTTCTCTGTGCCTGGGAAGCAGAAGTGGTCACATTGCTTCGCAGAATCGCTTTTCTGCAGAAAACAGTAACACTTGTTCAGAAGGAAAGAAAGCACAGAGCCCCAGATTTTATGTTGTCCTGGAGAGCTTGCAGAGCACTGGGGAAAGGCAGGCAGAGAATTCCCTGATAGCACCTTCTCTGTGCCTGTTCACATTGCTTCGCAGAATCGCTTTTGTGCAGAAAACACTAACACTTGTTCAGAACGAAAGAAAGCACAGAGCCCCAGATTCTATGTTGTCCTGGAGAGCTTGCAGAGCACTGGGGAAAGGCAGGCAGAGAATTCCTTGCTAGCACCTTCTCTGTGCCTGGGAAGCAGAAGTGTTCACATTGCTTCGCAGAATCGCTTTTGTGCAGAAAACAGTAACACTTGTTCAGAAGGAAAGAAAGCACAGAGCCCCAGATTTTATGTTGTCCTGGAGAGCTTGCAGAGCACTGGGGAAAGGCAGGCAGAGAATTCCTTGCTAGCACCTTCTCTGTGCCTGGGAAGCAGAAGTGTTCACATTGCTTCGCAAGAATCGCTTTTGTGCAGAAAACAGTAACACTTGTTCAGAAGGAAAGAAAGCACAGAGCCCCAGATTTTATGTTGCCCTGGAGAGCTTGCAGAGCACTGGGGAAAGGCAGGCAGAGAATTCCCTGCAAGCACCTTCTCTGTGCCTGGGAAGCAGAAGTGTTCACATTGCTTCGCAGAATCGCTTTTGTGCAGAAAACAGTAACACTTGTTCAGAAGGAAAGAAAGCACAGAGCCCCAGATTTTATGTTGTCCTGGAGAGCTTGCAGAGCACTGGGGAAAGGCAGGCAGAGAATTCCCTGCTAGCACCTTCTCTGTGCCTGGGAAGCAGAAGTGTACACATTGCTTCGCAGAATCGCTTTTGTGCAGAAAACACTAACACTTGTTCAGAACGAAAGAAAGCACAGAGCACCAGATTCTATGTTGTCCTGGAGAGCTTGCAGAGCACTGGGGAAAGGCAGGCAGAGAATTCCCTGATAGCACCTTCTCTGTGCCTGTTCACATTGCTTCGCAAGAATCGCTTTTGTGCAGAAAACAGTAACACTTGTTCAGAAGGAAAGAAAGCACAGAGCCCCAGATTCTATGTTGTCCTGGAGAGCTTGCAGAGCACTGGGGAAAGGCAGGCAGAGAATTCCCTGATAGCACCTTCTCTGTGCCTGGGAAGCAGAACTGTTCACATTGCTTCGCAGGAATCGCTTTTGTGCAGAAAACAGTAACAGTTGTTCAGAACGAAAGAAAGCACAGAGCCCCAGATTTTATGTGGTCCTGGAGAGCTTGCAGAGCACTGGGGAAAGGCAGGCAGAGAATTCCCTGATAGCACCTTCTCTGTACCTGTTCACATTGTTTCGCAGAATCGCTTTTGTGCAGAAAACAGTAACACTTGTTCAGAACGAAAGAAAGCACAGAGCCCCAGATTCTATGTTGTCCTGGAGAGCTTGCAGAGCACTGGGGAAAGGCAGGCAGAGAATTCCTTGCTAGCACCTTCTCTGTGCCTGGGAAGCAGAAGTGTTCACATTGCTTCGCAGAATCGCTTTTCTGCAGAAAACAGTAACACTTGTTCAGAAGGAAAGAAAGCACAGAGCCCCAGATTTTATGTTGCCCTGGAGAGCTTGCAGAGCACTGGGGAAAGGCAGGCAGAGAATTCCCTGCAAGCACCTTCTCTGTGCCTGGGAAGCAGAAGTGTTCACATTGCTTCGCAAGAATCGCTTTTGTGCAGAAAACAGTAACACTTGTTCAGAAGGAAAGAAAGCACAGAGCCCCAGATTCTATGTTGTCCTGGAGAGCTTGCAGAGCACTGGGGAAAGGCAGGCAGAGAATTCCCTGATAGCACCTTCTCTGTGCCTGTTCACATTGCTTCGCAAGAATCGCTTTTGTGCAGAAAACAGTAACACTTGTTCAGAACGAAAGAAAGCACAGAGCCCCAGATTCTATGTTGTCCTGGAGAGCTTGCAGAGCACTGGGGAAAGGCAGGCAGAGAATTCCCTGATAGCACCTTCTCTGTGCCTGTTCACATTGCTTCGCAGAATCGCTTTTGTGCAGAAAACACTAACACTTGTTCAGAAGGAAAGAAAGCACAGAGCCCCAGATTTTATGTTGTCCTGGAGAGCTTGCAGAGCACTGGGGAAAGGCAGGCAGAGAATTCCTTGCTAGCACCTTCTCTGTGCCTGGGAAGCAGAAGTGTTCACATTGCTTCGCAGAATCGCTTTTGTGCAGAAAACAGTAACACTTGTTCAGAAGGAAAGAAAGCACAGAGCCCCAGATTTTATGTTGTCCTGGAGAGCTTGCAGAGCACTGGGGAAAGGCAGGCAGAGAATTCCTTGCTAGCACCTTCTCTGTGCCTGGGAAGCAGAAGTGTTCACATTGCTTCGCAAGAATCGCTTTTGTGCAGAAAACAGTAACACTTGTTCAGAAGGAAAGAAAGCACAGAGCCCCAGATTTTATGTTGCCCTGGAGAGCTTGCAGAGCACTGGGGAAAGGCAGGCAGAGAATTCCCTGCAAGCACCTTCTCTGTGCCTGGGAAGCAGAAGTGTTCACATTGCTTCGCAGAATCGCTTTTGTGCAGAAAACAGTAACACTTGTTCAGAAGGAAAGAAAGCACAGAGCCCCAGATTCTATGTTGTCCTGGAGAGCTTGCAGAGCACTGGGGAAAGGCAGGCAGAGAATTCCCTGCAAGCACCTTCTCTGTGCCTGTTCACATTGCTTCGCAGAATCGCTTTTGTGCAGAAAACAGTAACACTTGTTCAGAAGGAAAGAAAGCACAGAGCCCCAGATTCTATGTTGTCCTGGAGAGCTTGCAGAGCACTGGGGAAAGGCAGGCAGAGAATTCCTTGCTAGCACCTTCTCTGTGCCTGGGAAGCAGAAGTGTTCACATTGCTTCGCAAGAATCGCTTTTGTGCAGAAAACAGTAACAGTTGTTCAGAACGAAAGAAAGCACAGAGCCCCAGATTCTATGTTGTCCTGGAGAGCTTGCAGAGCACTGGGGAAAGGCAGGCAGAGAATTCCCTGATAGCACCTTCTCTGTGCCTGTTCACATTGCTTCGCAGAATCGCTTTTGTGCAGAAAACAGTAACACTTGTTCAGAAGGAAAGAAAGCACAGAGCCCCAGATTCTATGTTGTCCTGGAGAGCTTTTAGAGCACTGGGGAAAGGCAGGCAGAGAATTCCTTGCTAGCACCTTCTCTGTGCCTGGGAAGCAGAGTGTTCACATTGCTTCGCAGAATCGCTTTTGTGCAGAAAACAGTAACACTTGTTCAGAACGAAAGAAAGCACAGAGCCCCAGATTTTATGTTGTCCTGGAGAGCTTGCAGAGCACTGGGGAAAGGCAGGCAGAGAATTCCCTGCTAGCACCTTCTCTGTGCCTGTTCACAATGCTTCGCAGAATCGCTTTTGTGCAGAAAACAGTAACACTTGTTCAGAAGGAAAGAAAGCACAGAGCCCCAGATTTTATGTTGTCCTGGAGAGCTTGCAGAGCACTGGGGAAAGGCAGGCAGAGAATTCCTTGCTAGCACCTTCTCTGTGCCTGGGAAGCAGAAGTGTTCACATTGCTTCGCAGAATCGCTTTTCTGCAGAAAACAGTAACACTTGTTCAGAAGGAAAGAAAGCACAGAGCCCCAGATTTTATGTTGTCCTGGAGAGCTTGCAGAGCACTGGGGAAAGGCAGGCAGAGAATTCCTTGCTAGCACCTTCTCTGTGCCTGGGAAGCAGAAGTGTTCACATTGCTTCGCAAGAATCGCTTTTGTGCAGAAAACAGTAACACTTGTTCAGAAGGAAAGAAAGCACAGAGCCCCAGATTCTATGTTGTCCTGGAGAGCTTGCAGAGCACTGGGGAAAGGCAGGCAGAGAATTCCCTGCTAGCACCTTCTCTGTGCCTGGGAAGCAGAAGTGGTCACATTGCTTCGCAGAATCGCTTTTGTGCAGAAAACAGTTACACTTGTTCAGAACGAAAGAAAGCACAGAGCCCCAGATTCTATGTTGTCCTGGAGAGCTTGCAGAGCACTGGGGAAAGGCAGGCAGAGAATTCCCTGCTAGCACCTTCTCTGTGCCTGGGAACCAAGTGTTCACATTGCTTCGCAAGAATCGCTTTTGTGCAGAAAACAGTAACACTTGTTCAGAAGGAAAGAAAGCACAGAGCCCCAGATTTTATGTTGTCCTGGAGAGCTTGCAGAGCACTGGGGAAAGGCAGGCAGAGAATTCCCTGCAAGCACCTTCTCTGTGCCTGTTCACATTGCTTCGCAGAATCGCTTTTGTGCAGAAAACAGTAACACTTGTTCAGAAGGAAAGAAAGCACAGAGCCCCAGATTCTATGTTGTCCTGGAGAGCTTGCAGAGCACTGGGGAAAGGCAGGCAGAGAATTCCTTGCTAGCACCTTCTCTGTGCCTGGGAAGCAGAAGTGTTCACATTGCTTCGCAAGAATCGCTTTTGTGCAGAAAACACTAACACTTGTTCAGAAGGAAAGAAAGCACAGAGCCCCAGATTTTATGTTGTCCTGGAGAGCTTGCAGAGCACTGGGGAAAGGCAGGCAGAGAATTCCCTGCTAGCACCTTCTCTGTGCCTGGGAAGCAGAAGTGTTCACATTGCTTCGCAAGAATCGCTTTTGTGCAGAAAACAGTAACACTTGTTCAGAAGGAAAGAAAGCACAGAGCCCCAGATTTTATGTTGCCCTGGAGAGCTTGCAGAGCACTGGGGAAAGGCAGGCAGAGAATTCCCTGCAAGCACCTTCTCTGTGCCTGGGAAGCAGAAGTGTTCACATTGCTTCGCAGAATCGCTTTTGTGCAGAAAACAGTAACACTTGTTCAGAAGGAAAGAAAGCACAGAGCCCCAGATTCTATGTTGTCCTGGAGAGCTTGCAGAGCACTGGGGAAAGGCAGGCAGAGAATTCCCTGCAAGCACCTTCTCTGTGCCTGTTCACATTGCTTCGCAGAATTGCTTTTGTGCAGAAAACAGTAACACTTGTTCAGAAGGAAAGAAAGCACAGAGCCCCAGATTTTATGTTGTCCTGGAGAGCTTGCAGAGCACTGGGGAAAGGCAGGCAGAGAATTCCCTGCTAGCACCTTCTCTGTGCCTGGGAAGCAGAAGTGTACACATTGCTTCGCAGAATCGCTTTTGTGCAGAAAACACTAACACTTGTTCAGAAGGAAAGAAAGCACAGAGCACCAGATTCTATGTTGTCCTGGAGAGCTTGCAGAGCACTGGGGAAAGGCAGGCAGAGAATTCCCTGATAGCACCTTCTCTGTGCCTGTTCACATTGCTTCGCAAGAATCGCTTTTGTGCAGAAAACAGTAACACTTGTTCAGAAGGAAAGAAAGCACAGAGCCCCAGATTCTATGTTGTCCTGGAGAGCTTGCAGAGCACTGGGGAAAGGCAGGCAGAGAATTCCCTGCTAGCACCTTCTCTGTGCCTGGGAAGCAGAAGTGGTCACATTGCTTCGCAGGAATCGCTTTTGTGCAGAAAACAGTAACACTTGTTCAGAAGGAAAGAAAGCACAGAGCCCCAGATTTTATGTTGTCCTGGAGAGCTTGCAGAGCACTGGGGAAAGGCAGGCAGAGAATTCCCTGATAGCACCTTCTCTGTGCCTGTTCACATTGCTTCGCAGAATCGCTTTTGTGCAGAAAACAGTAACACTTGTTCAGAAGGAAAGAAAGCACAGAGCCCCAGATTTTATGTTGTCCTGGAGAGCTTGCAGAGCACTGGGGAAAGGCAGGCAGAGAATTCCTTGCTAGCACCTTCTCTGTGCCTGGGAAGCAGAAGTGTTCACATTGCTTCGCAGAATCGCTTTTGTGCAGAAAACAGTAACACTTGTTCAGAAGGAAAGAAAGCACAGAGCCCCAGATTTTATGTTGTCCTGGAGAGCTTGCAGAGCACTGGGGAAAGGCAGGCAGAGAATTCCTTGCTAGCACCTTCTCTGTGCCTGGGAAGCAGAAGTGTTCACATTGCTTCGCAAGAATCGCTTTTGTGCAGAAAACAGTAACACTTGTTCAGAAGGAAAGAAAGCACAGAGCCCCAGATTTTATGTTGCCCTGGAGAGCTTGCAGAGCACTGGGGAAAGGCAGGCAGAGAATTCCCTGCAAGCACCTTCTCTGTGCCTGGGAAGCAGAAGTGTTCACATTGCTTCGCAGAATCGCTTTTGTGCAGAAAACACTAACACTTGTTCAGAAGGAAAGAAAGCACAGAGCACCAGATTCTATGTTGTCCTGGAGAGCTTGCAGAGCACTGGGGAAAGGCAGGCAGAGAATTCCCTGATAGCACCTTCTCTGTGCCTGTTCACATTGCTTCGCAAGAATCGCTTTTGTGCAGAAAACAGTAACACTTGTTCAGAAGGAAAGAAAGCACAGAGCCCCAGATTCTATGTTGTCCTGGAGAGCTTGCAGAGCACTGGGGAAAGGCAGGCAGAGAATTCCCTGATAGCACCTTCTCTGTGCCTGGGAAGCAGAAGTGTTCACATTGCTTCGCAGGAATCGCTTTTGTGCAGAAAACAGTAACAGTTGTTCAGAACGAAAGAAAGCACAGAGCCCCAGATTTTATGTTGTCCTGGAGAGCTTGCAGAGCACTGGGGAAAGGCAGGCAGAGAATTCCCTGATAGCACCTTCTCTGTACAGGTTCAGATTGTTTCGCAGAATTGCTTTTGTGCAGAAAACAGTAACACTTGTTCAGAACGAAAGAAAGCACAGAGCCCCAGATTCTATGTTGTCCTGGAGAGCTTGCAGAGCACTGGGGAAAGGCAGGCAGAGAATTCCTTGCTAGCACCTTCTCTGTGCCTGGGAAGCAGAAGTGTTCACATTGCTTCGCAGAATCGCTTTTCTGCAGAAAACAGTAACACTTGTTCAGAAGGAAAGAAAGCACAGAGCCCCAGATTTTATGTTGCCCTGGAGAGCTTGCAGAGCACTGGGGAAAGGCAGGCAGAGAATTCCCTGCAAGCACCTTCTCTGTGCCTGGGAAGCAGAAGTGTTCACATTGCTTCGCAAGAATCGCTTTTGTGCAGAAAACAGTAACACTTGTTCAGAAGGAAAGAAAACACAGAGCCCCAGATTCTATGTTGTCCTGGAGAGCTTGCAGAGCACTGGGGAAAGGCAGGCAGAGAATTCCCTGATAGCACCTTCTCTGTGCCTGTTCACATTGCTTCGCAAGAATCGCTTTTGTGCAGAAAACAGTAACACTTGTTCAGAACGAAAGAAAGCACAGAGCCCCAGATTCTATGTTGTCCTGGAGAGCTTGCAGAGCACTGGGGAAAGGCAGGCAGAGAATTCCCTGCAAGCACCTTCTCTGTGCCTGTTCACATTGCTTCGCAGAATCGCTTTTGTGCAGAAAACAGTAACACTTGTTCAGAAGGAAAGAAAGCACAGAGCCCCAGATTTTATGTTGTCCTGGAGAGCTTGCAGAGCACTGGGGAAAGGCAGGCAGAGAATTCCCTGCTAGCACCTTCTCTGTGCCTGGGAAGCAGAAGTGTACACATTGCTTCGCAGAATCGCTTTTGTGCAGAAAACACTAACACTTGTTCAGAAGGAAAGAAAGCACAGAGCCCCAGATTCTATGTTGTCCTGGAGAGCTTGCAGAGCACTGGGGAAAGGCAGGCAGAGAATTCCCTGATAGCACCTTCTCTGTGCCTGGGAAGCAGAAGTGTTCACATTGCTTCGCAGGAATCGCTTTTGTGCAGAAAACAGTAACACTTGTTCAGAAGGAAAGAAAGCACAGAGCCCCAGATTTTATGTTGTCCTGGAGAGCTTGCAGAGCACTGGGGAAAGGCAGGCAGAGAATTCCCTGCAAGCACCTTCTCTGTGCCTGTTCACATTGCTTCGCAGAATCGCTTTTGTGCAGAAAACAGTAACACTTGTTCAGAAGGAAAGAAAGCACAGAGCCCCAGATTCTATGTTGTCCTGGAGAGCTTGCAGAGCACTGGGGAAAGGCAGGCAGAGAATTCCTTGCTAGCACCTTCTCTGTGCCTGGGAAGCAGAAGTGTTCACATTGCTTCGCAGAATCGCTTTTGTGCAGAAAACAGTAACACTTGTTCAGAAGGAAAGAAAGCACAGAGCCCCAGATTTTATGTTGTCCTGGAGAGCTTGCAGAGCACTGGGGAAAGGCAGGCAGAGAATTCCTTGCTAGCACCTTCTCTGTGCCTGGGAAGCAGAAGTGTTCACTTTGCTTCGCAGAATCGCTTTTGTGCAGAAAACAGTAACACTTGTTCAGAAGGAAAGAAAGCACAGAGCCCCAGATTTTATGTTGTCCTGGAGAGCTTGCAGAGCACTGGGGAAAGGCAGGCAGAGAATTCCTTGCTAGCACCTTCTCTGTGCCTGGGAAGCAGAAGTGTTCACATTGCTTCGCAAGAATCGCTTTTGTGCAGAAAACAGTAACACTTGTTCAGAAGGAAAGAAAGCACAGAGCCCCAGATTTTATGTTGCCCTGGAGAGCTTGCAGAGCACTGGGGAAAGGCAGGCAGAGAATTCCCTGCAAGCACCTTCTCTGTGCCTGGGAAGCAGAAGTGTTCACATTGCTTCGCAGAATCGCTTTTCTGCAGAAAACAGTAACACTTGTTCAGAAGGAAAGAAAGCACAGAGCCCCAGATTCTATGTTGTCCTGGAGAGCTTGCAGAGCACTGGGGAAAGGCAGGCAGAGAATTCCCTGCAAGCACCTTCTCTGTGCCTGTTCACATTGCTTCGCAGAATCGCTTTTGTGCAGAAAACAGTAACACTTGTTCAGAAGGAAAGAAAGCACAGAGCCCCAGATTTTATGTTGTCCTGGAGAGCTTGCAGAGCACTGGGGAAAGGCAGGCAGAGAATTCCCTGCTAGCACCTTCTCTGTGCCTGGGAAGCAGAAGTGTACACATTGCTTCGCAGAATCGCTTTTGTGCAGAAAACACTAACACTTGTTCAGAAGGAAAGAAAGCACAGAGCACCAGATTCTATGTTGTCCTGGAGAGCTTGCAGAGCACTGGGGAAAGGCAGGCAGAGAATTCCCTGATAGCACCTTCTCTGTGCCTGTTCACATTGCTTCGCAAGAATCGCTTTTGTGCAGAAAACAGTAACACTTGTTCAGAAGGAAAGAAAGCACAGAGCCCCAGATTCTATGTTGTCCTGGAGAGCTTGCAGAGCACTGGGGAAAGGCAGGCAGAGAATTCCCTGATAGCACCTTCTCTGTGCCTGGGAAGCAGAAGTGTTCACATTGCTTCGCAGGAATCGCTTTTGTGCAGAAAACAGTAACAGTTGTTCAGAACGAAAGAAAGCACAGAGCCCCAGATTCTATGTTGTCCTGGAGAGCTTGCAGAGCACTGGGGAAAGGCAGGCAGAGAATTCCCTGATAGCACCTTCTCTGTACCTGTTCACATTGTTTCGCAGAATCGCTTTTGTGCAGAAAACAGTAACACTTGTTCAGAACGAAAGAAAGCACAGAGCCCCAGATTCTATGTTGTCCTGGAGAGCTTGCAGAGCACTGGGGAAAGGCAGGCAGAGAATTCCTTGCTAGCACCTTCTCTGTGCCTGGGAAGCAGAAGTGTTCACATTGCTTCGCAGAATCGCTTTTCTGCAGAAAACAGTAACACTTGTTCAGAAGGAAAGAAAGCACAGAGCCCCAGATTTTATGTTGCCCTGGAGAGCTTGCAGAGCACTGGGGAAAGGCCGGCAGAGAATTCCCTGCAAGCACCTTCTCTGTGCCTGGGAAGCAGAAGTGTTCACATTGCTTCGCAAGAATCGCTTTTGTGCAGAAAACAGTAACACTTGTTCAGAAGGAAAGAAAGCACAGAGCCCCAGATTCTATGTTGTCCTGGAGAGCTTGGAGAGCACTGGGGAAAGGCAGGCAGAGAATTCCCTGATAGCACCTTCTCTGTGCCTGTTCACATTGCTTCGCAGAATCGCTTTTGTGCAGAAAACACTAACACTTGTTCAGAAGGAAAGAAAGCACAGAGCCCCAGATTTTATGTTGTCCTGGAGAGCTTGCAGAGCACTGGGGAAAGGCAGGCAGAGAATTCCCTGCTAGCACCTTCTCTGTGCCTGGGAAGCAGAAGTGTACACATTGCTTCGCAGAATCGCTTTTGTGCAGAAAACACTAACACTTGTTCAGAAGGAAAGAAAGCACAGAGCACCAGATTCTATGTTGTCCTGGAGAGCTTGCAGAGCACTGGGGAAAGGCAGGCAGAGAATTCCCTGCTAGCACCTTCTCTGTGCCTGGGAATCAGAAGTGTTCACATTGCTTCGCAAGAATCGCTTTTGTGCAGAAAACAGTAACAGTTGTTCAGAAGGAAAGAAAGCACAGAGCCCCAGAATCTATGTTGTCCTGGAGAGCTTGCAGAGCACCGGGGAAAGGCAGGCAGAGAATTCCCTGATAGCACCTTCTCTGTGCCTGGGAAGCAGAAGTGTTCACATTGCTTCGCAAGAATCGCTTTTGTGCAGAAAACAGTAACACTTGTTCAGAAGGAAAGAAAGCACAGAGCCCCAGATTTTATGTTGCCCTGGAGAGCTTGCAGAGCACTGGGGAAAGGCAGGCAGAGAATTCCCTGCAAGCACCTTCTCTGTGCCTGGGAAGCAGAAGGGTTCACATTGCTTCGCAGAATCGCTTTTGTGCAGAAAACAGTAACACTTGTTCAGAAGGAAAGAAAGCACAGAGCCCCAGAATCTATGTTGTGCTGGAGAGCTTGCAGAGCACTGGGGAAAGGCAGGCAGAGAATTCCCTGATAGCACCTTCTCTGTGCCTGTTCACATTGCTTCGCAGAATCGCTTTTGTGCAGAAAACATTAACACTTGTTCAGAACGAAAGAAAGCACAGAGCCCCAGATTCTATGTTGTCCTGGAGAGCTTGCAGAGCACTGGGGAAAGGCAGGCAGAGAATTCCTTGCTAGCACCTTCTCTGTGCCTGGTAAGCAGAAGTGTTCACATTGCTTCGCAAGAATCGCTTTTGTGCAGAAAACAGTAACAGTTGTTCAGAACGAAAGAAAGCACAGAGCCCCAGATTCTATGTTGTCCTGGAGAGCTTGCAGAGCACTGGGGAAAGGCAGGCAGAGAATTCCCTGATAGCACCTTCTCTGTGCCTGTTCACATTGCTTCGCAGAATCGCTTTTGTGCAGAAAACAGTAACACTTGTTCAGAAGGAAAGAAAGCACAGAGCCCCAGATTCTATGTTGTCCTGGAGAGCTTGCAGAGCACTGGGGAAAGGCAGGCAGAGAATTCCTTGCTAGCACCTTCTCTGTGCCTGGGAAGCAGAAGTGTTCACATTGCTTCGCAGAATCGCTTTTGTGCAGAAAACAGTAACACTTGTTCAGAAGGAAAGAAAGCACAGAGCCCCAGATTTTATGTTGTCCTGGAGAGCTTGCAGAGCACTGGGGAAAGGCAGGCAGAGAATTCCCTGCAAGCACCTTCTCTGTGCCTGGGAAGCAGAAGTGTTCACATTGCTTCGCAAGAATCGCTTTTGTGCAGAAAACAGTAACACTTGTTCAGAAGGAAAGAAAGCACAGAGCCCCAGATTCTATGTTGTCCTGGAGAGCTTGCAGAGCACTGGGGAAAGGCAGGCAGAGAATTCCCTGATAGCACCTTCTCTGTGCCTGTTCACATTGCTTCGCAGAATCGCTTTTGTGCAGAAAACAGTAACACTTGTTCAGAAGGAAAGAAAGCACAGAGCCCCAGATTTTATGTTGTCCTGGAGAGCTTGCAGAGCACTGGGGAAAGGCAGGCAGAGAATTCCCTGCTAGCACCTTCTCTGTGCCTGGGAAGCAGAAGTGTACACATTGCTTCGCAGAATCGCTTTTGTGCAGAAAACACTAACACTTGTTCAGAAGGAAAGAAAGCACAGAGCACCAGATTCTATGTTGTCCTGGAGAGCTTGCAGAGCACTGGGGAAAGGCAGGCAGAGAATTCCCTGATAGCACCTTCTCTGTGCCTGTTCACATTGCTTCGCAAGAATCGCTTTTGTGCAGAAAACAGTAACACTTGTTCAGAACGAAAGAAAGCACAGAGCCCCAGATTTTATGGTGTCCTGGAGAGCTTGCAGAGCACTGGGGAAAGGCAGGCAGAGAATTCCCTGCTAGCACCTTCTCTGTGCCTGGGAAGCAGAAGTGTTCACATTGCTTCGCAGGAATCGCTTTTGTGCAGAAAACAGTAAAAGTTGTTCAGAACGAAAGAAAGCACAGAGCCCCAGATTCTATGTTGTCCTGGAGAGCTTGCAGAGCACTGGGGAAAGGCAGGCAGAGAATTCCCTGATAGCACCTTCTCTGTACCTGTTCACATTGTTTCGCAGTATCGCTTTTGTGCAGAAAACAGTAACACTTGTTCAGAACGAAAGAAAGCACAGAGCCCCAGATTCTATGTTGTCCTGGAGAGCTTGCAGAGCACTGGGGAAAGGCAGGCAGAGAATTCCTTGCTAGCACCTTCTCTGTGCCTGGGAAGCAGAAGTGTTCACATTGCTTCGCAGAATCGCTTTTCTGCAGAAAACAGTAACACTTGTTCAGAAGGAAAGAAAGCACAGAGCCCCAGATTTTATGTTGCCCTGGAGAGCTTGCAGAGCACTGGGGAAAGGCAGGCAGAGAATTCCCTGCAAGCACCTTCTCTGTGCCTGGGAAGCAGAAGTGTTCACATTGCTTCGCAAGAATCGCTTTTGTGCAGAAAACAGTAACACTTGTTCAGAAGGAAAGAAAGCACAGAGCCCCAGATTTTATGTTGTCCTGGAGAGCTTGCAGAGCACTGGGGAAAGGCAGGCAGAGAATTCCCTGCTAGCAGCTTCTCTGTGCCTGGGAAGCAGAAGTGTACACATTGCTTCGCAGAATCGCTTTTGTGCAGAAAACACTAACACTTGTTCAGAAGGAAAGAAAGCACAGAGCCCCAGATTCTATGTTGTCCTGGAGAGCTTGCAGAGCACTGGGGAAAGGCAGGCAGAGAATTCCCTGCTAGCACCTTCTCTGTGCCTGGGAAGCAGAAGTGTTCACATTGCTTCGCAAGAATCGCTTTTGTGCAGAAAACAGTAACAGTTGTTCAGAACGAAAGAAAGCACAGAGCCCCAGATTCTATGTTGTCCTGGAGAGCTTGCAGAGCACTGGGGAAAGGCAGGCAGAGAATTCCCTGCTAGCACCTTCTCTGTGCCTGGGAAGCAGAAGTGTTCACATTGCTTCGCAAGAATCGCTTTTGTGCAGAAAACAGTAACACTTGTTCAGAAGGAAAGAAAGCACAGAGCCCCAGATTTTATGTTGCCCTGGAGAGCTTGCAGAGCACTGGGGAAAGGCAGGCAGAGAATTCCCTGCAAGCACCTTCTCTGTGCCTGGGAAGCAGAAGTGTACACATTGCTTCGCAGAATCGCTTTTGTGCAGAAAACAGTAACACTTGTTCAGAAGGAAAGAAAGCACAGAGCCCCAGAATCTATGTTGTGCTGGAGAGCTTGCAGAGCACTGGGGAAAGGCAGGCAGAGAATTCCCTGATAGCACCTTCTCTGTGCCTGTTCACATTGCTTCGCAGAATCGCTTTTGTGCAGAAAACAGTAACACTTGTTCAGAACGAAAGAAAGCACAGAGCCCCAGATTCTATGTTGTCCTGGAGAGCTTGCAGAGCACTGGGGAAAGGCAGGCAGAGAATTCCTTGCTAGCACCTTCTCTGTGCCTGGGAAGCAGAAGTGTTCACATTGCTTCGCAAGAATCGCTTTTGTGCAGAAAACAGTAACACTTGTTCAGAAGGAAAGAAAGCACAGAGCCCCAGATTTTATGTTGCCCTGGAGAGCTTGCAGAGCACTGGGGAAAGGCAGGCAGAGAATTCCCTGCAAGCACCTTCTCTGTGCCTGGGAAGCAGAAGTGTTCACATTGCTTCGCAGAATCGCTTTTGTGCAGAAAACAGTAACACTTGTTCAGAAGGAAAGAAAGCACAGAGCCCCAGATTCTATGTTGTCCTGGAGAGCTTGCAGAGCACTGGGGAAAGGCAGGCAGAGAATTCCCTGCTAGCACCTTCTCTGTGCCTGGGAAGCAGAAGTGTACACATTGCTTCGCAGAATCGCTTTTGTGCAGAAAACACTAACACTTGTTCAGAAGGAAAGAAAGCACAGAGCCCCAGATTCTATGTTGTCCTGGAGAGCTTGCAGAGCACTGGGGAAAGGCAGGCAGAGAATTCCCTGATAGCACCTTCTCTGTGCCTGTTCACATTGCTTCGCAGAATCGCTTTTGTGCAGAAAACAGTAACACTTGTTCAGAAGGAAAGAAAGCACAGAGCCCCAGATTCTATGTTGTCCTGGAGAGCTTGCAGAGCACTGGGGAAAGGCAGGCAGAGAATTCCCTGCTAGCACCTTCTCTGTGCCTGTTCACATTGCTTCGCAGAATCGCTTTTGTGCAGAAAACAGTAACACTTGTTCAGAACGAAAGAAAGCACAGAGCCCCAGATTTTATGTTGTCCTGGAGAGCTTACAGAGCACTGGGGAAAGGCAGGCAGAGAATTCCTTGCTAGCACCTTCTCTGTGCCTGGGAAGAAGAAGTGTTCACATTGCTTCGCAGAATCGCTTTTGTGCAGAAAACAGTAACACTTGTTCAGAAGGAAAGAAAGCACAGAGCCCCAGATTTTATGTTGTCCTGGAGAGCTTGCAGAGCACTGGGGAAAGGCAGGCAGAGAATTCCTTGCTAGCACCTTCTCTGTGCCTGGGAAGCAGAAGTGTTCACATTGCTTCGCAGAATCGCTTTTGTGCAGAAAACAGTAACACTTGTTCAGAAGGAAAGAAAGCACAGAGCCCCAGATTTTATGTTGTCCTGGAGAGCTTGCAGAGCACTGGGGAAAGGCAGGCAGAGAATTCCTTGCTAGCACCTTCTCTGTGCCTGGGAAGCAGAAGTGTTCACATTGCTTCGCAAGAATCGCTTTTGTGCAGAAAACAGTAACACTTGTTCAGAAGGAAAGAAAGCACAGAGCCCCAGATTCTATGTTGTCCTGGAGAGCTTGCAGAGCACTGGGGAAAGGCAGGCAGAGAATTCCCTGATAGCACCTTCTCTGTGCCTGGGAAGCAGAAGTGTTCACATTGCTTCGCAGGAATCGCTTTTGTGCAGAAAACAGTAACAGTTGTTCAGAACGAAAGAAAGCACAGAGCCCCAGATTTTATGTTGTCCTGGAGAGCTTGCAGAGCACTGGGGAAAGGCAGGCAGAGAATTCCCTGATAGCACCTTCTCTGTACCTGTTCACATTGTTTCGCAGAATCGCTTTTGTGCAGAAAACAGTAACACTTGTTCAGAACGAAAGAAAGCACAGAACCCCAGATTCTATGTTGTCCTGGAGAGCTTGCAGAGCACTGGGGAAAGGCAGGCAGAGAATTCCTTGCTAGCACCTTCTCTGTGCCTGGGAAGCAGAAGTGTTCACATTGCTTCGCAGAATCGCTTTTCTGCAGAAAACAGTAACACTTGTTCAGAAGGAAAGAAAGCACAGAGCCCCAGATTTTATGTTGCCCTGGAGAGCTTGCAGAGCACTGGGGAAAGGCAGGCAGAGAATTCCCTGCAAGCACCTTCTCTGTGCCTGGGAAGCAGAAGTGTTCACATTGCTTCGCAAGAATCGCTTTTGTGCAGAAAACAGTAACACTTGTTCAGAAGGAAAGAAAACACAGAGCCCCAGATTCTATGTTGTCCTGGAGAGCTTGCAGAGCACTGGGGAAAGGCAGGCAGAGAATTCCCTGATAGCACCTTCTCTGTGCCTGTTCACATTGCTTCGCAAGAATCGCTTTTGTGCAGAAAACAGTAACACTTGTTCAGAACGAAAGAAAGCACAGAGCCCCAGATTCTATGTTGTCCTGGAGAGCTTGCAGAGCACTGGGGAAAGGCAGGCAGAGAATTCCCTGATAGCACCTTCTCTGTGCCTGTTCACATTGCTTCGCAGAATCGCTTTTGTGCAGAAAACACTAACACTTGTTCAGAAGGAAAGAAAGCACAGAGCCCCAGATTTTATGTTGTCCTGGAGAGCTTGCAGAGCACTGGGGAAAGGCAGGCAGAGAATTCCTTGCTAGCACCTTCTCTGTGCCTGGGAAGCAGAAGTGTTCACATTGCTTCGCAGAATCGCTTTTGTGCAGAAAACAGTAACACTTGTTCAGAAGGAAAGAACGCACAGAGCCCCAGATTTTATGTTGTCCTGGAGAGCTTGCAGAGCACTGGGGAAAGGCAGGCAGAGAATTCCTTGCTAGCACCTTCTCTGTGCCTGGGAAGCAGAAGTGTTCACATTGCTTCGCAAGAATCGCTTTTGTGCAGAAAACAGTAACACTTGTTCAGAAGGAAAGAAAGCACAGAGCCCCAGATTTTATGTTGCCCTGGAGAGCTTGCAGAGCACTGGGGAAAGGCAGGCAGAGAATTCCCTGCAAGCACCTTCTCTGTGCCTGGGAAGCAGAAGTGTTCACATTGCTTCGCAGAATCGCTTTTGTGCAGAAAACAGTAACACTTGTTCAGAAGGAAAGAAAGCACAGAGCCCCAGATTCTATGTTGTCCTGGAGAGCTTGCAGAGCACTGGGGAAAGGCAGGCAGAGAATTCCCTGATAGCACCTTCTCTGTGCCTGTTCACATTGCTTCGCAGAATCGCTTTTGTGCAGAAAACAGTAACACTTGTTCAGAAGGAAAGAAAGCACAGAGCCCCAGATTTTATGTTGTCCTGGAGAGCTTGCAGAGCACTGGGGAAAGGCAGGCAGAGAATTCCCTGCTAGCACCTTCTCTGTGCCTGGGAAGCAGAAGTGTACACATTGCTTCGCAGAATCGCTTTTGTGCAGAAAACACTAACACTTGTTCAGAAGGAAAGAAAGCACAGAGCCCCAGATTCTATGTTGTCCTGGAGAGCTTGCAGAGCACTGGGGAAAGGCAGGCAGAGAATTCCCTGATAGCACCTTCTCTGTGCCTGGGAAGCAGAAGTGTTCACATTGCTTCGCAGGAATCGCTTTTGTGCAGAAAACAGTAACACTTGTTCAGAAGGAAAGAAAGCACAGAGCCCCAGATTTTATGTTGTCCTGGAGAGCTTGCAGAGCACTGGGGAAAGGCAGGCAGAGAATTCCCTGATAGCACCTTCTCTGTGCCTGTTCACATTGCTTCGCAGAATCGCTTTTGTGCAGAAAACAGTAACACTTGTTCAGAAGGAAAGAAAGCACAGAGCGCCAGATTCTATGTTGTCCTGGAGAGCTTGCAGAGCACTGGGGAAAGGCAGGCAGAGAATTCCTTGCTAGCACCTTCTCTGTGCCTGGGAAGCAGAAGTGTTCACATTGCTTCGCAGAATCGCTTTTGTGCAGAAAACAGTAACACTTGTTCAGAAGGAAAGAAAGCACAGAGCCCCAGATTTTATGTTGTCCTGGAGAGCTTGCAGAGCACTGGGGAAAGGCAGGCAGAGAATTCCTTGCTAGCACCTTCTCTGTGCCTGGGAAGCAGAAGTGTTCACATTGCTTCGCAGAATCGCTTTTGTGCAGAAAACAGTAACACTTGTTCAGAAGGAAAGAAAGCACAGAGCCCCAGATTTTATGTTGTCCTGGAGAGCTTGCAGAGCACTGGGGAAAGGCAGGCAGAGAATTCCTTGCTAGCACCTTCTCTGTGCCTGGGAAGCAGAAGTGTTCACATTGCTTCGCAAGAATCGCTTTTGTGCAGAAAACAGTAACACTTGTTCAGAAGGAAAGAAAGCACAGAGCCCCAGATTTTATGTTGCCCTGGAGAGCTTGCAGAGCACTGGGGAAAGGCAGGCAGAGAATTCCCTGCAAGCACCTTCTCTGTGCCTGGGAAGCAGAAGTGTTCACATTGCTTCGCAGAATCGCTTTTCTGCAGAAAACAGTAACACTTGTTCAGAAGGAAAGAAAGCACAGAGCCCCAGATTCTATGTTGTCCTGGAGAGCTTGCAGAGCACTGGGGAAAGGCAGGCAGAGAATTCCCTGCAAGCACCTTCTCTGTGCCTGTTCACATTGCTTCGCAGAATCGCTTTTGTGCAGAAAACAGTAACACTTGTTCAGAAGGAAAGAAAGCACAGAGCCCCAGATTTTATGTTGTCCTGGAGAGCTTGCAGAGCACTGGGGAAAGGCAGGCAGAGAATTCCCTGCTAGCACCTTCTCTGTGCCTGGGAAGCAGAAGTGTACACATTGCTTCGCAGAATCGCTTTTGTGCAGAAAACACTAACACTTGTTCAGAAGGAAAGAAAGCACAGAGCACCAGATTCTATGTTGTCCTGGAGAGCTTGCAGAGCACTGGGGAAAGGCAGGCAGAGAATTCCCTGATAGCACCTTCTCTGTGCCTGTTCACATAGCTTCGCAAGAATCGCTTTTGTGCAGAAAACAGTAACACTTGTTCAGAAGGAAAGAAAGCACAGAGCCCCAGATTCTATGTTGTCCTGGAGAGCTTGCAGAGCACTGGGGAAAGGCAGGCAGAGAATTCCCTGATAGCACCTTCTCTGTACCTGTTCACATTGTTTCGCAGAATCGCTTTTGTGCAGAAAACAGTAACACTTGTTCAGAACGAAAGAAAGCACAGAGCCCCAGATTCTATGTTGTCCTGGAGAGCTTGCAGAGCACTGGGGAAAGGCAGGCAGAGAATTCCTTGCTAGCACCTTCTCTGTGCCTGGGAAGCAGAAGTGTTCACATTGCTTCGCAGAATCGCTTTTCTGCAGAAAACAGTAACACTTGTTCAGAAGGAAAGAAAGCACAGAGCCCCAGATTTTATGTTGCCCTGGAGAGCTTGCAGAGCACTGGGGAAAGGCCGGCAGAGAATTCCCTGCAAGCACCTTCTCTGTGCCTGGGAAGCAGAAGTGTTCACATTGCTTCGCAAGAATCGCTTTTGTGCAGAAAACAGTAACACTTGTTCAGAAGGAAAGAAAGCACAGAGCCCCAGATTCTATGTTGTCCTGGAGAGCTTGCAGAGCACTGGGGAAAGGCAGGCAGAGAATTCCCTGATAGCACCTTCTCTGTGCCTGTTCACATTGCTTCGCAGAATCGCTTTTGTGCAGAAAACAGTAACACTTGTTCAGAAGGAAAGAAAGCACAGAGCCCCAGATTTTATGTTGTCCTGGAGAGCTTGCAGAGCACTGGGGAAAGGCAGGCAGAGAA